>NW_004955425.1:16619359-16661314 GCF_000276665.1 Chinchilla lanigera | reverse complement strand
TTTTGGTTTTTCTCCGGTACCGGGAACCGAACTCACGACCTTGCGCTTGCCAGGCAGGTGCTTTGCCGCTGAGCTAAATCCCCAGCCCCCCACACCTTTCTTCTGTCTGATTTTCATTTCACACTTAATTGAGTCCATTCTTGAGGACTCAGGCGACCGTATTAGCAGGAATGTTAACTGATACAGCTAGAGCGAATTCCCCCTAGTTCAGGTCAAGGAAAGACAAACATCAACATGAGAGGTTCTGTGCTCAACGGCTTAATGCTTCACTGAAGAGACAAGAGACTGAAGTGACGAGAAGGCCAGAATACTGAACGGAAGATCCTGGATAAGATGAGCAAGATGGGAACACAGATGGAAAGGAGCAGGGATGCATCTTCTCCGGGGTGAGGGAAGAAAAGAGGGGCCGCGTTGGAAGAGGGGTGAATGTCTCACAGCTGAGACCCCGGAATTCCAGCCTGCAGTGGCAAGCAGATCATCTGTCATGGTCGGTGAGTGGGCAGGGCAGTGGATTTGAGAGAGGAAAAGGCTTTCATGAATGGGAGAGGCAGCTCCCCCGCGATGAGCTGAATAGACTCGATGACCAATGGTGCCCTCACCTGCTAGGGAAAGGGCTGCACTGGGAGGTCTAGGAGAATGAACCAGGAGAGGTCTTATGGTGATACCTTGTTCATAAAAAGGCATAGCAGGTGGGTGTGCTGATGTAAGCCTGTAAGTGTAGGGAGGCAGAAGCAGGAGAATCATAAGTTTGAGCCCAGCCTGTGTAGTTTAGCAACTTAGCAAGATCTGATCTCAAAAAAAAAAAAAAAAAAGAAGCCTGGGGATATAGCTCAGCATGAAGGCCCTGTGTTCAATCCCTAGTAAAACACACACACGCACACACGTGCAGGGGTAAAGTGTGGTCAGGAGGCAGCCCCATCAGAGCCCCTGTTCCTCAGGCCCCTTTGCAGGTTGCTGAGGCCATGTGTTTGATGCTCAGCAGCAGAACCGGGGCTGAAGGCTTGGAGCAGTGGGTGACCTTCTCCACATGTTCTTCCCTTTTTCCTGCTGGCTGGGCTGGCAGGGCATAGGCCAGCCTCAGAGGCTGTGTGTTGAAGGTGGGCAGAGCCTGGGCTCTGTTTTTTGAGTCAGGGTCTTGCTGTGTAGTTTACATTGGCCTTGAACTCACTTATGTAGCCCCGGCTGGCCTCAAACTCACAGCAATCCTCCTTCCTCAGCCTCCTGGGTACAGGGATTACAGGTGTGTGCCACCAAGCCCAGGCCTGAGTTCTTAAATCATTACATGATGTTGATTCCTTGCTGAAATGAATCCCTCTGACTCATGCTGGAATGTTATGGTGTATTATTTCTGTCCCTCCATTACTGTTGCATACGATGTTCTCGCAGCTTAGCCCTTCTAACGTGAGAGATCACACTCTAATTTCTGGGGAGGTTTAGAGGGCACAGCCCCTGCACCAATGGTTCTAGAATTAGGTAGGCGTGGGGCTTGGTTAAGGCCTCAGTTCGTGGTGACACGTACAAACAACGACCATGATGATGGGGAAGCGAAGAGCTGTGATTTTCAGAAGCTCTGGTTGAGACATCCTCAGGCTTCTCTCAGAAGCATCTGGGAAGCACCTGGAGGGTAGGAAGGACTGAGTTCTCAGGCAGCAGCTGGGCAGGGCAGAGGGATACTATCTTAAATTATCACTGTGATCTCGTGGCAAGTGAGGCTTCTGACTGTGCGAATCCTCTTGCTTGTCAGTACATGCGACGTTAGCAGCAATTCCTTATTTTCAATAGGCCAAGAATACAGAGGTTACAAATCTGCATAAAATTTCAAGTCAATCTATCCTGAGTGGAAGGCGGATGGGACATCCAAAGAGTAAAATGCAAATAAGTCAGTGAGAGGACCACAGCAAAATGTCTGAGGTTGTATTGGGGCTCACTTTGTTTTCTTTCTCAAATGTGTTCTTAATGCCCAAGAGTGCAGCTGGCACAAAGCAGATGCTCAGAACATTTAACAAAGGAATTCATGAATTGGGTCATCTTGACAAGCAAGATTGTAATTTCCACTTTTCCTAATTATTCAGGAATAAGCTTCTTATGCATGTGGTCATTGTCAAATTTTGGAACCCTTTACCCATTACATGACTAGAGAGATATGATAAGTATATTACTTTAAAATAAAATATTTATAAATAAGAATCCTCCAATGGAATCTTAAAATCATTCAAATATCAAAAGGAATTTATTTTCCAAGGAAATACAGCCTTCTAATGAGGCAAGTTCTTTTGAAGATTATGGAGTCATCTGTGATATAAAACCATAGTATCTAAAATTACATTCTGGTTTATATAGCGCATGGATTAGATTATCCTACTTAACAAGCCAGCACTTGCTTCATTATTACTTCAAGCCCATAAGGCTGTTATAAAGCCTTAGCATTTCAGAAATCCAGACAGTCATGTGATGGAGTTCTTAGCTTCACTCTCCCTGAGGAATTAGAGGATATTTAAAGGCTGAGTGAATACTGTAAAAATGAACATACCCACAGGCTAAATTTACTATCAGAAGACCATGCTCCATTTGATAGGAATGCATTTACATACTCCGCTGCCCAAAGAGAAGCTGGCCTCATTTCACCATCATTTCATATTTTTCAGCAGAACAAATTTTCATGCTTTATGTTCTTAGACAAAGTTTTTACTGATCCCAGGATAAACAAATAATGCAAAGAGATGACCCTCCTGATTTCCATCACAGAAATTGACAGAAATACAAAAGACCCAAGGATGCAGGTGAATATCATATTCTGGTGGTAAGCATGTTGCCGTAGACCTATATGAGTCATGGATGAAGGTAGTAATGGCATATTGATTAAGACGTATTTTTTAAGCTGTACCTTTATGTATCATTTACTTAGTTAGTTACTTAGTGGTTCTGGGGATTTGACCCAGGAGCACTCTATCGCTGAGCTGCATCCTTACTTTGCGATACGGTCTTGCTAAGTTGCCTAGACAGGAATTGAACTTGTGATTTTCCTGCCTCAGCCACTCTGTTTAATGAATGAATGAATGAATGACAAGATTTTACTATGTAGCTCAGGCTGGCCTTGAACTTGTGATCTTACTACCCTCAGCCTTCTCAGTGCTGGGATTACAGCATGTACCACCATACCCAGCCCAATAACTTATTTTCCTGTGATCAGTATTCTGTAATAGCAAGATGACAATAATTTGTTAAATGATATAACTGTATTAATTTATAGTTGTATGATAAGAAAAATTAAAGTGATATATTAATTTTGATAATTATTACTTAGGGCCTATTATGAACAAAGCCTTTGACATGAAATAGTTGTAACTACTATGTCAAGGTATTCCTACCCCTGTGATACTTTCGTAGGGGAGTGAATATCAGAAGACACATAAAAGCATGTATCTAATGTATCTTACTAATATTTTATTATATATTATATATTATCCCCTGCTTTTTTTTTTTTTTTTGTCTTTTTGAAACAAGGTCTTGCTATGCAGTTCAGGCTGGCCTTGAGCTCACTTTGTAGCCAAGGTTGGTCTCGAACTCGAAATGATCCTCCTGCCTTGGCCTTCCGAGTGCTGGGATTACGGGGGTGTGCCACCATGCCCGGCTTCCATTGCCTTGTATGAAAGCAATTTCTTCATTTCAAAAGGAAAGGCTTCCCAACCATCCACACCCTCCCTAGGGCACACATGGTCTCTGTGCATCGCCCTCTTCCACTGCAGCCTGCACACGTGGCTGGCTCACACAGCCTGCCTCTCCCATTTGACTGTAAGCACCAGAAGGGACCAAAATCCCCGTGATGGCATTCCCAGCATCATGCACCCTCTGCCTGGTAAAGGAAGCACAGAAGGCTTCTACTGAACTAGATCTTAAATTTTAAGGTCTGGATTCCTATAGTAACATGAGCTGCAAATAGCAGCTTTTAATGTGCAAAACAGTTTATTTTGGCAAAGCTGTGCTCAGGGTTATCAGATGTTTAAAAACTTTCCAAATTTTGCTAATTACAGATCCTTTGAATCATAAAGCTATTAATGCTGGTCTTTAAGAAAAAAATAAAAAATTACATTTGCCTAATGACTTCAATTATAACCATACTAAGTAAATCCAGAGCATAAAATGCTAAAATATGCTTCACTGGGAAAAAAATCTTTGCTGAGTCTAAAAAGAAATAAACATTGCTGAATTTCAGACCACCCAAAGAGAATTTTATTTTCTGACCATCATTAGTTACTCAGTCAAGGCAATTCACCCAAAACATTCTTTCTACAGGACATTTCAGAGACGACAGAAGATCCCGATACAGAGTTCTTTAGAGACAGTATAGAGCTGAAAGGATTTCTGTTTTATTACCATTATGCAATAGCTGGTGACTTCATAATGATGCTCCCCCCCAAAAAACAAAGAGGAACAAAGTGTGAGAAATCAAATAGAAAAACTCCCTCTTTTATCCAGCCCAGATGGCTCAGTTAGGGGATTTTTCTCAATCTTGTGCTAAGTTGGAGGCATAAAAATAAGCTAGTTGCAGCTATTCCAAAGTGAACAGAGACCATGGCTAACCATGTTTTTGAAAAAGATATGAATATATTACATCAGGACTCAACTGGGCTTACCCAGTTTTGAGTGCTTCTTTTCCCACTGCCACCTTTGGCTGTGTCTTGAGTTTCTGCAGCTCCGCAGGCCTCACGATGGGGAGCTGCACCTTCACCTGCTGACCCTACAGAACATAGTCCGCCTGCCTCATCACCACACACCCAGCACACAGCACCCTGCGGCTCTGAGACAGCAAGCCTCACACCCTATAGATGAGTGTGCCAATGTGAACTGGACGGGATGGACGTTGCACTGCCTCTCAAGAACTCCTGAATCAGAGCAGTCCCACACTGCGTGTTCCTGACCTCAGCAGAATTCAAGAAACTTGAGAGAATGCAAAGTGCAGAAATGTTTAAAAACTAGATGATAATTAATTTTAAAAGAGTGTTGAAAAGAAGATGCAAAAAGCAGGAACTGCTTAAGGGAACTGTTCCCAGAAGCAGAATTTAGGAAGGAATGACTTCTCAGTCCCAAAATAACTCTTTCCATCGACACTGGCTGAGAATTCACACTTCACTTCTTTTTTTTGGTTTAAAGTCCTCTTGATTTATTTGGGATAACACACATTTGTATGAGACAGTTCTCTTTTAACATCATCTAGACTCTCAGAGAGACCTGAGGGGCACACGTGGCTGAGGTTAGTAGGGCAATGCATAGGATGCTTGGGTTAAGGAAGGGCTGCCTGAGAGGTACGGCTGGGCCAAGGTCAAACAGTGAGAGGAGAGAAAGGTGCAGGACCAAGGGAGAATGATTCTACAAGGGAACCTCACTGACGTGAACATCGGCTGGCCCTGAAACAGGGAAACTGAGGAGCCCGACTCGATGCCCTCACTCCCCTAATTCTACAGTTAGTTTTGTTAAGAGAATTTTTCTTTAATATGTTCTAAGTTGTTAATCAGTTTACCAAGATGTTTGTAGAACACACTTGGTTATTTAGTGCCCATCACATCCATGAAGTTGTTATTTTTTAAAAGCAGAGTGTGGTAAAAAAATTATTATTATTTTGGAGACAGAGTCTTGCTGAGTTGCCCAGGCTGCCTCAGGCTCCTGCCCAGCCAGCCTGGCTTTCCATGTTTTGGACGTGGGATCATCATTTGGGACCTCCACAGAATCCCTGCTGCAGTATCTGAGCTGGGGTCTACAGACCAGCACCTCTGGCCTTACCTGGGAAGTCTATGGGAAACGCAGTCTCAAGCCTAGGCCAGAACTGCAACACAAGATACCAGGGGGCTCACACCCCTTGAGAGCACTGCCATGGGACATGTTCAGAGCACAGTCTCTCACATCAACTACAGGAAGGTGGTAACTGCTCTAGCAGAGTGTTACAAAAGCTCTCATTGGAGAGAAGACGAGCTTGGTTTTGAGAGAGAACTTGTTCAGAGGCATTATCCCAGGCTAGCAATTAGCAGATGAAAGGTTTGAGCAAACAGTCCTGGGCAGCGTGAACTGACAGGCGTCCTGAGGCTGTTCCTGTCTGCCTATCTCAAGGGCCCAGGGCTGTCTGGGCAAGGAAAACTCAGGAAGGCTCCTTGCTTCCCAAGGCGGAAGGGCATTCAGAAGGTCGCCCTAGGAACAACTCTGCGCCCCAGACTTAGCAGGCTGAACTCTGCCTAAGCACAGCCACACGGTGAAGACTTCCCCAGTTGGCCTGAAGAATTTATTTTGACAATTTTGTTAACAAGGACTTAACATAATAAAACTGAAGTGTTGGATCTTCATTTGAAGAGATGTGTTGGAAAGCTTTGGAAATCATCACGGTCTTGTGAAGCACAAGAACTCAATCTATTTCTGTCACTTTTTAAGATCCCTTGAAAAATGTTTTTCATTTTACCTGCAGAATTTGGATCTTAAAAAAAAAAAAGTATTCATTTAACTGAAAAATAAGAACATTATCCTGGTAGCCAAAAGATAGACAAATTTTATGCTAAAACATGTTTAAGTATATTTTACATTTTTAAATAGTTGTTTAAAAGAATTTCATCTTCTTATGTTTTTATTGCATTTCTGAAGTAATATACTCTCCATGTACTTTCTAAGTAAGATTTTATTTCTCCTACTTAGTTAAAATCTTTAGGAACAGCCCTAGCTTTTATATTTTTCGGAGGCCCTTTCACAGCATAATGGCAATCTGGTTGACAAACTGATTATTACAGCTGCAGTTGGTGAAGGCACTGTACTTCTAAAATTACATAATGGAAAGATGATGTACGTGTCTGAGCATTCCAGAGGCAGATCCTGGTATTGTGTGAAAGGAAACTTCCTGTACACATAGTGTAATCTTTACACGAAAAGGAAAAAGAGGTCAAGTATATATGACAGTATTTTAAAAATCCCAAGTTTTAATAATAAAAATTATGGGCAGCTTACTGCTTCATCACATTCAGCACTGCTTGGTTAAACCACTTTCTTGTTTCGCACTTTGCCAATCCTGGTTATGCTTCTTCTCCTACCACACATATTTCATGTATTTATTTCACTAAGCCTATTCAAGGCAACAATTCTTAGATATATTAGTTTGCCTGATTTTCAGTGGCTTTTTTTTTTTTTTTGCTTTTATACTGCTTTATTTAGCCTACTTTCCGTATAGTCTTTTTATTTTTTTTTGTCTTCTTGAGACAGGGTTTTGCTATGTAGTTCGGGCTGGCCTTGAGCTCAGTTTGTAGCCCAGGCTGGTCTCGAACTCACAATGATCCTCCTGCCTTAGCTCCCGAGTGCTGGGATTACAGACGTGCACCACCACAACTGGCCTGTACAGTCTTTTAACTTTGATATTTTTCTTGCTTTGTGAGTTGATGTTTCCATTTTCTTCTTCTTTTTTAAAAATAAAAGTCTTTATAGCTCTTAGATTCAAGAGCATATACTGTGGTATGTGGTACTGTCATTTTAAGTTTTGAGTCAGTCTATTACCGAACTTCAATTTCTCTGGTAGTCAATTATTTCTCCTGTTTGGAAATGACTGGGGCTTTCTTCAAGTGGGGAGGCTGCAGTTCCTGAACAAAGAAAGAGGAAGCAGCACACTGGCTGCCTCTGAGTGCATTTGCCCCTGCAGTGAGGGTGGCAGCAGCTGAGTTTCTTGGTTATTGTAGCTTTTATGACTTGCAGCCATTCCATCACTAGGGATTAGGGTGGAGGTAGCTAGGCCGCTTTCCAATTTACTTCTCAGCAACATTTCCTTTAAAGGAAACAACTATTTCTGTCTCTTTTTAAAAAATCCTTTCCACTGGCACTATAAAGTTGGTAAAATTCTTCCTCGATATTAGCAAAACTCTGACTTAGTCCTTCAGTTTAGTGTTACTGTGAGAATCTCTTTCTCTGTGTGTGTATTTTCCAGAGCATTTTCATTGGAAGACAGAAAGACTGGGGCTGCAGTTGGCTTGCTGTGTCTTTGCATGCAAATTGTGGGAATGCTTTCAAAAAGCCAGGAGTACCTTAATTCACATTCTAAAAGTTTAGAAAGAACTGTATCGGACATTTATTTTCAATGCCCCAATTACATAATCTTATTCACATTTAACACTTTACTTCCTAAAGTTGGATCCATGGTAATGATCCTCAAATGATCAGAAAGAATTTGTTATTGAAAAAAACAAGGAAGAATATAAATCACTTGATTATACTAGTATCAATTTCCTTGGCAGTGAAGTTATGTATTGATTCATATATGAAATAAGTAAACGTGACCTCATCAAAAATCACTTTAATAAAGAATGATCATAACATAATTTAAGTAAATTTACATAGATTTAATTCACTACAGGATAATGAACTATCCCAGTACACTGAAAACATGATTTATCAAAACTTGACTTGTGTGGAGTAGTGTAGCTCAGCGGTATGGTGTTCCCTAGCATGGGTGGGGTCCTAGGTTAAATCCTCATCACTGTAAAAACAAAATAAACAAAAAACCTGATTATATTAAAAACTGTGAATCAAGACAAGGTATGCATGTATTTATTTTGTGTCACCAAAATTAATTTTGAAAATTATTTTCAAGGATTTAAAGTTCTTTTAAATTCATTGTAGGGGCTGGGGATTTAGCTCAGCGGCACAGCGCCTGCCTGGCAAGCGCAACGTCGTGAGTTTGATTCCCTGTACTGGAAAAAAACAAAACAAAACAAAAAAAATTCATTGTAAATTGGCAATAGGTGGATTACTTTAAATTTCTGTAAAATTAAGGATCTGTGTCATAAAAAAAACTGACAACATGTGTTACTTTAGAACTCATTCCCTATGTGATCACATTAAAAAACCAATATTAATAATGTCTTATATGTAGTATAATTCAATGACAAGTATCCACTCATGAAGTGAACCTGGAAATCTAGGTAAAGATGATAGATTTGATATACATACTTAATTCTATTCTCTGCAAATCTCATTAAAACAACAGTAACATTTCTTCAAAAATGGCAGAAACCCAGAAGAATACAGATGAGAAGAAAGCATTAGCATTTTGGAGCCAGAAAAGAAAGAGACGAGTTGTAGTTGACTTAGCAGGCCTGAGAAAATGAAATTGTATCTGGCAATGGGAATGGCTGAGAAGCAACCCAACACTGCACTGCAGCGCCCACCAATCTGCACGATTCTCTGTCAAAAAGGGCTACAGACAGGAAGGACAGGTATAGGCCTGCTTTAGGAGCAATGGCATGTTCTCCCCTCCAGCAGCTGGGGACCCCTTTCCTTTCCCAGAGGAGCCCTGAGGGTTATTTCAGGAAAGAGGGAACAGAAGGGCCTCTGGGTTTGCAAATCTCTGGCACAGCCGAGGCTTGGCTATTAAGTGACAGCTTACAAACTGAAAGGTTGACAGCCCCACGCTGTTGACAGCCCCAAAGGTACCACCGGCAGCTAGGTACCTTGCAGAAGTTAAGAGTCTTTTTTGCAGAATCTAACTGGCACAAAAGAAAATACCTATCAAAATGGAAACTCACAATGTTCCAAAGAAATGGTTGCAGTAGGTTGAATGTTGTACCTCTAAATGACGTTGTAATCTGTTAAGGACTGAATTACCTCTCCCCAAAATGTGTGAGTTGAAGCCTTAGATCTCAATGTAAATAAATATATTTGGAGATAAGACCTTTAAGGAGGTAGTTAAGGTTAATGAGGTCATATGGGTGGGGTGTAACATGGTAGGTAGGACTGGTGTCCTTATGTGGAAAGGAAAAGGAGATCGCTCCCTACTCATGCACAGAAGGTCATGTGAGGGTGCGTAAGGGGGTGGCCATCTATAACTCAGGAATAGAAGCCTCACCACGAACCAGCCCCGACGGCCCCTTGGGCTCTGACCTCCACCTGCCAGAACTGTTAAAACAAACAAGCCGTCAGGTCTGAGGCATTTTGTATGGTTACACAGACTAATTCAAAGTATTTCAGAATGTTACCTTATTTGAGACAGGGTCATTCAAGATATGATTGTTTAAAATGAGGTCATACTGGTGTAGGCGGGCCCTTAATCCACTGTGACTGTATTCTTTATAAGACAAGACACGAAGACACAGAAACAGGAGGGGAGAATACCACATAACAACAGAGGCACAGACTGAAGGGCAAACAACAGTCAGAAGTCAGGAAGAGACAAAGAAAGATTCCCCTTAACAGATTACAGAAGGTGTGTAGCCCTGTAGCTTGACACATAATAAATTTCTCTTGTTTTATGCCACTGAATTCGTGATAAATCTTATGGCAGCCATAGCAACAAACACAGTGGTCAGCTCACTCTACCATGAAGATCACACTCATAAATCCCTTCATTGGCAGAGGACTCTAATCATCTTTTTATTGTAATACTCAAACAAGAGCAAACGAAGAGCAGAGAATCAACTGTCATCCAACATTTGAACAAAGTACACATCAAAAATTGGCTGAAAGTTGCCAGGCGTGGTGGTGCAGGCCTGTAATCCCAACACTCAGGAGGCTGAGGCAGGATGACCACAGAGAGTTTGAGACCAGCTTGGGCTATACAGTGAGTTCATGGCCACCCTAAACTACACAGCAAGACCCTTTCTCAAACAAACAAGCAAACAAATAAACAAACACAGAAACAAACAAAAACACACCACAGGTTGAAACAAACGAACAAATCAAAGGAGGGACTATGTAGACAGCAGAACAAGTCTGAAAAAATTCAGACTGTCAAAAAAATTTTAAACATAAAATAAGAATAGGATACTACAGACAAAGGAATATTCACACAATAAAAATGTTCTTAGAAATTAAACACAGGAGCAGAATGTAAAGATCAGTTAGATTAGAAAATCGGAGAACTGCTCCAAGTGTTTCCACAACTGCAGACGAAGAATCCCAGACGGAACAACTAGCGAAAAGAGAGAGAACAACAGAATAAGGAAGAACACGGAATCTCCAGATTAACGCTACTGAACCAAAAACATTTTAACACAAAGGGGAAACAGAAAAGACCTCACACACTTCTGGAATGGTAGGAAAACAAGCGAGAATGAGACAGGACGCCCTTACACTTAACAGCCACCCTGGAAACTAAAGACAGTGGGGAGGCGGCTTCAAAATCCTGAAGAGAAAAGGCTGGTACAGTGCTTGCCTAGCATGTGCTAAGGCCCTGGGTTCCATCCCCAGCAGTACTATTAAAGAAAAAAAAAATGCCAGAAAAATCCTGAAGGAAAGTTATTTCCAACCTAGCACTTCAAGAAATTTATCTCTCACTACAGCCTTTTGAGGAAAAATGCAATTCACTGAAGTAAGAAGGTAAAATTTAGAAGTAGAAAGCTAGGCAATTAAGAAATCAGAGAATCCACTGGGTGTGGAGGTGCATGCCTCTAATCCCAGCACTCGGGAGGGTGAGGCAGGAGGATCATTGTGAGTTTGAGACCAGCGTGGGCTACAAAGTGAGCTCAAGGCCAGCCTGAACTGCAGAGCGAGACCCTGTCCCAAAAAAGACAAAAAAAACCCCAAAAAACAAAAAACAACCAAAAAACCCCCAAAGAAATCAGAGAATCCAAAACAAGAGCCAGTCCCTATTATCTAAGAGATGTGAATGCACCGAGAAGAAATTTATGCAAGTGTAGGTAGAGTTTGGGTCCAAATGTACAATAAGAGAAAATGCCAAGTAAAAGAAAATAATAGCAGGCTGGGTGTGTAGCTCAGCTGAGCACTTGCCCGGCAGGTATGAGCACCTAGGCATTAAAGAATAAAATAAAACAAATTTGGACAAATATAAAAAAGGAACAACAAAAGAATGAATAAAGGAAAAAGAATGAGTCAGGATAGAAGGATACTACAGAGCTTGGCTGCTAATGGTGTTTACATAATGAAAATGACTATACAGCAGGTATTGCCATGTACCAGGTAGTGAATTAAATGCTTTCTATTCATTCACTCATATGGTCCTCACAACCACCTGAGGATGTAAATAATATTGCTTCTGTTTTGCAGATAAGGAAACTGAGACACAGGAAAAGGTCAAACAGCTTGCTTGAAGATATGTAGGGCTAGTAAGGGGTAGGGCTGAGGTGATAATCTCGGCAGCTTGGTTCTAGACGCTGTGCTCTTTATCTGTGTATTACTTCTGTCTAACGTAATCTAAGCACCATAGATACTATTAATCCACTCTAAATTATACTGTAATAACATGGGAGGCGACTGGGGCAGAGCAATATGCACCTGCATAGCGGCACTGGGCACACTAGGACGTCATCCTTCCTAGGAAAAGTCAATTCATGATGCCCATCTGAAAAAGTCAGAAGCAAAGTAAGCTTGTTATTTAGCATAGGGAAACAAGTACTGGATTTATATAAAAAAGGTGAAAATAGTTGCTTTAGATATTTAGAAATAGGTAAGGGAGGGTGGGAAACTATTTTTCTAATAAACCTTGGGAAACTAATTTAACTTTGAATTAAAAGCAAACACATCTTTGATAAACATAAAAACTAAATTAGATCAGAATGGAAAATAAACAGAGACACATGTATCTTGACAGAATCCTTGAATCAAAAGGATTTTTTCTTTTCCAGTGCTGGGGTCCAAGCCAGGGCCTTGTGCATGCTACACAGGTATTCTACCACTGAGGTACCTCCCCCCTCTCAAGTAAGTACTTTTATTTCAAAATATCAAGAGATACCAAGAAACACTTCTTGACAATAAAGAAAGGTTCGCTAGCATGATTTTTCCCTTTGTTTCCACACCCTACAACTAGTAGACAACCTCGGATTTTACTAGTGAGTAACAGCAGTTAACTAGCAGATAGTACAGTTGTTCTGTTCATATTACTTAAGTATACAGTTAGGTCAGTATACAAATTAGTATACAAATTGTATACAGTATACAAATTAGGTCATTTAAAAAAACCAAGTCAGAGTTTTAGAGGGCCATTTCTGGGCCTTTTAAAGAGTAATTCCCCAGAGTTTTTCCTGTTCTTTGTTCTTCTTCACAGTAAATCTTAGGACCAAACGTCTGATTTTAATTTTTAAGTGCTGTTAGCCAATCCTTTCATTGTTGCTTTCTCCAGTGTTCTTAGAATAAGAACACTGGTTTCCTAGAAAAGTGCAGCAATTGCACACGACTTGGAAGTAAACACTTTATTTTCAAGTCGTAAGATGGTATGAACCTGAAAAAAATTCGTCAAACTCTACTCATTCCTCAGTAAGTTTACATTTCAATTACTGCAAGACCAAAAGTCTTTAAGTAGGCCATATCAGCCACACTACACAGGAAATTATATCCTAGGAAAGCTCTGTTTTAAAAATAGGCAAAGGAAGAAAGGAAAGTTGCCAAAATACACAGCACTTTCCATTTGTTTTGATTTGAACGTTGCATGTTTTATCAGGTGCAATCTACCATTTGCAGGCTTAAGGGGACTGGGAGTAGTTAGGGTGGGAAGAAGTAAATTAACCGACACTGTTTGCTTTTAGAAGAGAGTTTTGAAGTAGCTATCAGCAGAATTAGGTCATACCCAAATACCACAAAGAAATTCGACCTTGGGATAAATGTTCAGACTCGACTGTATAGTCCCTAATGAATCAAAGAAGCAAAGCTGAGAAACTAGATCAATCCAAATTTAACATTTGATATGTATGTAAAAGTCATCACTTTTTTTTTACCCATCCATCCATCCATCCAAAATATACCGAGTAACTACTATATATCATGTACTTTTTTGGGTATGAGCATATAACAACTGACACAACAAAATCCTTCCCTATGATCTTATTCTGGTAGAAGAGATAAGTGTATACTATACTATATACATAAGGAATGTAACATCAAGTAGTATAAAGAGCAATATTATTAAAAAATTAAAATTAAAAATATTACAGAGCAATTCTAAGAAGATTAACTTTACCAAGAAATTACCAAAACAAAGCAAATTTTGATACAATTATTAGACAGGAAAACTTTGTAAGGACAGAGTTCTGATGAAACTGTTAAACTAGAGTTTAAATTGGATGGCTAAAGTTTTTGTTTGTTCCTCTAGTATGGATTGAATCCAGGACCTAGTACATGGCTAGCCAAGCACTCTACCACTGAGCTACATCTCCAGGCCTTTTTTAAGTTCTAGTTTGAGACAGGTTGTTGCTAAGTTGGCCGGAATGGCCTTGGATTCTCCTGACTCAGCCTCCCAAGTGGCTGGGATTATGGGCATGCAAAGCGGTGCCTAGCAAGGTTCACTCAGTCTCTTCTGATGAATGAGAAAAAAAAAAAAAAAAAAAAAAAATTCAAAAATTTTCTCAGAGGGCTGGGGATTTAGCTCAGCGGCACAGTGCCTGCCTGGCAAGCACGAGGTCGTGAGTTCGATTCTTGGTACCAGAAAAAAAAAATTTTGTCAGCCAAATTGGATTGAAAATACTTTAAAGTCCATCAAAACTTTATAGAACTTTCAAAAACTTCTTCCCAGTCTATCTGGAGGCTTATAGGTCTTGACCTAGTACTTGGGAAGCTGCCTCATTTCCTTTGCTGGAAAATATCCACATGGCTGTAGACCCTGAAAGTCTGTGCTTGAATTACTCTCAAGCATGTTCACTGGCTGTTTGTGAGTGCTGTCTCATTAGTTTTGTGAAGCTGGCATCCTCATTTATGTTTCTAAAGGCAGCATGGTAAAATAAAAAAAATAAAACACTACATACAGATCTATGATCTTGCCTTTATGATCCTTACACTTTACGGCCGATTCATTCACTTCTCTTGAGTGTGTAATACCGGAATATTTTCCTTGCCTATTGGATAGGGTTATTGGGATGGGACTAATGCCTCCCTCCCCACAAAATGTCCATGTTTTAATCCCTGGAACATATGATTACTTTAGTTTTCCAGGTAAAGGCAAAAAAAGGTGGCAGATTAAGGCTACTAACCAGACAACCTTAAAATGGGGACATTATCTTCAATGAATCAAATGGGCCCGACGTTATTGCAAAGGTACTTGTAAGAAGAGAAGGCAGGAAGAAGGGTACAAAACCAGACAGCTGGCAGCATAAAAAAAGTCTCGGTCCAGAGTCCTTGGCTTTGAAGAGGGAGGAACAGGGACATGAGCCAAGGAATGTGGATGGCGGGCAGACGCTAGAAAAGGAAACGAGACAGATTTTCCCTGAGAGCTTCTGGAATAAATGCAGTCCTGCAGACTCATTTTAGATTTTTGACCTCTAGGACTATACCAGAATATATTTATTCATTTTAAGCCTAAGAGTGTGGCAGTTTGTTAGAGCAGCAATAGGAAAAGCATGCAAAAGTACTTTGAAATTAGTGGGAAGTGATATGTATATAAGATATTGTTATTCCAAGATAACACCTCTCTGTTGCCCTTGGTGTTAGATGCCTTGATTACTGGGAGTCTTCAGAGTTGTACTCTATCTCCTTGTCAAAGGCCTTGCCCTGCCCTTTCTTTCAGTGCCTGACCATTTTTGTTTTCAGCACTCATTTTGTTAAGCAGAGTTGATTAGCACATAATTAACAAACCAGCTCCAGCCACCTGCCTTTCTGGGTCCCTGGTTTCTGTTTAATTGTTCATTACCCTGCTCTTCCCAGAGAGACACTTAAGAAAACTATTTTTGGAGCTACAGTATTATAGCAAATTTACGTCGTTATTTCCTACACTGTTAATGAGCTATTCTTCACAAATACCCATGCAGGGGCTGGGACTGTTGCTCAGTGGTGGAGCACTTGCTTAGCATGAGCAAGGCCCTGTACCACATACCAACAAAAAGGGTATCATCTGCTAAAAGTAACAGTATCATAAACATTCCAAATACGGAGAGGTTTCATTTCAGCACTGGCCAGCAGTATACTCCACAGCTTCTATTTTCATGGGGTTTGGAAATAATGGGAAACTCTTATTTTTGTCACTCGAAAGAGAATTCCAAGTAAATTAAAATACTCCACAACAGGGTAGGGTGTAGTGTAGGAAGCTAGGCAGGGCTGTGAAGTACTGTGTTGCAAAAGTACACAAACTGAACGGAGCTGCAGGCCTGCCCCAGAAGTAATAAAAACTTGGAGTTGTGCTTCATTTGCTTTCCTTAAATTTCATTTTTTTAGGGATTAGTTTTTTGTTATGCAAAAGTTTAGGTCAATGATTTCTTGAAAAAACAAAGCGAAACCAGTTCTTTACCACACGCAGCTTGAGAAACTGTCAGTAGAAGAAAAGTGCCAGCTTCTATACACTGATGTACATTAGTTTTATAAAACAATACCTGAAATATTTATCACAACATATATTAAAACATATCCCAAGGCATTTATAAAGTAAGTTTAAGTTACTAGGATTTAATGTCGTTCTGGTTGCGTCTCCTAGGACTATGTCACCATCCTAGATCCAAGAGATCTATAGAAGAAAGGATGGAAAAACTTTACAGCTCAATTACATAACCACCTCTGCTGTATGTATTGCACCATTCTAAGTGATTTTTATACATGCTTCCTTCTTAGCTTTATATGAAAGTAAAAAAAGGAGTATACAAGTTCCAAAGCATGGGTTAATTATAAAGGCTTCAGTCTGAATATATAGAATAAAAAAGCACGACCTGATCTCTGATCGTTTGATGAAGTGAGTGACAAGACTACCATCCCAGATCCCTTACAAAGAGCCACAGCTGTGAACCCAAAAGAATAAACACAGGCACTCAAACAAATCCTTATGTGTGAGTGCCTGTAGCAACAATCTTCATACTAGCCAAAAGGTAGAACAATTCAAATGTCTGTCAACAGAGGAACAGATCTGGACTTAGTGCATTTTATTTATCATCACAATGGAATATTGTTTCGTCCCAAAGAAGAAAAAAGTATGAAAAAATTAGGCTAAGTGAAAGAAGCCAGATGAAAGGTCACATATTATATGATTTCATTTGTGTGTAATATTCGGAATAGGGGAATCCAGGCAAACAAAAAGCAGAGTGCTTGCTGCCCGTTGCTTGAGGATGGCAAAGCGGTGAGGAGTTACTGCTCACTGGGCACGGTGGAGTGCTGGTGTCACGGGGAACTACAGAGAGGTAATGACTTGCAAAGTATGGTGACTGTATTAAATGTTGCTGAATTACTCATTTTGAAATGGTTAATATTATGTCATCTAAGTCATTCTCAATTGAAAAAAGAACCATAGTTAATTGATGTGAGTTACCTTAGAATTGACTGCTTTCTCCTGTTGACTAACCAAAAACAAAAAGGTGCTTTTGCTATTCTCTGAAAAGTCATTCTGCTGAACATAGCAAACTATGCCAGGATTCATATGTGAGGAAGGTCCTTTTCTATTAAACAGTAAAGATGAAACTGGGAAAGGGGAGAACTTACAGAAATGATAGAACAGTGAGTGAAAGCAAAGAAAAAAAAGAACAGGGAAGAGCAAGCTAAAAGAACTGAAGGGAAGAAAAAAGCTGAATTGAGGATTAAGAACAAAATAATCATAGTCTAATTCAAAAAGCATTGTCACTAGTGATGGAGTATTTGCATAGTTAAGCAATTAGAAGGTGATAAAAGACACAACAAAGAAAAAGGTTTTGCACAAAGACAGATATGTTCTCAGTGTACCTACAAATTTATAAGACAAGAAAAACCACATCCCTTCTGCAAAAGTCAAACGTACAAACAAAAAGCCTCCCAAACCCTTCTTACACTGGAATTTACAGACTAAATTAAGAGCTATCCAATTACTCATCTTGGGACCCATATGCTTCTTCAGATGTCAACTGACCATGAACTATTTTTTCTTTTCGTAAACTATTTTTGAAGCACCACTTTGGAGTAGTCTTCAAACCTAGTTTTTTAAAAAGATTAATTTCATCACTTCACATTTATAACACATTTTCAACCCAAAACATGAGTTCAACTGCTTCTAAAAGAAGAGTAGTTTTTCCATTGTTGTGTATTATTAATAAATTAAATGAAAATTAATTACTCACATACTCCTTCACATTTTTTGTCTTCACCGTTTTGTATGAATAATATGCAGGATAAAGCATTCCAAACACCAGCCTAAAAGTAAAAAAAGTACAAGATTAATTAAGCATAACAATCCTTGTAACAGCTCAAGAAAATGTAACCTTTACAGAAAATCAGGACATGCATAATTTAAATTTGCGTGAATGCAAATTTGTGTATAAACAAATTAACCAGAAAAGCAGGTGAAAGTATATTTTCTTTTCATTAAAAAGAACATTTCAATATTTTAGAGAGCAGTTTCATGGAAATAAAAGATTTATTTTGAAAAAATTGACTTTTAAAACCTTTTTCTTCATCACAAAAAAAATTCCATCGTTCCTTGAAGAACCCTTGGAAAATGTAGAAAACACCAAAAAAGAAAGAGATAGAGAGAGAAAGAAAAAAACCAAAAACACCTCAACCCTACCAGTCAGGGGTAATGACACATGATATTTTATAGTACAAAAAGCCCACTCTTTACCCCATGTGCTATTCCTAAAACGTTACACACCGTACACATGAATATACACACACCATTTCTGTTAATGAAAACTTGTTCCTTCACACCACTAGACTGAGGAGCACTAGCTGTTACTTACAGTGATAAAGCTGTGAAATAAGACTCGATATATTAATTATAGCATGTATTAACATAATTCTCTAAGCATTTGCACAGCTACTTTAAATCACTAATAGGATTTAATTTAATGTCATTTCTTATGCTCACCAAATCCAAAATATACATATAAACATAAATGATAGGCACAGAACTGTCATGACAGTGCACAGGTCTTATGATCCTCATGTTGTATAAAATGGAATTTTTTGTTTTCAAATATTATTCAACTGCATTCTTTTCTTTTTTTTTTGTCTTTTTGAGACAGGGTCTCGCTATGCAGTTCACTATGCAGTTGAGCTCACTTTGTAGCCCAGGCTGGCCTCAAACTTGTAGCGCTCATTTTGCCTCAGCCTCCTGAGTGCTGGAGTTACAGGCTAGCGCCACCACACCCAGCAAACCATGTTATTCTTGATGCCTGCATTGCATTACAGTTTAGGATTCCATAATTCTGTATTTATAAGTTTTTGGTTAATACTAAGTTTTTTCTATTTATATAGCACTGTGAAAAACATTGACATTCACTTCATGATTGTGATACTACTGCCTCAAAGGTTACATTTTTACTTACTAACAAGTACCTTGCAGGAAGGTGTTCTGTTTTTCATTCTGTATGTTGCAAATCCTAGGTTAAATTTTAAAAACTGTCAATAAAGAGAAAAATCATAACCTTATAGTTTTAGTGTACATGTCTGAATACTGGAAAATCTGAACGTTTTTCAAGTGTTTACCAGCACTTTGTGGCACATCTTTTTGGTACCGGGAATCAAACTCACAACCTCAAGCTTGCCAGGCAGGCACTGGGCCACTGAGCTATATCCCTGGGCCCCAGAATATCTTTTTGCTTGTTGTTTTAAATGGCCTTTTTATTTTAGAAAGAATTGCATAGAAAAGTTGAGAAAATAGTAAAGGTAATTTCCACATACTCCATACCTAGCAATATCTTAGGTTGATACAGAACCTTTGTTAGTGATGTACTGTTTTGAGGTATACACTGTACTTTATTCAGTTTCCTTAGTTTTTACCTAGAATCTTTCCCCTCTCTTCCCCTGCCTTTTTCTTCTTTTCTTTCCTTGGTTCCAAGGTCTTATCCAGTACAGCACATCACATTTAGATGCATTCTGAGCTCTCCAGCTGTAAATTTTAGACTTTCCTTGTTTCTGATCACCTTGATAATTTTAAAGAGTACTTATCAATTACACTGTAGGATATTTCTCTGTTTTAATGTTTGTGTAGGTGTGTGTTCTCATGTCACACATTTTTTTTTTGTTTTGTTTTTTCTCTGGTACTGGGAATTGAACTCACGACCTTGTGCTTGCCAGGCAGGCGCTGAGCCACTGAGTTAAATCCCCAGCCCCTGTTTCAATGTTTGATGTTCTCATGATTAGAGGGAGGAATGGGTTTTTAAGGAGGACTGTAGAGGTCAACTACCTTATCACATTGTGTCAAGAGCACACATCACCAACATGACTCATCCCTAGAGATGTTAACCCTGATCACTATGCTGAAATAGTGTTTTGTCAGATTTTGCCACTGAAGAGTTATTCTTATTCTTCCACTTTCCAGATTTTATTCTTTGGAAGGAAGTCACTATGCATACCTTACATGCTTGAGTAGGGAATGCAGTTCTACTTCACTGAGAGTGGAATGTCTACCTAAATTACTTGGAATTCTTCTGCACAAGGAACTTGTCTATTCTTCCTCATTCAATGATCTATTTATATCAGTATGGACTCATAGATATTTATTTTATACTCTGGGTATAATCCAACACCACTTTATTTTATTGTTCAAAGATCTGGTCATTGGTGGATCTTTCTAATAGTTCCTGTGTCCGTTTGACATCTCTCTTATTGTGAAGTTTGGTGAGTGTGCATGTGCGTGTGTGTGTGTGCGCTGAGCACTTTCTGGCACTATTTGATGCTGTAGGCTCATCTTGTACATTTCCTACCCCATTCCTAGAATCAGTCACTTCCGAATTTCTCTTATTAAGGATGGTATTTGAAACCAAGACTTGGTGCTTCAACATCACAAGAAATCACCAACAGAGTAAAAAGAAAACCCACGAATTGGGAAAAAATTTTAGCCAACTGTCCCTCAGACAAAGGACTTCTATCTAGAACATATAAAGAATTAAAAAAAAAATCAGGCCCCCAAAATTCAAAGACCCAATCCAAAAATGGGCATCTGAGATGAATACACACTTCTCAGATAAAGAAATACAAATGGTGAATAAATACATGAAAAAATGGTCAACATCATTGGTCATTTGAGAAATGCAAATTAAAACAACACTGAGATTTCATCTCATCCCAGAAAGAATGGCTATCATCAAGAAATCAAATGCTGGAGGTGCTGTGGGGAAAAAGAAACCCTAATCCACTCCACTGCAGGTGGGAGTGTAGACTGGTACAACCACTGTGGAAATCAATCTGGGGATTGTCAATTACACTGTAGGATATTTCTCTGTTTTAATGTTTGTGTAGGTGTGTGTTCTCATGTCACACATTTTTGTTTTGTTTTGTTTTTTCTCTGGTACTGGGAATTGAACTCACGACCATGTTTACTGATAAGGGAATTGTTTACTGACACCTTGTTTACTGATACTGGAAACTGAACTCACGACCTTGTTTACTGATAAGGTAAACTAGGATTAGAGTAAATTTGATGCTGTAGGCTCATCTTGTACATTTTCTACCCCATTCCTAGAACTAGGATGGGGGTAAACTAGGATTAGAGTTCCCATTCAACCCAGCTATTCCCCTTCTGAGTATTTTTCCAGAAGAACTGAAAACATCATACTACAGCGATATATGTGCACCCATGTTTATAACAGTGCAATCTGTAATAGCTAAATCTTGGAAACAACCCAAATGCCCATCCACTGAGGAATGGATAAAAAAGATTTTTATACAATGGAGTACTATTCAGCTATAAAGAAAGATAAACTTGAGGCTTTTATAGGTAAATGGATGCAACTAGAGACTAAACTCATAAATGAAATAAATCAGACCCACATGTGTAAACATTGTATTTTGTCCCTAGTGTAAGACCCTGAAAGAGGGCTGGGGATTTAGCTTAGCAGCACAGCGCCTGCCTGGCAAAGGCAAGGTTGTAAGTTCGATTCCTGGTATTGGAAAAAGAACAAAAAAACCCCAAAAAACCAAAAACAACAACAACAACAAAAAACCAAAGACCCTGAAAGAGTAAATAAAACTGGAAAGGTACAATAGATATTGTGAAAGGGAAAGACACTGCTAGGGAAAGGAGAAAAGAAAGGAGGAGAAAAATTTTATATATATGTTTGTATATATATATGTACACATATATATGTATATATATACATATATGTATATATATAAAAGGATAATTGTACTACTAATTTCTATTGATTTATTATAAGGAATAGTTAATGCTTAATTTTTTTGGCCAATTTTACATGCTTATATCTGGTAATCTGAACGATTACTTTGAAGATAACAATATGCAATGTAACAACCATTATTGCTTTCCTATCAAAAAAAAAATCTGGTGCTTTAAGTATGCTCAGTGTTACTGGCAAGCTGTTGATTTCTAGGTCCTTCTTTGTCCACATGAACCAGTAGTTTTGTACGTTCCTATTACCTTTTCATTGTGCTTATGAATTTGCCATTGTGTTTATGAATTTGCTATTAGGTTAGTTTGCTAGAGTTACTATAACAAAATGCTATCTACTGTACTGGGTGTCTTAAATGACAGAAATTTGTTTCGTCACAGTTCAGGAGCCAGAAAGCCCAAGCTCAAAATGCCAGAAGGTTTTGCTTCTTCTGAGGCCTTCTAGTTATGTCCTCAGAGTCAACCCTAGTCTGTGTGTGTCCCCTAATCTCCTGTTCTTACAAGGCTACCAATTATACTGGATTAAGTCACATCCCAAAAACCTCATTTAACTTAGTCATCTCTTTAAACACTGTACGTCCAAAACACACATTCCGAGGTACAGGAGGTTAGAACCATAACATTTTAACCGTAACATCGGAATTTGAACAGATATATATGAAATTTGAATAAGTGATTGTACTTATATGTCTTTCTTACACTGAGTATTTGCATCTTTTTCTATTTTTATTTCATTATTAATTTTTCGTAGGGGCAGGGAAGAGGGCAGCAGATTTCTGGCGCCTTCCTTATCCTTTGTTCTGTGGCTTTTATGACCCCGGGTGAGGGGAGGAAGCCTGAGTACTCTCTTGCTCAGGATTTTATGCTTACAAGTAGAACCCTTATCACTAACTACATCTGCTTTACCCACCAACGCTGCCTGTGAACACCTCTTCAGCAGAAGTACCAACTCATAGTGAACCTTCTAAGAAAACAACTAACCAAGATGTAAATAAGAACATAATTTTCAGGTCTGTTGTATGTTCATACTCACTGTTGACATGAGGCATAATCCTATAAAACAGTCCTCATAGTTAAAAGTTTACATATTCAAGTGAAAAATTTTGATCTATTTTGTACTTCTCTTTAGAACTTGGACATAATCAAGGTATTATCTTCTACTTAATCTAGTGCCACCAGATTTAGGTTCACCGTGAGCGTGACTCTTCGTTTCTGTCACTGGATGGATCTTTATCTTTTCCTTTCCCTGGTACAGCACTCATCCATTCTCTGAGTCCTGCTGCTACTTTTTTGATCATAGAGTACATATATTTATCCTATTTTATTTTCAGTCTTGTAGCCAATGATACATTTGGGCTCATGCCATCTCATCTGACACACCGGACTGTTTCCAACATATTTCTCCGTGTCTACTGTTGGTTCAGTCTTTTTAGTATACCTGCAGTACGGCCTTGCCTACAATTTCAGTAGCTCACTCTTTTACCTGCCAGCCCATGTAGGGATTCATTAGAACATAAATTGAAAGTCACTGACTTATATTAACTGTTTCACCATGGTTTTCTTATTAAGCCTTTTGTATTTCTACTTTAATTCTGAAGCGTATGCTTTTTGAATAGAATATATCTGTCTTAGTTACTTTTCTTTTTTAGGGGGAATTAGGAATCCAATTCAGGACTTCCTGCTTGCCAGGCAGGTGCTGAACTCCTGAGCTAAATACACGGCCCTGTCTTAGTAACTTCCTTGTTGCTAGGACAAAACACTTGATACTTACAAGGTAAAGGAGGAAAAGTTTATTTTATTTTATTTATCTATTGTTTTTTTGGTACAAGGAATGAACTCAGGGTCTTGGCGCTTGCCAGGCAGGCGCTGTGCCACTGAGCTACCTCCCCAGCCGAAGGTATACTTTAGCTCATGGTTTGTAAAGGTTTTAGTCCATAGTTGGCTGGCTCCAAGAAAGGAGGGCATGGCAGAGAAGAAACAGTCCCTGGCAGGGCAGGCAAGAAGGCGTGAGCCTGCCTTCCTCTGTCCCTTTATATTGATCCAGAATACAAGGCCAGCCACACTAGAACTATGCTAATTTAGCTAGAGGACTAATCCAGATAATTATACACCCTTAATCCATATTCGCACACCCCTGATACAGCCACCTCCCAAAAGCTCCAGTCTATGAGCACAAGAGGCTTTGGGGGTGACATCTAAATACAAGCCACAACAACATCTTTTCCTTCTTTCTCTTTCCTTTTTTATTCTAGCATCACACACTTCTCCCCAAGATCCAGTCCTCCTGTATAAAATATAAATTACTTTCATTTTAAATTTTGGAAGTATTTCTCAAGTTTAGTCACTTTGAATTTAGTATATTTTTATTTTTACTTTAGATCGCTTAATGTATTTTTTAGTATATAAGTGGCTTTCAAACAGAAAATTTTCTTGACTATAGTAAGGATTTGGTGTTAGTTGATACTGCACATATATGTGTTTTGCTCTTATTTTCTAATCTCTACATCATATAAGTAGAATGGGAGTGAGTCAAACAGATTATCCCTAATTCCTCTCTCTTGTAAGAACAGAAAACAATAAGATATCCCATTTAGAACATGAGAAACATTAAATGTCTTAATCAAAAGGGGTACAAACCTAAGGACTGCCATCATTAATACTATAATTCATTACTTCTATAATGTGACCCTTACTGGGTAATTCATTACTAACATTTGTGGTATTTTCTCTAGTCTTTAAAAATTTTTTTGGTTTATTTTCTTTAACAGTGGGGTCTACTTCAGATGTTTGCAGCCTGGGAGGTCAGGCATAAAGCTAAAACATAAGCACAGTGTATAAAATAAAATAAAATAAAATAAAATAAAATAGAATATATTTGAGGCCACCTACAAGATAGTCAGGGTTTATAAAGAAAATATTTGCTACAAATAAAATTTACCTATAAACTTGAATTTTTTTTCAGTCATAGAGGTAGGAAAAAATAGTTATGCATTTCCTCTTCATTTTATTTCTGTCTAAAGATGGAGAATGTTGCCAAAATACTCAAGATACCCCCAGCGCCTAAAGTAAGTTTCCCTTTTGAAATGTATGCATGCTGGCTATGTTGAAAAATCTATACTGTTTTAAAAATGGGGAAAAAAAGTCACTTAAAGAGCATGCTGGGCGACAGTCCTTGTATCAGTTTTAGTATACAGAAAATACTTAAATAGCTATTTCCTAGACAGATGTTCTGGATCCATCCATTCTACATCAAAATTGTTTTGTGGAAGTTTAGGACGTTTAAAGTGCTCTCAAAGCCAGCTGTGGTGGCGCATGCCTATAATCCCAGCACTCAGTAGGCTGAGGCAGGAGCATCGTCGCAAGTTGGAGACAAACCTGGGCTACAAAGTGAGCTCAAGGCCAGCCTGAACTGTATAGTGAGACCCTGTCTCGAACTCGCAACAATCCTCCTGCCTCAGCCTCCTGAGTGCTGGGATTACAGGCGTGTGACAGCAATATACTTACATTTACTTTAACAAATTATGATTCAAATATCTTTACAGTTTTAGAGACCTTGTAATGTAGATGTTTGGGGGAAAAGTAGTTCCAAGATTAAGTGTTACAGTGCTTTTTAAAATTGCTGATAACATCACACATTAATATGTAATATGACCACACTTGTACAGGAATTACTCGGCAAATTCTATTTACTTCACTATTTGGCAGTCATGCTCCCAAACAGAACAATTGTAATTGCTGCATTCTATTAGATTAAAGGACAAAAAGACAACCCAGTGAGGCCAGAGATTAACTAAAATGGGAGAAATTATAGTAAAAAACTAGATCACAAATTAGAATAATGGAAGATATACCATGTTTCTTAGGATGAGTAAGTCACAACATATACAGCATATACATGCTCAAAAAGCAACAGCAACCGTAACATTCTAGGTTTTTAAAAATATATATAAACTCCATTTGCAATCCAATTTACACTAGAGTTGCCCGAGAGCAGTGAAATTGACTGAAGCTACCCTGGAGTAGGGAGGACAACCAGGCAGAAATTTCTCTGCTTGGCTCCATTCCTGCGATCAAGCCACAGCCTGCTAGTTACTCTCTTCATTCAAATTCTGCTCACGCTGGTCTCAGAACCCTTGTCAGCAGGGCACCATATCCTCATACCACCAAAGGACAGCAGCTAAGCAGACTCATCTGTCATCTTTTGCCATCCCAGTTCTAAACATTTCATTCTCCACACAGTATATCCTAGCTTTGAATCAGGGATGATCCCCAGGAAGCTGCTGTACGTTATCCATAAGTACTGGAGCAGCAGTGTTAAGGGCAGTGTCTATCATAGTGAGTGTATTTACATTTTTCTTTGCTCTTGAAAGTCTGTGCAGCTATTGTAATTGTATGAGGGAAACATCAAGTGTGCTGTATACATCTCTTCCTGGTTCCACATTTAGTGAGGTCACACTGGTAGCTTGAAGTAGGTTATTGTAGTGGGTATTTTACGTCATAGAATTATCTAATGATATGAATCAGTCCTCTCTGCCCCAGTTGTTAAGCATTACCAGCACACCACTGACAGTATGTGTTTTAGCCAAGGGAAACACTACAGCACCCTTCTATCCAGACAATAGAACATATATAGTATGATCTGCAGGGGGAACCAAGAGAATTCGTAAATTTTTTTTTTATTTTTTTATTGTTTTTTTTTTTAGTGAAATTTTTAAAAAGGCATCTATCATGATAACCAAGCTTAGACATATTTTATGCAACATTAAGAAGAAAGGGCAACATTCTGTTTTAAATCATAGTTACTCAAATTCTGTTTGAACATCAGTCCTCTCATATGAATAGACCATACTACATTTTTCAAATAGAATTATAATATTCACAAGAAACCCTAGAAACGGGCTATTTTGTAACAGCAGTTTTCTGACTTTTTTCAAAGTATTTTCCCTCCAGAGGAAGGTGTCTTAGGGATCTTATAAATAAAAAACAATGAATGCAGTTAACATGTGCTGAGATCATTTGATTTCACTGATTGTAGTGTCCTCTGAGAATCCTAACCCTTGAGAACAACTTGGAAAGCACCCCCTCTAAATGTTTTAGTAATTCCCAAATTTGTCTGTATGTAAAAATCAACTTGGCACAAGAATCTTGGAAAGTAGGTCTATATTATGTATAATTCTAAATTATACATCTTCAACAAAGGGGTGATAATACTATGCTTACTTTGATTTGGATTAAGCAGATTATGATTAAGCAATATGCTATCAGTATAATAAACTGATTTCAGTCTAATTGGAGTTTTTTTTGGGGGGGGTACAGGGTCTCACTCTGTAGTTCAGGCTGGCCTTGAACTTACCATGAAGCCCATGATGGCCTCAAACCCTCTTGTCTCAGCCTTCCAAGTGCTGGGATTACAGGCGTGTGCCACATGCCTGGCTCTAACTGGATTTTTTAAAATAATATGACAGTCACTTTAGAGATCATAATAAATGAAAAGAGAGTTACAGAAACTAATCCAATTAAAAACGTTTGCAAATAATCTATTTGTACTCACTTACAATCAAATCATTACCAGTGGTTAAAGGTCCAGTGATAAAGCCTGTTTTGATAAACTTCTTGGGTGTGTCACCCTGCCATTGTTTAAGCAGCCAACCAGGTGCAAAATTTCATGCATGATCCGTGCCAAAACAATGTTTAACTTTTGTCTCACACACATTTTAAGAATGCTGTATAAGAATCGCTGCTAAGAATCTCTTCTAGTAGAGAATTCCCATTTAGTAAAATAATGGTTAAGTGGCTATAACCTGAAGGAAAAATATGAAAATTACACAGAGCAAGAAAAGGTCAAACCCCTGGGGAAAACCCCAAATCCTGAATCCTAGAGCCAAAGGTACACGTTTCAAACTGCCAAGGAGGGAAAAAAGTAAACACTCTTTTGAAAGACTTTATACATGGTTTTAATAATAGTCATCAGAAGCTATAAAGCTTGGAATTTCCATGTTGCCAGAGCTAAACTTCTAATTTTACTCTACAACTTTTAATTTCTACTCTAAAAGGAAAGCTAAAGATAAAACTGGCAGAAAAAAAGAAAACCACAGCAAATCAAGACTCCTACTTCCTCATCCTCTAGCTGTTTCCCCTTAGCCACACCCTTACTGCCACCACAATGACCTACAACTGGTATGTGGTACACCCCAACCAAAGAAAAAATTTTAGGAAAAATGCTGATCTCGTACAGAATACATGACAGAACCAATGGCTGCAAACCCTTAATGCATGCACGTCATTCAGCATTCTGTGGGTAGAGTTTTGCAGCGTGGCTCACAGATTTGAAAGCAGACAACTGCACAAGCAGCAGCGTTCCAGTTTACCAGCTGCAATTCGCCTTCTGATTGTCACGACAAATAAGAAATCCATAAGAGGGGGGCTGGGGATTTAGCTCAGCGGCAAAAGCGCCTGCCTGGCAAGCGCAAGGTCGTGAGTTCGGTTCCCGGTACGGAGAAAAACCAAAAAAAAAAAAAGAAATCCATAAGAGGGATAGTTTTTATTATTCTATTACTACAAATGATAGAAGGCTCAGGGAGATGAAGCATAGTATAAACGACGTGCCCAGTAGGCGCTGAAGCCAAAACATAACATAAAACTTCTAACCTTTGTTCTTCTACATCAAAAATAAAACTAAATCTGCTTCTAGCAGATTCCTAATATTGTTAGTTAAAGGAAGTCAGCATTCAGAACTTAATATGTGGTAATATCAAACATAAAAAGAGACCCTAGGCCCATTTTTGTGTGTACCAAATGTGAACAAAGGAATATCCGTATCTTTAATTCATCACATTCTTCATTCTTATCAATTTGGTTAAGGCAGATATATGTGAAGGGGTTAAGAATTACTCATATCGGGGCTGGGGATTTAGCTCAGCGGCAAAGCGCCTGCCTGGCAAGCGCAAGGTCGTGAGTTCGGTTCCCAGTACCGGAGAAAAACCAAAAAAAAAAAACAAAACAAAACAAACAAACAAAAAAAACAACAACAACAACAAAAAAAGAATTACTCATATCAAAAAGCAAACAAACAGAAAACAAAACAAAACAAATTACTCATATCATCTGACTGCTGAGTAACTCTTCACTTGGAGGAACTGTTTGCTTTATTTAGGGACTTAAGCACAGGATTTGTGGAACTCAAACTTACTATTAGCCCCACAGACTTAAAGATAAGTTGAGAGTTCAGTTGTAATTTAAGGTTTTTTTGTTTTTGTTTTTTTTGTTTTTTTTTTTAAACAGCTTTTGGTGAAGGAAAATCACACACAAACTAAATTTGAAAACCCTGAGAGTATTTCCTTTCCTAAAAATACATCCCTGTACGCAAATAAAAAGATGAGTAAGTAAAGCCACAAAGGGCGATCTGTCCTATTCCGTGCAGTTCTTTTGGTACTCCATGGTCAGGAAGTGAACTTTCCCGAATTGAACTTGTTCTAAAATTTCTGCCAACTCTTGTATAAAACATTCATATCTGCTATGTAATCTAAGCGTCACCTCACGAGTGGGCAAGATAACCCTACACTAGGTGCCACCAACCTGAAGTGAACTTGTATGTTGCTCTCACAGAATCTTTAATTCTTTTCCATTAAACAAAAACAGATGTTACTAAAAAAAAAAAACAACAGATGTTACTGACGCTACAAGCCACTGCTTTTCATTACATGCTCTACAACTGAGCTATACCCACTGACTTGTTTTTTAATTAGAATGAAATTTGTGATGATTCAGAAATCAAAGCATTCTATTTTCATGTTTTTTAAACCACTTCCTCCATTTCATTTATTCAAATTATTATAGTGCCTCTAGTATCTCTAACTCAGTAATTTTTTCCCATGCCACTCCCTGGAGCTAGAACAATCTCTCTCTTCATGGAGAGCGCTTGTTTTTTCCTAGGCACCCTGCATGTAACTGTTTTTTATTTGTGAGGATGAAAGGTTCCATAGTTTTATTTTGTAGGGGAAAAAGATCCAAACCAAAGAACAAAAACAGAAATGATGATACTCAAATAATAACCAGAATATAAAAAAACATTGTAAAACATTTAAGAATATTCTCTATGTTTTGAGATGTTCACCTGACAGAAAGAACATCTAAGTACTTTCTTAGTACACAAAAATCAGAGAGGTAGAAACTTTCTATCTTGGACAACTGAGTAGAAAAAGAAAACAAATGTATCACCAGAACTACATGACCACTGAATTTAATTCTGACATCAGTCATCACAACACAAAACCAGCACGCTGGCTGGTTGGCACTACCAAGCCCTCTGCCTCTTAGGAAATATTGCCCATTGTTTCATGAAAGGCGGTTTTGTCACTTTGAGAAATAGCCTAGCCTCCACCATTCCTGACTTGGCTACTTTTATTGCTCCCTAAAACAAACATATAAGTGACTAAATAAAGGGCAGTAGATTACTGACTGAAAAGCATTAAAATTCTCCTCTTGAGGGCTGTTCTGCTGTAGGGAGACTGAAGAGAATTGGCAAGTACATGCAATGTTCCTCGACTGGGTTCAACGTCTAAAAAACAGTGCAGGTACACAGTGTATTATTATAGCAACTTGGGCTGTACTTTAGGTGTTAACCGTTTTTCAGTGTTAAAAGGTGTTTTTTCAAGGTGTGCTTATGTAAGAGAATGCTTTGTTTAGGAGACATAGTAATTAAGAATAAAATGTCACACTGTGTATAAATTTCTTTTTTAAAACAACTTTTTAGTTTAAGAAAAGTTTTCAATTTACATAAAAGATATAGAGCCAGTACAGACAAGGAACTCCTGTATCCTCAATACCTAGTTTTCTTTATTTCACTTGGTATAGAACATTTGCCACAGGGGGCTGGGGATTTAGCTCAGCGGCAAAAGCGCCTGCCTGGCAAGTGCAAGGTCGTGAGTTCGGTTCCCGGTACCAGAGAAAAACCAAAACCAAAAAAAAAAAAAAAAAAAGAACATTTGCCACAGTTAGTAAATCAATAACAACATATTACTATTTATTAAAGCTCAGATTTTATTCAGTCTTGTTTGTTTTCCACATAATGTCTAGTTTCTACTGCAGAGTCCTGGGTGGGATTCTATCCACTTGCTATATTATTGTTAATCATCCATTTGCTATATTACTGTTAATCATCATGTTTCTGCCGGGCGTAGTGGCGCACACCTGTAATTCCAGCCCTTGGGAGGCTGAGGCAGGAGGATTGTTGCTAGGTCAAGACCAGCCTGGGCTACAAAGGGAGCTTAAGGGCAGCCTGAACTGCATAGCCAGACCCTGTCTCAAAAGGACAAAAAAAAAAAGAAAAAAAAAAATCATCATGCTTCCCCAGGCTCTTCAGAAAGTTTCTCAGGCCTTTCTTAGTTTTGATAACCTTGACAGTTTTGAAGAGCTGCTAATTTTTTTTTTAAAGAATGTCTCTCAATTAGGACTTTTCTGATGTTTCTCTCCTGGTTATACTCAAAACATCGACTACTGGAAGGAATACTAGGATAGAAAAAAATGACGCCCAGCCCTTTTCCCTCTGCCAACCAGAAAGGGTGTGATCTCAGACAGCTGGCAGGCCTGCCCCTCCCTGTCCTGAGGTTGACCCGGGGCGACCAGTCTCCCTGTCTTCCCATCAGCCACCTTGGGGCTGCTTCTGCGGCTGGCCTGGGCGGGCGGCTGCCCTCTGGCCACGCCTGCTCCTGCACTTCGGATAGGAGCCATGGCTTGGCTGATGCAGCAGTGCAGGAGCACACCCGACAGGGCAAAGATCAGGGCTGGATGGGGCCTGGTGCTGACATTCCTGAAATCGAGGACTCCAGCGGGCCACGATCCACACAGCTGCCCTTCATGGAAACTTCTTTAAAACAGCAGCGTTCTGGGTTGGAGACCCACCATTTTCACGGAAACCTGGGAGCTGTTGATTGAGCAGCAGCTTCTACCTCAAGTGAAGCTGCTGAACTGTCACATGAGAGCCGAGGCTGTCTCGCACACCCCAGGCAGCACCAGGAGATCATTGTCTTGGCTGTGGCAGGCCTCAGACAGAGCGTATCCCAGATGACTTCATCCTGCAGCTACTGCAGGACTCCCTCCCCCTCCGACTTTGAAAATCCCCAAATAGATCCTCAAAAGGCAGGAAACTGCACAGGTGGCCCACTTCTCTTCTAAATAAGCAGTATTCTCTCACCCCTCCAGTCAGTCCAGCAGTGGTTTCTCCGGTATATTACCCTCTTGTGCTGCAGTGCAGATCCCAATAAAAGCCTCCCTCAAATGCTCCTATTCCTACTCATGGTTCTTATTCCAGGTAGAGTGGGATTTGCATGCTGCTTTAAGAAAGGGCTGGTAGCAGTCAAGGCTATTAATACTAAGCGCAGCTGGGACTGGGAAGGTAAGAGGTGTGCAGAGGAGATGCTCAGTGACCCACAAAGCCCTGCAATGATCTGCCGGGAGCCTCCAAAGAGGCAGCAGAAGCTGCTGGAAGGGCTCCAGAAAGCTGCCCAGTGGGATACAGCCTCAGCAGCTGCTGAGATGTTAGGAGCCACTAAGAGCTGTAATGTAAGAGCTGTAACCTTAAGAACTCCAACACTAAGAGCTAAGAGGCACTGGTCACAGAGCTCAGAACTGTAACACTCCAGGCTGAGAGCCACTGGCAACCAAAGCTCAAAGCTGCTAATAGAAAAGGAGTTGCACTTTGCCAATTCATGGTGTCTATCTGAATTGTGCAAAAGAATTGTCCGCCAATTGGTGGTAATACCAGAAAGACGATACGCCATTCTCATCATATATCAAAGGTACATACTATCAACTTTTTTTTGGATGGGAAAAGAGAAATTTGTTTATTTTGAAATTATTTTAATTTACAAATAGAAAACACTTTAAAAAGAGGGAGAAAACCACAACACATACAGGCAAATTCTTACTTCCTGAGCTTATGTAGCTCCTGAGAAGCCAAGAGGAAAAACACTTTTCCAAAGTGGTCAGCCACCCACAGTGATGCTGTTCATGGGGATGGGGATCAATTTCACAAAGAAGCTGATGAATCCCATGATAGCAAATCCCATTGCTGTTGCCATGGCAATCTTCTGGAATTCTTTTCTGTCCAGTTTGGTGCATTTTTTAACAGGCGAGCTGAGTCCTTCACAAACTGCAGACTTGGCTCAATAAACTGCATTACCTGACCCATGATTGTCCGTTTCCCATTACAGAGCCCCCACACTATCAAAGTAACTTAGGGCTGGGGATTTAGCTCAGTGGTACAGCGCCTGCCTGGCAAGAGTGAGGTCGTGAGTTCGATTCCCGGTACCAGAAAAAACAAAGAAAAAAACAAAGTAACTTAGCCCGATAATGCCGGCCTCGATCACCTGCTGAAGTAGTTTGTCAGGCAAAGTTAGTAACACCCAGTTCTTCATACCATCCACCTCAGAAGGAATTTACTATGTTCGTTCTTTATTAAGAGTGAGGAATTATGCTAAACTGCCTTGAGGGTGGAGTATCGACATAAACTATTTGGAATTCTATGACATGGGATTTGTCTATTCTCCTCTACTCAATTACTTATTCAGTCATTTACTTTATCATCATGAAATCATGGATATTTATTTAATACTCTGGGCTACAGTCTACTACTACTTTATTGTGTTGCTCCAATTGTTCAATGTTTGGACACTGAAATCTCTCCCAGCTAGCTCCTGTGTCCATGAAACACACCTCTATCACTGGTTTGGTTTTGTCGTGAGCATTTCTTTACTTTCTGGCACTACAAAACATTCCAGGCTCATCTTGTATGTACCCTGCTCCGCTTATAGAATCAGCCATTTCTGCCCTGGTTCTGTGAAGAACGGCATCTGAAAGAAACTATACACTAGCTATTCCTGTTGCTACTGGACTATTGTTATTGCTGATTCTAGGCCATTTCTATTTTACCTTAACTATCTTTTCTGCAGGATACTAGCTTTGGTTATCAATTTTGCTAAAATGCATATATTGTTGTATGTGAGCTTCTGTATTAAATATATTAAATAAGCCCTATACTGACAGGAAGTAACTACCTCCATCTGTCTATATTTCTTGTGCATTTATAGTTTATTTATTTTCTTTTGGTGGGGAGGGGAATAGATATCTAGTGACTTCCTTATTCTTCACATTCTTACCCTTCTTCAACTCTGAGCTCTTGAGTTTATGGTTTATGGCACCAGGTCAGAGGAAGAATACAAAGACTGCTGCTCAGGATTTTATCCTTACCAACAAGGAATCACGGTACTATTTCCGTCTTACCTAGCAACATTACCCTGGGAATGCTACTTCATCAGAAGCACCAACTCCCAGACTTGGGTTATGGGATTTTTTTTGCTGTGCCACAGAAACTAGGACTTTTCAATATAACTTCAGCCTGATCCCATTAACTAACTACATCCTGACCCCACACAGATACACAGCAAAGAAACTTTTCCACTCAGTGACGTTCAAGAAAACTAGTTTAAAAAAAAAAAAAAAAAAAAAAGAGAACAACTACTCAAGGGGTAAAGAAAATAATTTCGGTGCTGGGGATTTAGCTCAGCGGCACAGTGCCTGCCTGGCAGGCGCAAGGTCTTAAGTTCGATTCCCAGTACTGGAAACCACGCCCCGCCAAAAAAAAAAAAGAACATAATTTCCAGTTCTGTTGTGTGTTCATAGTCACAGTTGACACTAGGTATAATCTCATAAGTTAGCCATTATAGTCAAAAATTTACATATTCAAGTTAATAATTTTAATCTCCTTTGTATTTCTCTTCAGAACCTGAGACATTATCAAGGTAATATTTTGCATATTCCCATCTAATCTAGTGCGCAGACAGTAAATTCCCATCTAATTTACCTTCCACACGAGGCTCTTCATTTCTATCACTAGATTAGTCTGTTTCCTCCTCCTGGTACAGAATACATCTAGGGCGAGTAACTCAGTTTTGTTGGTCTTTCTTTGGTTGGAGTACATGTACGCATCCTCCTATTTTATTTTCAGTCTCATGGCCAATAATACATTTGGGCTCAAGCCATCTCATCTGACACACTGGACCGTTTCCCAGCATATTCCTGCGTCTACTGTCATCTCAGCATTCTGAATATACCTGCAGCACTGCCTTGCTAACGACTTCAATTGCTGGCTTCCTCATGCCCCCTCCTCCGGACCAACCTCTGCAGCTCAGCAGAGTATAATCTGAAAATCTCTCTTATATAACCCATCTGTTCAAACACAGCCTCCTCAATATACCTCATGGATTCCTACCTCAATTCTGGAACATATGCTTTTTGCCTCGAGTGCTTCCCTTTCTCCTTTTTCATCTTTTCCTGTGGATCACTTTGGCCACTTCCCCTTTCTTATCTGTAATCTCCCATTCTAAAAGTGATAAACCCTTGTTTAATTCCAATATACAAGTATAATGGCTTTATAATTTTTAACTTGCACTTCCATGACATACATCTTTATTGAGTGCAGTGTTGTGTATAGCTCTTTTTGACTTCAGGTAGTTTTACAAACACTGGTCATTTCCAAAGTTACTTAAATCAGCACCTTTCCTCCCTACTCCCTTCAACAAGGTTGTTTCGTGCATTTGTAGTACACTTAGGAGTCCTCTGTCACATTCTGCGTTCCATCTTGAATCCCCTACCCTTCGAAATGATTTCTGAAAATTTGCATATGTGGTTCTGTTTGTGCTGTAAAGTTATGTTCTGACAAATGCATAATGCTATTAACAGCATCACACAGGATCATTTTTACTGCCCTAAAAAATGCTGTGCTTCCCGTTTTACGATCCCCTCCTTCACTCTGCCAACCACTGCTGTTTAAAATCTCTATTTTTTACTATGCAGAATGTCAAATAAATGGAATAATACAGTATGTAGAATTTTAAGATTTGCTTTTCTCATTTAACAATAAACATTTAAGAATTTAAGATTCATTTGTTCCTTTTTTTGTGGCCTGATAGCTCATTCTTTATTTTTTCATCAGCATATATTCTATTGTATGGCCCAATGAGTTTTGTCATCCTAGTGAAGGATATCTTAATTTTTTTTTTTTTTTTTTTTTGTCTTTTTGAGACAGGGTCTCGCTATGCAGTTGAAGCTGGCCTTGAGCTCACTTTGTAGCCGAGGCTGGTCTCGAACTCACAACGATCTTCCTGCCTCAGCCTCCCGAGTGCTGGGATTACAGGCGTGTGTCACCATGCCTGGCTCTAGTGAAGGATATCTTATTTGCTTTGGTCTTTGGTGATTATGAACAAAGCTGCGTTAACAGTTACATGTAGGTTTCCATGTGACCGTACGTCACATCCAGTTGGATTAATGTGAGGGGCCTTTTACATAGTAAGGCTATACTCAGTTTTGCAGGAAACAAGTAACTGTCTTCTAATATGGCTGTATCATTCTGCATTCTGATAGCAATGAATGGGACTTGTTATTTTGAACCCTGGCTTGCAACCCTCAGGTTTTTTATGATCTTACATATTTTAATAGGTGTATAGTAGTGCATATATGGCATTTCTTAACAATATGACACTGAGCCAGGCGTGGTGGCACACGTCTGTAATCCCAGCACTCGGGAGGCTGAGGCAGGAGGATCATTGTGAGTTCGAGACCAGACTGGGCTAAAAAGTGAGCTCAAGGCCAGCTTGAATGGCATAGCAAGATCCTGCCTCAAAAAGACAAAAAAAAAAAAAAAAAAGATACTGAGTATCTTTTCAGGTGTGTTTTTACGACCTGTATATTCTCTTTTGGTAAGGTTTCTACAATATTCAGGATTTTTTTGTTCTTTTCATTTTTTATTTTACTGTATTTTTAAAATTTTAGTGGCAAAAAACATAAAAAACCACATAAAACAATTATACTAAGATACACTTTTAGATACACTGTGCTGGATTACAATATTTTCTTACTCTCTTTTTTTTCCTATCATTTGTCTTTTGCTTTGTACTTTACTTAATATTGGGCTTCTATACAAGAGAAACCATGTGATACGCAGCTCTGTGTGTCTGATTTACTTCGCTTGACATTATGGTCTCAAAGTTCAGCTGCTTTTTATATCTAAATTTCAGAGGAATTGTTCTAAAAAGGGACAACCAAAAAATCTAAAAGAAGAAAGGAAATCAGTCTCTCATTAGGCACTTTTGGAACCAGAGGAAAGAAAACAGAGACAGAGAAGTTCCCTATATCTCATAGAAATTATGTAAATAAAATAAACTATATTGCTAACGTATGAGAGTATCTAGTGTTTTTTTATGCTTATGGTAAAACTGTTAAAAACAATCTCATACTTAAGAATATATTTTCTTTTTTCTTTAAATGTATAACCATTCAATTTTTAGGCCATATTTGAATAATCTCAATTTTTATTCAATCCTAAAGATTTAATAATACAAAACAAAAACCGAGGAAGCTCTAATTCTTCCCCCTAAGATATATAAAAAGGATGGAAATGTGGCTCAGCATTACATAATGTTGCCACCCACTCCAGAGAGAGAAATGAGTGCCTAGCAACAGTAAAGGGTCATCTCAGGAGAGTGCCGATTGCTCATTGGAGCATTCTGAACACAGATGCTCCTCTACCCTTATCACTTCCAGCTCTGCTAAGCACATGCTGGTTACCTTGGATCCCTCTGCCATCTCAATGACAATCAAATAACTGACACTCAGGGCAACCTCTACCTACCTTTAGGTTACATACTTGGGGAGGGGCATAATACATTGTGAAACATTAGAAGAAAATATGAATTCAGAGAACAGAATAGTCAGTGTTCTCCTTCCCCAGTGATATTTCTCTGCAGATCTCAGGTTTTCTTGTATTTTTCTGACTTCACCTGCCACACCACAGCTTTAGCAGCAAAACTGAAGCATGCAACTCTTAAAAGAGATAACAGAATTTTATTTCCTTTAAGTGTACAGCCATTCAAACTATAGGCCACCACTCCCAACACTCTTAATTCCTATTCAATCGTAAAGGTTAACTACTACAAATACAGGCCCAAGAAGTTGGGCATGGTGGCCCTCACCCATCATCCCAGTGCCCCTGTCACCCACCTACTTAGAAGGCCGGGGTAGTTGCTGGGCGTGGTGGTGCATGCCTGTAATCCCAGCACTCCGGAGGCTGAGGCAGGAGGATCATTGTGAGTTCTAGACCACCCTGGTCTACAAAGTGAGCTCAAGGCCAGCCCAAACTGCATAGTGAGACCCTGTCTCCAAAAAAACCAAAAAAAAACCCCCCAAAAAACAAAAAACAAATAGAAGGCTGGGATAGTAGGACATCTGATGCTAGCCTGGGAAACTCAGCAAGACCCTGTCCCAAAAATAAAATAAAATAAAATAAAATAAAATAAAATAAAATAAAATAAAATAAAATAGAAGGGCTGAGGATATTTCTCAGTGCAAAGTCCTATGTTCAATCCCCAATAACCTCCCCTTCATTACTCTCCAAAAAAAAGACCCAGGGGAGGGGAAACTCTATTGCTTCCCAAAGATATACGGCCACTTGCACACCATCTGTCGTGTGAGTTACTTATCTGTCTTTCTTTATATATTCTAAATATGTACCTTTTGTTACCTTTACATACTAAAAATAGTTTCTCCCATTCTGGCTTCTTTTTTACTCTTAATGGTATCTTCTGCTAAAGTGACTGCTTCATTTTATTCTATTCCACGTTGTTATTATCAGTCTTTTTCCTTTATATTAATACCTTTTAAAGTTACTTTTCCTTATCTTAAAGCTATAGTGATTATAATTCTAGAAATTGTTTTATTTTTATTTGCAGTCAGACTGGAAGTGACATTTCTGTGAACTGTCTGAGGTAGGTGGCAGTGACCATAGATATAAGAATATCTAATTGATGTGCAATCACTATTACAAACATATGATCCTTCCTCGGAGCCCTGTGATGCCATCTTTGTCATAAAACAAGCAACCATCTGCGTATGGATCTCTTTCTATACTCTACAGTCTTTTCTTGATCTATTTGTCTATCCTGTCCCAATGCCTGAATTATTGTACCTTCATAATAGGTCTTGATATTTGATTAACTTAGCCCACCAATACTACATGATCAGCTATGTCACTGTTGTTTGTGCTTCTATTTTAAGACTGTCTTGGCCATTCTTTGCCCTTCACATTTCCATAAACATTTTAGAAATAACTTGCCAGTTTTCTACATATTCTAATTATTTCCTACTTGGTGAACTAACTCAGCTTCTTCATTTTGACTATCTAGAGCCAATCTCTCAAACAATTCTTCAGGTTCCATTTTTAAAATAAAACCAGAACTTGACCACTCCTACCACCCTGGTCCAATTCATCATCTCTTACTAATGCATAATATCTGACGATGCCATTCTTCTGCTCAAAACCCTCCAATGGCTGCCCACTCCACTCAGTCCACTCCAAAGTCTTCAGTAATGGTCTGCTCCCCTGGCAGCCAGATGACGCTGCCGCACACCGCTGACCTCTGGGTGCCCATCGCAGCCCAGCCTCTGGGCTTGTACTGGCTGGCCTCCTTCCTAGGATGCTCTTCCTAGTATCTGCCCAGTTAAGGTCTGAAGCTCCACAAAATCTTTGTCCAAACGTGAACTTCTCAGAGATTTTCCTTAACTACTGTATATAAATTACAAGTCATCGCTAGACTAGGAAAACTCAGTCTGAATAAAATGTTTTCTTTTCCCACATAACACAATAAGCACTGTAGGTAATTGTTCTGTTTGTTTTTGAGATGGGTCTCACTATGTAGTTCAGACTACCCTGAATTGTGGAACCCAGGCTGGCTTTGAACCCGTCTCAGCCTCCCCAGTGTCACCACCATTTGCCACTGCAAGCAATTTAAAAAGCAGATTTTCAGTTGTTTCAAATATGTAGTTTCGCTCTCTTTGTATTTGTCAAAAATAACACAGCTGCAGAAGTTAATTGAGCATGTTATAAACACCTCAGACTGGGAGATGAAAGTTCTGCTAGGCACTGATCTCAGTATTTTTGTTATTCACTTTTATTTTTTATGTGTGGAGAACTACGATCTCTCCTTTAGTTATATTTAAATAAATGAAAAAAATACATAGAGACAGTATGAGTTGGAACAATTTTTTTAAATCTTACAATGTTACAGTATTTTCTCAATGGTGTTTTTGGCTGCCTTCAATAGCAATTTCACCAAATGTTACTTTTTCAATTTATTATGTAATATACGGTTTACACTAAAGGATATATATGTAATGTACATGCAAGTCCCGAGCCCTAACAACAAAATGAACACAAGAACCCCACCTCCAGGTTACAATGTCACCTCCCCATCCAATAGCGTGCTTTGCTCACTCTCCCCTTGTCCAGCACTTTGCAGTTTCCTTGCTGAAGCTCCTCACCCCCAAACCTGTTCTTCCTCTCATGCTTCTCATCTTACAAAATGGCGCCACCTCCCACTCCGCTGAATCACCAAGCCAGAAATCCTAAATTCCTTCCTCCTCTTCACACCCAGTTACCAAGTTCTGCTAAGTCTCCCACCCCCAACCTCTCTCATGCCCGTCCCCAGGTCCCACTCACTTCAGCCTTAATGCTGTCTTTTCTTACTGTCTCATGGGGACTACCTGCTCCTGTTCACTTCCCCGGAATCCCCGTTCATATCTTCACTCAAAATCAGCAGATTTCCTTTGCTCTCTCATGGAGAAAAAAAACTCTTATCAAGGTATGCAAAATCAGGCCTAACTGATCTGACTCCTGATTTCTCTGGTCTCCTCTGGTGTGTCTCTGTATTCCAGTGGCAGTGAACTTCCTGGTGTTTCTCCAGAGAGTACATTATTTTTCTGTGCCTTGGCATATTTTGTCCCTTACCGGGCATCTTGTCCAGGAGGCAGCTGTGAATAGTTAAAGGTCACCCTCTGTGACAGATTTCCTTGCTTCACTTCTGTGAGAACCCTCCTCCTGCCATCAGAGCACAGTGCTCTTACTTGGAGCAGCAGTGTGACCCGGCAGAGTCTCTGCCCTTCCGTGTGTCTGCCTGGTCTTCCGTAAAATACAGTACTTGTGACCCCCTTCTGAGCAGTAGATGAGTGAAGCCATGTGAGGATGCCAAGCACATGGCACATGTTCTGTAAGAGTTACTAGTAAAATTACTGTCACACAATGTCATTTTGGGCTTTCCCACTTAAAGTCTATTGGACATTCCTTCCAGCAGAAACTGTGCTATGCTTAGCTCTGCATCCTTAGGGCCTAGAACACTCTGATACATGGTGCTCAATAAGTATTTGCAAAAGGGATAAAAGAAAAAAAAAAAAACAAACCTTTACTGCGGCTAGAAAGGTATGACTGAACTTATTGTAACACAATCTACTACCCTAATGTGAGGCCAGAAAATGCAAGAGTCCCCCTGAAGACATTCTAAGTTGTCCAGGCTGGGCATGAACTTGTAAGCCTCCTGCCTCAACTTTACCAATAGCTTGGATCACAGAAATGTGGCCTTGAGCCAAGATATAATAATTATCCACAGAAAGTATTTTTATTGGTTTATGGCCATTTACCTTTTCTTTACTTTCCTTTTTTTTTATTAGTTTCTATAACAGCGCAGTGAATTATGTTTTATACAGCTTTTCTCAGGGTATAGGGAAAGAATATGTAAGAAGTTGGGCCTGTTCCAACAATTTCCTTTAGAAACTTTCTGTCTCTGTCTCTCTCTCTCACACACACACACACACACACACATACACACGCACATTGGCTAGAGATACAGGATTCACAAAATGAATACTCCCTTCAAAAATTACTGCTAGAAATAGAATCATAATAAATTATGTGCACCCCTTTGTCACTTAGAAAGACTCACTTCTTGTGAATGTATTCTCCTCCACCAAATATTTAAACCTTTTAAGATTTTTCCAGGGGCTGGGGATTTAGCTCAAGGGGCTGGGGATTTAGCTCAGCGGCAAAGCGCCTGCCTGGCAAGTGCAAGGTCGTGAGTTCGGTTCCCGGTACCGGAGAAAAA
>NW_004955425.1:16612088-16619259 GCF_000276665.1 Chinchilla lanigera | reverse complement strand
AAAAAAAAAAAAAAAAAAAAAAAGATTTTTCCCCCTGCAATTTATTCTTTTAATAGTCAAAGGAATCTTTTTAGTAAGTTACCTACTTTTAGTAGTATGAGTCGCGATCATCTAAGGATTGACAAATTACCTATGCTCCTCTTAAATCCAGTTTTTCACTCTTATCGAAGTAGACAACATTATTGTTAGAATTTGAGTTATATTTTTAGAGAGTAAAAAAAGTATGATTTACAAACAAGAAAAAAGGTAATTCTTCAAAAAGACATCTGCAAATTTTATTATTTTATCATTAAAATTAAGACTTTAGATTTACTACAACTAGGAAAAGGTGCATGTTCTTCTGATGTATGAAATGGCTTTGAAAATAATTTGAAAAATAATTCTGGGGCTGGAGGACAGCTCAGTGGTAGATGAGCACCTGCAGAGCTCTGGGCTCATTCGCCAGCACTGGGTGTGGGGGCGGAGAACCCAAACCACCTAAATTTGCTATCTTCACAGAAAGAGTAAAGACTGCCAGGTTCATTGTTCATGCGGAACAGAGCTCTGAGCTATTGTTATAGGCAGCTGAGTTAGACAGACATATTATGGGCAGTCAGACAGGGCCAGGCCCTCAAAGGAGCCAACACGAAACACAAGATAAGATTTGTATTTGCTGTGGGCCAGACTCCAAGACAAAAGATTAAAGGAAAGCACCCACATACCTCCCTAGGGATGGACATCAGGGATTGATATTCTAAATAGGTAGTCATCACCTTGAAGGGTCACTGCCCCAACCCCTTACAGGAAGGGCCCCTGTTCTGTACTCGTGCCCCTTGCTACGTGACTCGCTTCCTCATTTGATCCTGATTTAATCAATTTTACCTGAATGATTCTTACTGGCTGACCATAGTTTTGTCCCACCTCATGCCCACCTTGTAATTTCCCATTTTCCCCCCTATCTTGGACCCGCTTCACCTCAGGGTTTTGCTCTATAAAGTCCCTGGGAAGGGCAAGGTCCTTGGCAACCCACTCGGCCCCCCCTTCTGTCCCTCTCTTGGACAGAAGCTTTCTTTCCCTCCATAAATATATTCTGCTCTTAACCTCCGTTGTTCCTAAAATTCATTCTTTGAGTTTAGAGAACATGAACTCGTCCTAGATATCATTCAGGTTGAGAGTTATTTTCCTGTATCACTATAACGGAATGCTGGTTCTCCGGGGCAGTGACACAGCACAAGGCAACTGAAAACAGCAAGAAACTCCAGGTGGCTTCTGAGGGCAGTGAAGTCAGGGAAGAATCCAAACCACCTGGAAAAAGGGCTGGCGACAAGCATGGGAGGCACAGAAAAGCACCGAGGAAGGCGGCGCAACGTGGCCCATGCATAGCCCGAGCACTGCGGGTCTGTAGTCAGGACTGACTTCGTCTGTGGCATCCTGTACCTTAAGTGTGCCCAGAGAGACACAGCAAAGGGCCGAAGCTTCACCTAAGGAGGAGGGGACAGTTAGGGCTTTTAATCCATGAGAGTCAGAGCCAAACTGTAAAGGTTACTCTACTTAAGGTCCATGCATTTCCACCTACAGGGTGCTAAGATATGCAACAGAATAAAACAAAACATTTGGAAGCCAATTGTTCCTCATGTCCCATTTCTTTATAATTCTAATAACATTCTTACAAAGGTTTCCAATCTGAAATGCTTATTAGTGCCTTGTTGTCATGCAAACGAAGAGTTTTAAAGGGACACAGAGAGACAGGTAACAGAGTTCCGTCTAGGGCACATGCTACAAAGGACATTCACATGGACTATTTCATTCACGCCTTTCAACAACCTCTGTGAGCTAATCAGGACAGGAACTGTTTGATTTTAGAGATGCAGCAGAGTCACACAGCTGTAACAAGCAGTTAAACTAACAAGTAGTGATGTCACGTACTGACTCTAACTAGGAAAATGAATTAGGATAATGATATGAGATTGTGTTTTATGAAATTCTAAATTCTGTAAACTACAAATAATATGACAGAAATACTAATTTTTTTCCTCTTTGCTTTCAATATTAATGATAAATTTTGACTTATGCATAAAAACTGAAATAATGTGAATCATCAAAGTCATTATAGTTCCATAAATATAATTTCAAAGTTGGCCAGAAGACAGAATTAGAAATATCTTTATTCTGTTGCTGCAGGATGTATCAATATAGGAGAAAGATTAATACTGTCTAGGCTTTTTGAGGTATCTTTATTATGAGATTTTGAAGAACTTAAACCTCATGAAAAATGCTACTGGCTAAAATGCCACTGATCGATCTATCTATCTATCTATCTATCTATCTATCTATCTATCTACCTATCATCATACTAGGGAGGGAACTTAGGTTTTCGGATGGAGCTACGTGCCCAGTCTTCTTATTTTTTAAAGAAGGGTCTTGCTGAATTGTGATCCTCCTGCCTCAAGCCTCCCACAGAGCTTGGATTACTGTTGTGTACCACCATTCTAGCTTATTTATTTATTTAGTTAGTCATTTTCAGTGCTGGGGATCAAACTTTGAGTCTCATATACTAACCAAGTAGTCTACCACTGAGCTACCTTCCAGGTCCTATTGGCTGAAACTTTAAACAAACTAAGAGTCCAATTCTTTTCCTAGTGTATCCAGAGGGTTTAATCCACCTTTAAAAAATATTTTTCTAGATATAATATGTTAGAACAAAGATCACCAATTTCTGCTAAGTGAGCTATACATTGGTAGGTGGCTGAACCTCACTAGCTAATAAATACTGATTATCTTGATTTGAACCCTACCACTGTTTGTGTTCTTCTATAGAACAATGAGAAATTTATTCCTTGTATTGTCTTACTTTCATCTCATTACTTAAGAAAAAGGAATTGTACTTAGACAGTAAATCCTAGGGTGCCATGAAAAATCCACAACCATTTGCAAAACTGCAAAAGAGGCAATCACTCTCTGGTGTGTCCCTACAATCCCAGCACTCTGGGAGGCTAAGGCAGAAAGACTTAAACAGACACTGTCTCAAAAAAAAAAAAAAAAAGAAAAAAGAGTTAGGGGCCCTGGAATGTAGGTCAATGTGAAGGAGGTGGGTTCAATACCCAGACACACACACACACACAACCACTGTATTTTCTCTGAAAAAACCCTTACAAGGTTAAGGTTTATCCACATGTGCTAATATTTCAGTCTGTTCTGTAGACCAGTAGCTATTCCATGAACAGTACTTAAAGATTTTAATTATGGTTGGCATACTCTGGTTTCTCTTCAGATCGTATAAATCTTTCGCCTTTTACTAATTATGGTTGGCGTGAAAAGTTGAGACTGTCACATTAAAGGCATTATTATTTTGAGGAAAAAAATGAATTAAAATTAGTGTTTGATTTAAATTGCTACTTTAAAATTAACATGTTTAATTGTTCAAAATGTTTTTAGTACAAATGATTTACATTATGAGAACATTCCCAAAAGGAATAAAGAAATCAAAACTCACCTCTAGCTCTACAGACCAGAAACAATCAAGGATAGCGCTTGGTTATCTGAGTCTTTCATATTGGTGGAGAAAGACTAATTGGATATATGAATGAGATCTTCAGTATAAACCACTTAAAATAAAAACTCTTAAGTTAATTTTGCTTAAATTTAACAGACGATCATTGATGCTGAAGGAATATATAAAATTGTACTTAAACAGTGGAAATGTCAGGGTTCAATGTAATCCTCTGATTTAAAGAAAAAGACAATGAGAAGGTGGTGGCTTGAAATCTAAACAGCATCTGTCTTTCTGCTACAGAAAATGAAATTTGCCCTGACTGTTACTTTCATCTCTTCTCCCTCTTCTCTTCAGATTTTTACTGCACTGTATTTTTTAACAGAGACATACAGGTTACAGATGTATAGTTTCAGTCTTAATACTGAGGATTCTCTGAGAGGTGGGAAATGATTCTGATGAATCACCTAAAAGTGAACACAACGCTCTATACGGAAATCTTACACACGGTCTTTTTAAGGCAGCAAACATGTACGCTGCTGCCAATGTGCTCTGCAGCTACTTCACAAATGTGGTATTTTGCTGTTTGTGGCACTTTGTTCTCATGTTAGCTGGTAACATGAAATCTATTTCCAAGTGAATTTCATGAAGTACTGTAGGGAATGTTGTAATAAAATCCACACATTCCATCCACTGCATTTCCCTGCTTCTAATGCTTGTGTAATTCAACATAAAAAGAACAATCAGGTTTGTCTGGAAATATCACCTTTGGTGGGGAGGCTTCTTGGTATTAAACTGAGCCCTATGCATGCTAGGGAAGATTACTTTTTTTTGTTGTTGTTATGGGGAATTGAACTCAAGGCCTTGTGCATGCTAGGTAAGTACTCTACCACTGAGCTATTTCCTCAGGCCTTCATTATTATATTATTTTATTTCTGAGGAAGGGCCTTGCTGTATTGTTCAGGCTGGCGTTGAACTCTCCATTCTCCTGCCTCAGCCTTTCCAGTAGCTGGAATTACAGCTGTGCATCACAGTACCTGACTTCAAGATTCCTTTTTTATAGACTATTTATGTTGCTTTTTGCTAAACTTCAGCTATACTTTAGATACTCAAATTTCCTTGTTTTAATATCATCACATTACTAAGAACCAAACCAAAGGTACTTTATAGTTTCTATTGCCTTGTTTTAAAATGGTAACAATTTTTGGCAGCTCAATTCTGCAACAGTTTTCCAATACTACTTCTCAAAGAAACCATCACCAGGACTTCTGTCTCGTATCTTTTAGTGTCACGGTTTCCAAGCCTGACCCCAAGTTTCCATCACCTGAGAAGTGTTTACAGAAAAGAATGGCCAGGTCCCAGCCCAGATCAATCAGAAGCTTTGGGGATGGGTCTGGGAAAAGTTTTTAAAAGCTTTTACACAGTTGAGTACTTTGGGGCCTCTGGTTCTATACATGTATTTTTTGAGATGAGGGGTCTCACTACACTGCCCAGACTGGTCTTGGGCCTTCAGACTCAAGTGATCCTACTGCCGCAGCCTTCTGAGTAGCTGGGACTACAGGCATCCCTAACAGGCCTAGCATTAGTTCTAATTCCAAATGAAGAACCAGAAGTTTCTCTGTGAAAATAGATACTCTCATCATATGTTTGATAATAGTGAAAATAATTTTTGAAGTTTTTCTAAAGAGGTTAAAGTTAACACTCTACCAAACATATTTCTTAAAGACAATGTTAAAGTCTTTTTTTTTTTGTCCTTTTTTTGTTTTTTTTTTTTTTCTGGTACCGGGAATCGAACTCATGACCTTGCACCTGCCAGGCAGGTGCTGCGCCGCTGAGCCAAATTCGCAGCCCCTAAAGTCTTGAAAGCTCTAAAACGGCTTTCTGGCTCAAAGCTGTAATTTTATTTATTTATTTATTTTTCTTTTATTAAGTAAGCTGCAATTTTAAATTTTATAACATTCATTTTTTAAAGGTGAGTAAAATTGCAAAGTCTTGTTTGTCTATCAGGACATTCTAGCACTGGGTTGAGGGATTAATGCTCCAACAAGCCCACAGAAAAACAAGAATCCAGTCAGGTGTAGAAGAACAGTCCCAATTTTCAGGGCCCATTTGTAGGCTCACTTCTTCAAGACTGAAAATAAAAGTGTTAAAAAGAAAAGAAAAGAAAAGAAACGCGTTAAACCAAGGGTGACAATCTATTGGTACCTCCAGGTGATTGCTGGGGTATAAGGATATAAATAACTTCTAAAAATTAAATCTGATTAAATTAATATGCTTTGCATTCTTGGGCTAGAACTCTTCACCGACAGATCTGCAAATCCGCTAGTGAACATGTCCCTGAGATGCTATGCTGCTCTCCGTGTTGTTTACTCTCAGTGAGCACAGCACATGGAATGACAAGGGAGCAGGGGGGCAGCCTGGCAAGCCCAGCGAATCCTGGCCACCCGTGAGTGACAGATGTCTTGGCCAGATCACCCTCACAGCAACGTTGACCACCTAGAAAACATACAACTGCCCGTGTAATATTTTCCATTTTCTTTCTCTTATATGAATGATGTTCAGTGCACATATCAGTATTAAATGTTAACATTACATGCTGTCTCCCACTGACAGGTTCAGAGCCACTCCAGATTCCACTGCTAGTGCTACCTCCTTTCTAATCCTAGGGCACAGCCCCCAGACAAATTATTATTTTCACAGTGCTGGGGATCAAACTCAAGTCCTTATACGTAGTAGGAAAATACCCTACCAATGAGCTACATTGTCAGCCCGAGACGAATTACCCGTATGTAGGCATTAGGGAGTTTCAAGCAATGTAACATTTCTGATTAGCTATATTATCAAAAAGACCAGCAACATCAAGAATACAAAGCAGAGGGCTGGGGATGGAGCTCAGTGCTGGATTGTTTGCCTAGCATGTGCAAAGCCCTGAGTTCAACACCCACAAGCAAAACAACCACCTCCACAACAAAGCATAGAAAACAGAGAAGCTTTTGAGTGAAGAATATTATTATACATTTCAATATCCTCGCTATCTCTTAGGGTCTGTCTTAATCTGGAAGGACCTATAGTGAAGGCACATTACACATTTTTAAGACATCAAGTTACTTTTTATAGGAACGTCCATGCAACAAATGGATAGACAAGAAAACTACTATTTGAAGGTAATTGCAAAAAAAGAGAAAGTACCTAAGTAGCTGTGTATATATCTGCACTGACTTGGATAAAGAAGTTGGACATTTTTCTTTGGACGCAGACCAGCTCTGAGAAAAAGGACAAGAGACAGCCTGCCTGGCAGCTTCACAGAGGTTCTGGCCTTCTGTTCACAGGGTCGTCACGCCAGGTGCAGCCCCTCTCTGCCTCCATCTGTGGCCTGGCTCAGCACTGAGACGCGCCTCTCTGCTGGTAAGGAGCATACGGGCTGAGACAAGATCATCTCTCTCCTGTGGTATCTGCTCTCTGCTTGTCTCAGCTTGCCCCTTTGGGTGCTGTAGACACCTTGGTCCTGACTCACCACAAGTGTAAACATGTTTTCAATGTAATCATTGATATGAAGACTATGACACACAACTTCTAAGGCATGAAGCATACTCAAATGAATACTGTGAATCTGTCATCCAACTTAAGGAGCAGAATAAAACCTGTATTGTTGTTCCTGATCCTTTTTCGGATTCTATTCTATTTTTTTTTTTTTTTTTTTTT
>NW_004955425.1:16598995-16611946 GCF_000276665.1 Chinchilla lanigera | reverse complement strand
TTTTTTTGGTCTTTTTGAGACAGGGTCCCACTGTGCAGTTCAGGCTGGCCTTGAGCTCACTTTGCAGCCCAGGCTGGCCTCTAACTCACAACTATCCTCCTCAGCCTCCCGAGTGCTGGGATTACAGGTGTATGCCACCACGCCCAGCTTGATATATATACTTTAACTATGTAGTACCCTGTTTAGTTTTCCTTCATGTTGGGGCCTTTAAGATGGTATCACGTAATATGTAGTCAGAGCTGGCTTTTAAAAATTTACTCTAATTTTCCTAACATTCCTTTATGTGGATACCTGTAAGTGGCTGTTCACTCACCTTTACAACTGCGTAATATTCCATTATGTAAATATACCAACATTTAGTCATTTGTCTATTCATGAAACAGTATTTTTGCTTTAAGAACATCCGAACGAATATCCTTGCAAATGTTTCTTGGTACACACGCCAATTTTCTTTTATGGTACGTAGCTAGTGATGGTACTTCTGGGTTGCAGGGCATGTGAATGATTAATATTGTATAAGTCAGGGCCAAATTGTCTTTCAAAGCAGTTGAAGCATTTTATTCTCCTACCAGATCCAGCTGTTCCACACATTCTGCCAACACTTGGTATCTTCAGACCTCCTAATTTTTGTAATCTAATAGGTATGAAAAGGAATTTCAGTATGGTCTTAAATTATATTATCTTGAAAACTACTAAGCTTTGTCTACTTTTTTTTTTTTTTGTCTTTTTGAGACAGGGGCTCGCTATGCGTTTAAGACTGGCCTTGAGCTCACTTTGTAGCCCAGACTGGTCTCAAACTCGCAACGATCCTCCTGCCTCAGCCTCTCAAGTGCTGGGATTACAGGCGGGCGCCACCTTGCCCGGCCTATCTTTTTATGTCCACTTGCCAATGCTTTCCTCTCCTGTGAGGTGCCAGTTCACCCATTTTTCTTTGAGGCTGACTTTTTGGTTATTGATTTTAAAGAATTCTTTACATCTTATGATTCTTATACTTTGTTAGTTTAGTAAGTTTAAAAACTATCTGCATTTTTTACTAGCATTGGGCCATGATTCTATACCTGGCAGAATCTGCCCAAGTTAGGTAAGAACTGAAAAAAGAGCACTGATTTTACAACTAGTTTAAAAACTTCTATATCCTCAATAATCAGATATTTTTTCACAGATGATCAGAGATAAAATGATTGTCAGGAATAGTGACTGAAGTAGGAATGGAGTATAAACTAAATCTTGACAGGGTAGTGATACATGAATACACACATCCGACAAAACACACAGGAATTACTATATAATCCTAACTGAATGAAGCTGATCTGAAATGTAAAAAAAAAAAACCCAGGAATAATTATAATACAAGAATACAGTATTTTATATATATATATATATATATATATATATATATATATATAAAATTATATATAAGTATAGCATGTTGGTTAAGGTTTGGGGCTGGAGCTGGAGTCCTAGTTATGTCTGCCACTTAGCAGTTATTTGTATCAGGCCAAGTATCAAGTACGTAGTACCACTACATGGCCGAGCCACTTAGTATCTCTCCTGTCTCTGCATTAATCCTAAGCAAGTTGTTCCACATCTCTAAGGTGGAGCCTTCTCATTGTAAAACGGAGATAACAGCAGCACCTGTATCGGTAGGGTTGTTAAGAGATACAAACAAATTACTTTGAAAGTGCGTAGAACAATGCTTGATGCAGAATAAGCATCAGACACATACTAGGCTATAAAAAAGACAAAGTTATCATTATTTCTTCTATGGTTTGATGTAAGGTCTGAAAACTTCCTATATTACAATTTTCTCCTGTCTTTCTAAAAATTTAAATGTTTTCAGTTTTCACACTTAGGTATTCAACCTACAATTTATTGTTAGCTGTTACAACATTACCTTATAATATACGTGCTTTCCCATTGTTTTTGTTTGCTTTTTTTGAGACCAGTTCCTGCTAAGTTGGCCCAGGCTGGTACCATACTCCTTGGCTCAAATGATTCTATAGCCTCAGCCTCCAAAGTAGCTGGGACTATAGGTGTGTGCCTCTGTGCCCAGCTAAGTTTCCCACTGATTTTGAATTCTGCGTTCGTCCTATCAGTTCCACATGGGCATGGGTTAGCTTTTGGATTTGTTACTGTGTTCTGTTAGCTCTAGTTGGACCACAGCAAGAATACTACTGTCTTAACTACTTCAACAGTATAATAAATATTCATATGTAATAGGGCAAATCATTCCCTATTCTTCACGGTTGTCTTAGTGGTTCCTGGGCTCTGGCTCTTTCCCACTAACCACAAATAATTGGCCTAGGTTTTGCTACAGCTTGGATCTGGAATGTTCTCCAAGCCCCAGGCTTGGTACTTGGCCTGCTGCATTATGGAGGTAGTGAAAGCCGCTGGGGGACAGGGCCTAGTGAGAGTCGCTGGGAGCCATCCAAGGGGATAGGGTGTCTAGGCTCCTCCCTCCCCTCCATTCCCTTGTTTTCTGGTTGTCCTGAGGTGCAGGCCTCCTCTGCCATGATGCACCGTGCCTCCATGGGTCCAAGGCAACAGGACCAGGGAACAGTGGACTGTAATTTTAAAAACTGTAAGCCAGGTGTGGTGGCGCACGCTTGTAATCTCAGCACTCGGGAGGCTGAGGCAGGAGGATCATTGCGAGTTTGAGACCAGCCTGGGCTACAAAGTGAGTTCAAGACCAGCCTGAACTGCAGAGTGAGACCCTGTCTCAAAAAGACAAAGAAAAAACAAAAACAAAAACTGTAAGCCAAAGTAAACCTTTCCTCCTTATAAGTCGATTTCTCTCAGGCATTCTGTCACAGTGTAAAAAGTTAATACAAGTTGCATGAAGACACTAAAAATCTGTTTGAATTCCACTAAATTTACAGATTTGGAAAGAACTGAGAATTATCAATTAATAATGATCCATTAATATGGACTACACATTTATACTTTTACTTTTCAACCTTTTTTTTTTTTTTTTTTTTTTTTTTTTTTTTTTCTCCGGTACCAGGAACCGAACTCATGACCTTGTGCATGCCAGGCAGGCGCTTTTGCCGCTGAGCTAAATCCCCAGCCCCTTCAACCATGTTTTATAATTCATTTTATAGTTCTTCCCTCCCGCCTCACAATTTCAGTTTGTCATCTGCTGATGTTTATTGTCATTGACACGTGAACCCACTCTAGGACCTCCCTGCCACATCTCCCCCAAACCCTTCTAAAACCCCTTCTGCTGGCCTTCTGGGTACCCCTCTAGCACCTTTCTTTCTCTTCCATTAGTTTGGGAACTATACGTCTTACAGTTGTGAAGGGCTTAATGGCCACTTGGTAAGCTCTTAAAATCATTATTTCTCTGCACACCACAGAAAGTATTCACCACTCTCATCTTTATGGCAGGTGAAGGGAAAAAGAGGAAAACTAGAGAAAGAGATGAGGAAAGGATAAAAAGGGGATGAGAGACAGTGATGACAGACTCTGAAATGAGGAAGCATAACTAGAATCCTTGGAAGAAAAAACAGGGCTTTCTGTTCTTATAAAAAATAATGCATCAAAGTGCATCAAGGCAGTGGGTCATTATTTTCAGCATTTCCTTTACTTTTCTCAGTTATTCAAAAAACTCAAGGCTTCTTTTTACAGTGATCATTACTTTTAAAATGGCTTACCACCTTACATATTTTTTTCTGATCTTAGTTTCAGATGAGCTTTTTTTTTTTGTTTTTTTTTTTTCTAGTACCGGGAATTGAACTCATGACCTTGCACTTGCCAGGCAGGCACTGTGCTGCTGAGATAAATCCCCAGCCCCTAGATGAGCTATTTTAGTTAAAACAGTGTAAGAATTTATGGGTCTGGGGATGTATGAAATAAAAGAAGTCACCAACAAAAATCTAAAGCCTCTGAGTACATTTTATTTCTATCTGAAACTTACAAGAGACCAACTGAAACAGCAACATTTGCATTACATTTACCACATAAGATAACTGAAAACATATGACTTTCTAATCATAATAAAGAAGCATAAAGTCTGTAGAAAAATAAGTGTATTTCTAATTTGAATCTCTGTCATTTTTACACGGCAAGGAAAAGACCATCTTCTCCGAATATCTTTACATGAAACTTTCAGGCCACTTTTCCCATGAAATTGAACACTAATATCTTTTTTTTTTTGTTTTTTGTTTTTTTTGTTTTTCTCCGGTACCGGGAACCGAACTCACGACCTTGCGCTTGCCAGGCTTTTGCCGCTGAGCTAAATCCCCAGCCCCGAACACTAATATCTTCATGTTAAGATTTATATACTTCTAGGGCCCTTGTATATAGATCCAGAGGTACACCTTTAAAAAGTACTTTTTGCTATCTGTTAATGATTCATTAAACATCATAAGCCTTTTCATTTATACTTGCAAAGACACCATGTATGTATATATAAAGTGAAAACTGAAAGTCCCTACATTTTAGAAAAATCAGAAAAAAACTGCCCTAAGGTTGATGAAAATACAATGAAATAAACATGAAATGAGCGCCTTTAATCTGTTCAATAGTGAGATTGGTCAGCGTCCTCACAGGAACACAGTACACAGTGAAGAAATGATTATAGTAATAATGAAATCCTTGAGGCAAACACCACCAGGTCTGTTCTTTGAGTCCTTATATCTGTACTTCCTTTAACACTCAAGAACGTCTCCTGCCCTTTCCTCTGTGTCTTCCCAAGGTACAACAACAGTCAGTTTTTTTCCACTTTATCGTTTTGGTAAATGCACATTTGCAGTTTTGCAAGCCTTAAAGATAGGTGACTAAATTTTTAATAAAAAAAAATATTAACAAAGTCTTTAGTATATAATTTATCATCTCTCTATAAATGGTATTTTGAATGCCAAACAGTGCTTTTTATTAATCACTGCTGATATTCATGAAGTATGAGCTCAATGCACAATGACTGATCAAAATATATGGTATTTTAAAAAAATTTATTATAGTATAAGACACTTTCCCATTAATCCTTTTCAAAATACTCCCCCTTGCTTAGAACGTATTTATCCCATTGTTCCTGCCCCCTTCTGAAGCAGTTCTGTAAGTCCTCTTTAGTGAGTGTCTTTCCAAGGCGTGATAAAAAATACAATGAATGCTGTGGGGCGAGTGACATTTAATGGAAAGGCAGGCTAGTGAAATATTATGGTGTGTCCTCATCCACCTTATTCACTGGATCTGGCACCATGGAACTCCGGCTCTTCCCAAAGTGAAAATAACCATGTAGGGAAAACATTTTGAATCCAGTCAGGACACTGAGGCAGCCATGACAGTGTAACCAAGGACCCTTGGGAAAGAAGACTTCCAAAGCTGCGTCATCAGGTGGCAGGAACAATGGCGTGAGTGTGAAAGACAGGGGTAAATAGCAATGTGTCTTATACTGTAAAAAGTTTTAAAAATTTAAATCTCACTGTACTTTCCAGTCCATTCATTTATTCAAATATATAGTTTTATTAGGTACAAAATGGAACTTTTCACAATAATTTACCTACAGCTCTCCACAGGAAGCACACAAGCAGCACAGTGAAAATCTTTGCCTAATACCCTCCCAGCCTTCCTGCCTCCAGCCTCAGAGCACACGGTTTTCTCAGGGTGGTCAGTCTTATGGGGAACGACTCGAGATCTTAGTTTGTCTTTCTACTCCAAATAAAATCAGTTTTCCTATAATATCCACCTACTGGGTCTAACTTTGCACTTTACACTAACAGAAAAATCTGTGCCCCTTCCCTGAAGGATGACTCTTGAATTACACTGAGGCAGCTACTGCCTTAGACTCGCCCAAGCTTTGTAACACATATCCCTGAAACTGCTCCTTGCATGTTTGTCTGCCTCTGTTATACATTGTTAGGCCCCACCCCAAGCCATGTTGGAGACCTAACCTTCACTACCTCAAAAAAGTAACCTTTTCTTTTTTTTTTTTTTTTGGTACTGGGGAATCAAACTCACAACCTCGCATTTGCCAGGCAGGTGCTGTGCCACTGAGCTATATCCCTGGCCCAAAATGTGACCTTATTTGGAGAAAAAAAATCTGTACAGAAATAATTGAGTTAAAATGAGGTAGAGTGGGCCCTAATCCATAAAGACGTGCACAAAGGGAGGACACTGTGAAGAGGCAGGGGGAAATCAGTGTCAAAGATGGCCAGAAAGCTCTGAGATGGCACCTACAAGTTCTTCCTCACAGCTTTCAGAAGGGGCATCCTGTTCTCACCTTGATCTCAACTTCTGGACTGAACTGTGAGATAATAAATTTCTGGGGTTTTAGTGACCTAGTTTGTGGAACTTTGCTCTATCAGCAAAAGAAAACTAACACATTTCCCAGCAATGTGACATGATGAAAGTGCATGAAATTTTCCAGGGCAGAATGTTTCGCTTATGTGTGAGAATAATTCTTTCCTAAAATGAACAACACATTACTTGAAAATACTAATGATCCCAGTATTAATATATTTGGATACTTCCTTAAATTATGTTCTAAATTACTTATCACTACAAACCTATTCTGTTTAGATTTCTCCTATGACTTTCACTTTCATGATTTCCTTGGTAGGTATGTTTTTGCAGAGTTAACGACACTGTTAATAGAAAGGGAAGCAACATCCTGGTGACCACTGGTTCTGTGTTCTAATACATATTTATTTTCACACTGGGGTCCGAACCTAGGGCCTTAAGCATGCTAGGCAAGTGCTCTACCACTGTTCTACACCCCAGGCCCAATTCTAACATCTAACATCTTCTAGGTCCAGGAAAATCTTTAGCTGTTATAAGGGGTGTGTGCGTGTGTGTGTGGAGGGGGCAGACATCTAGTACACAGAGGCCAGGGATGCTACTAAACATCCAACAGTGCAGAGGACACTTCTCCGTAACAGTAGTTTAGGGTAAATGTGTGATCCATGACATAGATATGAGCTCATATTTTGCAAAAAAATCAGCAATAGTCTTTTTTCATGTGATAATCTAAAGACTATTAAAGATATTTAAATTACCCATTTAAGTCACTATTATTATAACATATCATTTATTTGAACAGTTTAGTCTATACTGAAAGTAGAGAATATGAAAACCTCCATCTTAAAAGGGTTCAAAATCTATGGGGAGGCTAGCTATTATAGCAGGTACAACCAAAAAATTGGCAAAAGCAAATTATTTCTAAAATAAAGGTTTATCTTGTTGGACCTTCTGCCCTATGCAGTGAAAATAAGACCCAATAATTTAGGATGTGTTTTCCCGTCTTAATGAAGGAACAGACAAAACATGACTTCTTGTAGGGCATTCTCAACGTTCGTCTTTAAGATGCCAATCTTTCAATTTTCTTGAAAACGTTTTCTCATTGTCTAACAATTCAAATAAGTTTTCTATTCTTAGGTACGATGCGTGAACTATTCATCAGGATCAATAAAAATAGGAAGCTATTCTTAAGGATCAATAAAAAACAGTAAAGGTAAAATCTACCTTAACCTAGTAAAAATATATTTTAGTTACAATTTAGATTTTACAAACCACTTGGAATACTTACAGCACATATAAAGAAAAAAATCACTTATAAATTTGTAAGGGTTTAAAAAGTACTTGCAGGGTTAGGAGTGCAACGTGATGGTAGACAGGCTTAGCATGCTTAAAGCACTGCATTCAATCCTAGTACCCCTGCCCCAATGAAATAAAACAAAAGTTTATAAAATTTGAATTAAAAATTAGAACAATATTTTCCATTAATCCTATCATAATCTTAAAAGACACATACATAAATAAAGGTTACATTCTCTTGCTCTAGTATGCCAAAGGTGAACGTAAGAATGACATTTATTCCAGGAGCACTATTCCATTCCTTTCATCTGTTAAGGTACACAGCTCTACTTCCCCATCTGCCCTCAAAACAATCTGAGCTACGATGTCATTTTTGGTAATGGCCTAAATGCACTCATCCCTTTGCTCTGCAGTGTATGTCTGGAAAGAGACTCCTCAGTGAAAAAAGCTTTTTACTCATTGCTGATACCCACCTAGACTCTTTCCAAATCATTCATTGATTATAGCTTTATGGAGAGAAGTCAGCTCTTTAACAGACTTTTGGAGGAAGGAAAAAAATCAACCCATCATCTCATATTTATTATCAATATTTCTGTCAGTTATAGTTGCTATTCACTATTCTCATTGTTTTATTGCAGAAAACAAGTATTTCATGAGCTTTTCCTGTGTACAATGAACTCAGAGAAAAGAACTGCCCTGAGGGAGAATACTTTCTAGTTGGAGAATACATACAATATGTGGATAAAATCAGTAAAGCTTACAGCATGCTTCTAAGTACCAGATGCTACAAAGAACACATCGGGAATAGAAATGGACAGTGCTGGGTTCAGGGAAGGCCTCACTGATAAAGTGATACCCGAAAGAGGGGTTATGAGCCAACAGGGAATCAGTGGGAAAAGCACTGAAGTGGGCCTGGCATACGCCCAGGGTGCCAGGCAAGATGTAAACTGGAGTACATCAGAGACTACTGCGGCTGGAATGAAGACAGCAGGGCAGAGGGCGGATGAAGATGAGGTGGTTTTTTTTTGAGACACAGTCTCACTATGCAGTTCAGGATGGCTTTGAACTCACTTTGTAGCTCAGGCTGGCTTCGAACTCAGTGACTCTCCTGCCTCAGCCTCCCAAGTGCTGGCGTTACAGGTGTGTGCCACCACGCCCAGCAAAGATGAGGTTTGAGAGGTTGAGTCCAGGTCATGCCCCAGCTGCAGTCCATAGGAAGGACTTTGCTTTACTGAGTGAGGGAAGGAGTCACCCGAGGATTCTCAATGGAAAAGAAACATGACTTGACTTGGATTTCAACAGGCTCATGTCGGCTGCTCTTAAAGCATAAACTTTAAGGGGGCAAAGAGAGAAGTAGGATACTATGCTATTATAACAATATATCTGAGATATTATATTAGTTTGGGTGGTATGAATATGTAAAAGTTGTGAAAACTGGGTTTACTTTGAAAGTAGAGCCCACATATTTTGTTGTAGTGTTCAATGCTGGAAATTTGATAAAGAGAAGAATCAAGGATGATATGATTTCAAGATCTTGGCCTCAAGTGCTGGCAGGCCAGAGTCCTCAGCAGAGCTTGGGGTGGCTGCTAGAGGAGCCAGACTGGGAAGGAAATTCAGGAGTCCAGTTTGGGAGATCCTAAGTTCCAGATGACTTTCCAGATGGAGGGAGGAAGACAGCTGAAAATGCGGTCACAGTATTCAGCAGAGAGGTCTATGTCAGAGACAGAAATTAAGGGGACCCCTTGAAGAAAACAGAGAGTGAGGAAGAGCGAGGCTGGGAGACTGAGCAGGGAGTGGCCTGTGAGGTGTGAAAGAAAGGAACAGCAGAATTTCTTAGAAAGCAAGTGAAGAAAGCACTTCAAGGACAGAAGGGGCAATCCTATCAAAAACTGCTTACAAATGAGATGAGGACCAAACAATTTTGCCACGTGGGGACTGCTGTTGATCCAAGGAAGGTAATTCCAGAGGAGTGGAAAGTGGCCAGGTCCAAATAATAAGGTATGGACTTGAGTGTTTAAACGGAAAGTGGGACGGTACATACAGTTTATTCTTCTGGGCAATTTTTGCATGAAAGAGAAACGAAGCAGTAAGATGGAAAGTACAGTAAGTTACAAGAGTTTATTTGGTGGTATTTTTAAAAAGAGGTTAGACAACATTTTGGCACGCTGACAAGTAGGATCTAGAAAGAAAGAAAACATGATCTGGAAAGATGATGGAGCTTCTGGAATACAATTTTTAAGACGTATAATTTAGGCTTCACAGTTATAGCTATTGAATATAAGTGAAGGGGCATTGAGGTTTTTACTAATATTAAAGTAAAACAAAAGTAAAAGTATGTTACTGATGTCAAAAGGGAAATACAGATGTATGGAATTAAAAAGGAAGTTTCCAAACCGACCCAATTCTATAGAAGAAAGTAATACAGTACTTAGCAAATACCTGAAGTAATTAATTTTGTATTTAGAAGTGATCAAGAAATCAAAAAGTAAATGAGCTGTTATTAAAACTCTAAACTATACAATCAAAACTAAAGTATCTAAAAAAAGTGAAATTAGAAAGATTTGCTCAAATATGGGGTTTATTCCCTTATTATGTAAGGAGCTCAGACAAAACAAGTAAATTATAAACTAACCAAGAAATAAGTCAGCAAGCACATACAGACTGCACAATAAGAGATATAATAAGTAAATATTATGACAGATAATCTTGCTAGTAAGAAAGTGCAAAAGAAAAAAATGAGATCTGTCATTAGGAAAGCACTATAGTTACACTGTGATAAAGTTCTCACACACTGCTAGTGGCAATTTATGATATTAAAATCTTTTTGGAAAGCAACTTGGCAATCCATACGACAAGTATATGTAAATGATGTGCATTATAGCATTACTTATGGTAACTAAAATATTAGAAGTAATGAAATGCAAAATCAAATGGCCAGGAAAATTATGAATACGGTCTGATCAAATAAAATACAGTAGAAAAGATTTTATAGCAAAATCCCAGCACTCTGGAGGCTGAAGCAGGAGGATCACTGAGAGTTTGAGGCCAGCCTCAACTTTATAGTGAGATCAGTCTCAAAAAAAAAAAAAAGAAGGGGCTGGGGATTTAGCTCAGCGGCAAAAGCGCCTGCCTGGCAAGCGCAAGGTCGTGAGTTCAGTTCCCGGTACCGAGAAAAAAAAAAAAAAAAAAGGATGCTTAAACACATGGACTCAAAGGAAAAAAAATGAATATTGAGAACAGTGTAAACATGCAATATGTCAGGATTTTAAGGGAGCATACCAACTAGTGGCAGTTAAATACCTAAGTTTGTGCCAAATGCTGAACTATTACTTTAAGAATGCATTTACTCTTAGGTGGTTGGTTAAGGTAAAGAAATTGTAGAGGTGATATTTGAAAACAGGTCTGATTCCAAAGCCAGTGCTCATGTTCCCAGTAGGTATGCTCCAAGATCTGGAGAAAAGGTGCTCACACATACTGGGAGCTCTGGTTACGGAGGTTCCTGGTGTTCCCTGCACTGGCCAGCAGAAGTTCATGTTGAGGGAACTGTCTGATCTTGCTTAGGGTCTGGGTGTTTCAGTGGGTTACAATGCGTGTAAGTAAATTCTATTTCCTGGTGTCCAAGTCTGTGTAGATCCTGGGCTTGCTTTTCATGATTAGATGGAGCAACCAACGAACAAAGGGGAAGAACACATGGATGCTCATGGCCCCTGACAAGTGTGCTTTCGGATGTGCTATTGTGTCAGTGGCCCCTGAAATAATTCCTGACACTTGATGCATACAGTTTTTCATGACCTGTTTTTTCTTTCTTTCTTACATTTTTGCTCCCTTTCCTTTGCCTCGGACCTTAAATTCTACGGGCTCTACCACTACAGGTTTAACTTCCCTCTCTTCACATAGGGCGCCTCCTAAGCAATCTCTCTGATTAGAGGGTCTCTCCACTGAAAGCTACAACAGCTGATTATCTTCCAAAGCAAGCTGTTGCTGCTTCATCTATCCCCTCTTCCTTGAAAATCGGCCCCAGCTTTCCTTTTGAACTTTGTCTCTCCCTAGCCCCTGTGTCCACTGTAAGTAGTCTGGCCCCTCCCTCCTCCGTGGTATGGCTGGTGATCTTTCTATCAGAAGTCCTTCCCTTTTTCCTCTTTGGCTGTCCAGATTAGGTTCATTCTTTAAGACCTCCTTCAGTGTAATCTCTCCTGCCTTCTCTGATGATTCGCCAACCAGATATAATTCCTGCCTTGTCTAGCACTGGTTGTTATACTGTGTATGAATCTGAGGAGGTTTGACATTCTGATCTGTACCGCGGATACCTGTGTACTGAGCTGTCAGTTCCACTAAGATCAAGTACACGTTATTGACCTTTGTAATATAGGTAGCACTAAAAGAGACATTCATGTTCCTGGGTCAAAAACAAAAATCTGATTTGAGTAATGCAAACACAGTCTTCTACAATTTTCTATCAGCAGAACTGGCGAAAGCAACCTAGACCAAACAAAAAAAAGAAGTACATCTTCTTAAAGGGGCACTTTAGTACAGGCACAAGCAGGAAGGTTGACAGACAACAAGATTATCTACATAAAGACTTAAAGATGGGTCCAGAAAAAGACTCAAACAATATGAAGGCAGCTGTTGGCATAATTTTATTTCTTGATTTTTTTGGGATTTGTTCAGATGAACAGAGGAAACTTTTAAAACTAGAAACCTTGGGCTAAAAGACAAATTTTGAAATACTGCAACCCAAGCTAAACAGGGCTACTATGCAATCCACTTCCAAACAAGACCAAAACACACAAAATTTAGTTCTTATCCCTTACGCAAAACAAATTTATCCCCCCCAAAGTATAAAGCTAGCTAGAAAAGGCTGCCGTTTAATCAAATATTTCATAAAAGTACCGTGATAATCGGAAATCATGATTAACGAATCCGGTGGCCACAAGCTATAACGACGTCATTGGTGTTTACTTGGTGACCTTTTTGCTTTCAGGGGGCACAGGAGGGTAAGATGGCGAGGACGGGAGAAAGTGAGTTCAAATTGACTTAAAAAACACCAAACCACAGCAAAATCACGGCTCAACCTAGGTTTTCTTACAGACCTGTAGCTCCGGTTGGTAAGACTACAGTACAACGAGCAGGTCACAGAGACAAAAGCAGCAGGCACCTGCAGCCTCGCGGTCCCTGAGCGAGTATTTCCGCCCAGTCGGGGCCGAACTGGGGGACCTGGCAGGCGGGCGGTGTCACCTTTCAGGGACAGACCCTCCTCGGGGGCTGCAGATCCGGGGACGACCCGGCCCTTCCCAGGGATCCGCGGGGAGCGGTCTCTGGCTTCCAGGAAACTCCCCTCCCACCACACGTGACCGCGCGGCCGCCCGCCCGCATCGCGCCGCCCGCCCGCACCAGCCACCGCGGACGCAGCTCGGCGAG
>NW_004955425.1:16587529-16598156 GCF_000276665.1 Chinchilla lanigera | reverse complement strand
CGCGGGCGGCGGCGGCGGCTGCGGCGGCGGGAGGCTCGGTTCCCGGGCGCGGACTTCCGGTGTCCCCGCGTCCGGGAGGTCCGCAGTGAGAACGTGCACGTAGGATCCTGGCCTGTCTTGCTGTGTACAAGTGTCTCCCTTTTTTTGGAGATTGGCTTGCCGTTTACACCTTCCGGCTTCTGCAAAATATCATTTAAAAGGCAGAATTTAAAAACCTCTCATTTTGGGCAAAATTAAAATTTAGTCTAGCCCCTCCCCCCCTTCAGACAGTATTAAAAGGTATTCTGGTATTCAGATGGTGAGAAGAATAAAGGATGAAATGTGGATTTGAAGCCTTTAATTAAAGCACTAGAAAATATGATAGCTTGTTTTGTGTCCTACTGTAATTTATTCTTTGTGCCTCAGTTTCCCCGTAATAAAAACAGTCTAATAATACTGTAGCCTACCTCACCTTTCAGGGGTGATGTGGGGCGCTGGTAAATAACACGTTTAAGGTCATGTTTAGGACGTGGTCCTACTTGCTTGGAGTGAAATCAAGAGACACAGATTGCCTTGTTCGTCTCAGTTCCCAAGTTCGGTAAATTAAATAATGATTTGATTATTTAAGAAATGTGCTCAGAAGCTGCTTTCTGCTGTGGGCTTCAGTTGTTGTGCTTGTGTATTCATGTGAAGGGTGTATATATACATATTTTTTCCTGTTTGCAGTACTAGGAATTGATTCCAGCGCCATCACACTGAACGATGTCCTTCCTAGTCCCTTCTTTTATCTTTGAGACAGGGCCTTGCTAATTTGCAGTCTTCCTGCCTCAGTCTCCCAGAGTGCTGGGGTTAGTCATGCACCGCTGTGCCCAGCAAGAATACATATTTTAATTTAAGGAGTCTCAGTTGTAGTTTGCATTTGTTCTGAGTCTTTTACTTTGGCTATTAGGTGGCACGATTGGGGATCAGTCGATAAAACTTGCCATATAAGCACGTTTTCTGGAGAACTCTGACCCTGTGAAAAACATTTTAGTGTCATTCAGATCCCTCCTTAAGCAGGTCCTGAAATGTCTGTACAGCATTAATTTTTAATGGCTTCAGCACTCACTCCCAATATACCCTTTCCCCACCTCTCTTTAAACCAAGCTGTATTTTATGCTCACTACCACTGCCTGAATTTCATTTTTCTATTAATGCATTATTCCCTATTCTCTAGCTTAAAGTCCTCGTTTTTTCAGTGTTCTCTACCGTAAAGATGGTCTTGCTTTTTTTTTTTTTTTTCAGGGACAAGTCATAATTTTCCCAGGGCCTCCATAACTTACTGAGTTTCTGTACTAATAGCACATTCTGCTTACACTCATATCTGGTGTATTGAGTGGTAGAGTGTTCAAGGCCAGTGATGGTGTAATTGATGTCTCTGTTTTACTAGTATTTAGCCCGTAAAAATACAGTCATTCTCTTAAATATCATACCTAAAAATTTCAGCTATGTAGCACTGGAATCCTTTTAGAAATGTCTGTCTTGCTTTCTTACTTTGGGGGGGTCATCATCCTGAAAATTGTTTCACTGAGTTGTAAGACGTTAATGCCTTCAGAGGTTGTGGAGATAGGTGGGATTGGTGTGTATTCTCTCAAATGTCCTAGACTGTTGTGTGTTAGATTTAATTTTGTGTGCTTGTTAGAACCACCTGCCTCTTAACATTCACTAACATTACTTTACGCTGCTTTTTTTTTTTTTTTACCTGAAAATGCCCCCTCCTCATGTCAATAGGCCCTGGATTGGCAACCACCTAAGTAAGGTAGGCTACACACGTTGCTACATCCTGATGATCCGCAGTGCCAGCTGGTATTTGTTCACCTTTAATATCATGGATACTGAGGTTTAGAGAAGTTAGCTCCTCGACCGGCGATCATGTAGCTCAGAGGTGGCAGAACTGGAACCCTAATCCATGTTTCACTATAGTACTGCTGGGTAGTTGAATTGCGTCTAAAGGCCCTGGATCCTGAGGGGGTTTTCCTCTGGGGGGAAATTGGGAATCATTTTTTGGCTGTAATGCTTGGGACTAACCACTAGCATTTGCTAAGTGGGGGGTCAAGGATAGTTTACTTCTTGCAATGTGTGAGACAGTCCTAAACAAAGAATGTGCCCATGTCTCACATGAGTTAGGAATATTGTATGTGACATTCTTACAATGTAATTATGCAAACCTGAAACCTCCATTTTACATGTATTTAAGATCATGGTTTTCGATGAGACTGAATTTTTCTGTGTTGTTCCCATGTGCCACTGTTGGCTAAATTATAGGGAGATTTGTTTTGTTCATGATTTGACCAAGCTTTGTATTCAGAGTTATCATGTTCAGCTACTAATTATTGCATTAGTTTTACTTCGGCATTCACAGACTGAAAAAACACCATCTTATTAAAATTTATTCTTATTTCTCTTTTATATTTTAGATGGATTTGTTTGAAAACTGGTAGGAAGACTTACTTCAGAGTGATAAAGCAGAAGTTAAAGTATTTTATGCTGGGGCACATTGTGGGTGGCATGTCAAATCTATTGGTCTACAGCAGGAGTAATGATGTGAGGTGGAGCTTTGCATGAAAAGCAGGCAGCTTTTAGTGGTGGCCGTTTCTAATTTCTCTTACTGAGCTGTGCGCAGACAGTGGAAGTGTGCTAGTAGGTGGCCATTAGAAAAGTGCTTCACTGAGTAAGGTAGAGCTTAAGGGACAGTGGGAAAAGGAAACGCTGCACCTGCTGCCCAGAAGCTTTTAAAGGCTGGTGTTGGCGTTGTGAGGATTATATCCTAGAAGGCAGAAAAAAAGTTTTCTCAAGTATGAATATAGTTATGTTGTTTACATTACCTCATTAGTGTTCATGTGTTCGTCGGTGAAATTATTCCTTGTGTTCGGAGAAAAGCACTTCTCTGGGTATGGAGTTTAATCATAGTGGGAGGCAGAAGTTTTAGAGCACGTTTTCTCAGGAGACCTATTTGTATTACTAGTAATGTGCTGTTTGGCAGGCCTCTGAGTGTTTCCTGGTAAATGGGTATGATGAGGTGTGAAGACTGGATGTAAGGGCCTTAAGTCTTGAGGGTAATTAAAAGAATTGCTTTCTGTCCTCCCTCATCGGAGTAGATATCCCAGTGTACATCTGCATGTTAAAGGGGTTTATTAGCATATCAACAGAATGGGAAAGTACCTAGGAGAGCAAGGTATCTAGAGCAGAATTACAGGGTATGGAGATTATATCTAATCACCTAATTATTAATGAGGATTCAAACGAAACTGAATACTAGGTCACCTTCCCATTCCTAAAGAGAGAGTATTTTCACTGGGTTTGAAAATGTTTTTATTTCAAGAAGGATAATATTACTGTCTACTTTTGATAGTAACTTAGAAGATACAGCAGTGGTAAAAAGTAGTTCTTTTTCCATCCCCTGATGGATGAATACCTCTTCTCTCAGGCTGTTTCCTTATGTGTTACAGTTACCATGGTGCTCAATTTTGGCATGTGACACTGAAATTTAATTATAGAAATGATAATGAAAATGAGATAAGAGGGGCTGGGGATTTAGCTCAGTGGCACAGGGCCTGCCTGGCAAGCACAAGGTCATGAGTTTGATTCCCGATTCCCTCTCCGCCAAAAAAGTAAATTTCTTTCAAAAGAAAATGAGATAAGATTACCATAAAAGAGTAAGATTATATTGTGAATGAAGTATTCACTGTGGGTATAGATGGAAAAATAGTTACTAAGTGTGGTGCATTGGTACAAGCCTATAATCCCAGCTATTTGGGATGCTGAGGCAGGAGGACTGCAAGTTCAGTGCAGACCAGACAATTTAGTGAGACTGTCTCAAATAAAAATAAAAAGGGCTAGGGATGTAAGCTAACAGTAAGGAAAGTATACTTTTGTTTTGTTCTGCTTTTATTTTGTTTCGTTTTTGCACGGCTGAGGATTGAACCCAGCAGTGCTTTACTATTGTAATAGTTTTGCTAATATTAGGACACAATTTTTTTTTTTTTTTTTCCAGTACCAGGAGTCGAACTCACGACGTTGCGCTTGCCAGGCAGGCCTGTGCCACTGAGCTAAATCCCCAGCCTCTAGGACACAAAATTTAAAGAATGAGTGGTATAATTGGCTCATGATTTCAGGGGGTTCAGTTCGTGGCAGGTTGGCTCCAAGGTGGAAACATAGTGGTAGAAGGGCATAGCAGCACAAAGCCTGGCAGTTCTGGTGGCCAGAAAGCAGAGCAGGGGACACTGTCAGAGAGAAATCAGTCAGGGACCATATGTAGTACCTTAAGTCACATCGCCAAGACCCACCAGCCACAGCTAGAAGCCTGCTTTACTAGTCTGCTAGGTGTTTCTTACTCTGATCATGTCGACATGTCACACTAATCGTCACAGTCACTGAGATACATCCCCAGCCTGTTTTATATATATTTTGAGACAGAGTCTTTCCAAATTGCCCAGGTTAGCCTCAGACGTTTGATCTTCCTACCTCAGCCTCTGCACGCAGTGAGAAATTGGCATTTTCTGAAGTGTTTATAACTTGAGGTAGTAAATTCACTTAAAACAATTAAGGATTTAGAGAGAAGAGCCTTTTCTCCCCTTCAAGATAAAAAATCATTTTGTGTTTTACAGTGTTCAGAGGAGAAGGATGAGTCAGGAGGAGAGCTGCAAATATGAGGCCAACACAGGCTACATAAAGATTCAAGGCTGGCCTAGATTTCACTGCAAAATCCTGTCTCAAGGGAAAAACAAAACAAAACAAAAAGCAAAGAAAAATGCTAGTTCAAGATTTGACTAGTCATTTAAAATATAATCAATGAAATTATGGTCCCCTATTTTAAATCAAAGGTAAAGTTAAGATTTCAGATACATATGGAGGTTATGGTGTAGTTTGCAAAAAACTGAAATAGTTGATAATTTCTTTAGATCTAGTAAAGATAACTTTTAAAAAGCTTTACTGGTGCTTTTCAGTGGTCATTCAAAGCACATAAAATAAAATTCACAGGGAAACAGTGAACAGCTAGTTTTCTGGTTTCATTGTCTCCAGCTACCCACTTGGCTTCAGAGGTAAATCTCTAATTTATTTTGCTTAATTCCAGAAACAAACTGAATTATTAATAAATACTTAGTCTAAGATACTAAGAAGGTAATTTATATTATTAAATACATGTATTAGAAAAAATAATAGATAAGCTTATACCTAAGGAAACTAGAAAAAGAAGAGCATATTAAATCTCAAGCAGAAGAAAAGAAATAATATACATTAGAGCAACAGTCAGTGAAGTAGATATTGGGGGAGGAACAGAAAAGATCAACAGAAGCAAAAGCAAAGATCCAGCAGCTCAGTACTTCTCTAACTGGACTAAGAAAAAAGAGGACGTCACTGTTGAGCTCACGCACATTACAAGGATAGTAAAGTAATACTATGATCAGTGACGTGGGTGCCTACAAATTGGATAAGTTGAATAAAACAGACTAATTCTTTGCAATATACAATCTGCAAAATGCACCAGAAATAGACAAGAACAGACAAGAAGAGTTTTATATGTAGTAAAGAAGTTGCATTGATGATTGGTATTCTGAAACAGAAACCACCAAGCCCTGATGGGTTCATTGGTGAGTTCTACCAAATGTTAAAGAAATTATCCAAGTTCTTTACAGTCTCTTTCAGAGCATAGACACAGAGGAAATTTGTGGTTTTTAAGATGATATAATTGGCAGGCACCCAGCAGACAAACATATTACTAGCAAAATGAGAGACCAGTGTCTGTCATTAATACAGATGCTGAAATCTTTGGTGAAATATTAGCAAAAGAATGTAAATAATGCATGAAAATGATACACAGTACAAGTGGGCTTTATCTCAGGTATGCAGGGCTGGTTCAACAAGAAGATCAGTTAAATTAATCCATCACATTAACAGGCTACGGAAGAAAAATCACAGGGTCATACCAATAGGTGCATGTAAAGAATTTGACACAGTCCAACACCAGTTGGTTCCAAAACAGATCAGCAAACTAGGAGTAGGTAGAGAGAAACTTCCTTAACTATAATATCTACGAAAACCTCCGAAAAATTCTGTCGTAATTACTGGTGGAAACGGTGAGCTTTCTTGCTTAAACAAGAAACAGGAAGATATCTCCTCTTATCATTGCCTTTCAGCTTATTCCAGGTGTTGAACATGCAGTAAGACAAATAAATACAAGACAATTAAGAAAAAAGAAAGTACAAGACATAGAAATTGAATGGGAAGAAATAAACCATTACAGATGACATTGTTTATGTAGAAAATTCAAAAGAATCAGCAAAAAGACTTCTAGAACTAACAAACCATTAAATCAAAGTTATAAGATACAAAATTTATGTACAAAAGTAAATTGCTGGACCAGGGATATAGTTCAGCGTCACAGCACCTGCCTGGCAAGCGCAAGGCCTTGAGTTCAATTTCCGATACCCTCTCCTCCAAAAAAGTAAATTGCTTTCCTGTATGCCAGCAATGAACAGGTGGAATTTGTTATTAAAAACACAAATCTGAGCAACTACTTTGAAGATAATAATAAGTAATACAATAATCGTTGATTTCCTATATCTTGTTTTAAAATTCTGTATCATTTGTGTAGTTTTTGTGTTGTTTTTTGTTTTTGTTATTTTTGTTCTGTTCTCTTTAAATAAAAAAAAAGAAATTAAAAACATAATATCAGTAACATCAGCATTCCCTCACCAAAATAAATACTTAGAAAATTAATCTAACAAATGTGTATAAGATCTATGTGAATGAAAGTAAAAAACCAAAAACTTTAATGTGAGAAATCAGGAGAGAGAAATAGAAAAATATTCATGTTTATGAAAAAGAAGACTGATCTAGCTATCAGTTTGTCTCGTCTTGATCTGCAGACTCAATTCAATCTCAACCAAAATGCTATTAGGTTATTTTGTGGATATCAACAAATAGATTGTAAAAAGTTTTCATGATTAGGCAAAAGACCCAGAACAGACAGGACAGTACCAAAGGGGAACAAAGTTGGAGAACTGACACTACCATTTTAAGACTCAATGTAAAGGGGCTGGGGATTTAGCTCAGGGGCACAGCGCCTGCCCGGCAAGCGCAAGGTCGTGAGTTCGATTCCTGGTACCGGAAGCAAAAAAAAAAAAAGACTCAGTGTAAATCTGCTGTGATCAAGATAATGTGATATTACTGAACGAACAGGTCAGTGGAATAGAGTAGTGTTCAGACATTCATCCACAAATACAGACAGTGATTCTTTACAAAGAAGCAGAGGCAATGCAAGGTAAGGAGAGTCTTCTCAAAGAGTGGTCTTGGAATATCCTGACATTCTTATGCAAAAAGTGAATCTAGACACAGACTTTACACCATTCACCAAAGTTAACTCTAAATTGCGTCACAGACCTAAAAGTAAAGCACAAAGCTGTACACCTCCTCAAAGATAACTTGGGAGAAAATGTAGGTAATTTTGGATTTTGTAACACCTTTATATATAGATACTTTTCTAAAGGTGTGACAAAATGTAGGTAATTTTGGATTTTGTAACACTTTTATATATAGATACTTTTCTAAAGGTGTGACTCATGAAAGAATTGATAAGCTAAGCTTCCTTAAAATTAACAATCACTTCTCTGCGAGACACTGTCAATAAAATAAAAGACAAGCCACAGATTAGGAGGAAAATACGTGCCACAAAATACCTATGATAATAGATTTACTTAAAATGCAAAGAATTCTTAGGACTCAGCAGTAAGAATATAAACAGCCTGATTAAAAATTGGGCCAAGCCAAATGTGGTGGCACATGCCTGTAATCCCAGCAGTCACTTGGCAGGCTGAGGCAGGAGAATCGTGGCGAGTTTGAGGCCAGCTTGGGCTACAAAGTGAGCTCAAGGCGAGCCCAAACTACATAACGAGACCCTGTCTCAAAGGGGCCTTGCAAAAACCTTAATAGACATTAAAGAAGAAATATAGATAGCAGATAAGTAGGTGACAAAATATTCCATCCACCCCGTATTCCATCAGGGAAATGCAAATTGAGTGAGATACCACTTCACAATCCAGAATGCTGACCTCCCCAATTGCTGTGCAAGATGTGGAGCAATGGGAATTCATTGCTGGTGAGAATACAAAATTACATAGCCCCTTTGGGCAGATGGGCAGTTTCTATATTTAGACAATGGAATATTACTCAGAACTACAAAAAAGAAAGAGAAATCTATGAAAAGACATGGAAAAATACTACATTCCTATTACGAATTAAAAGAAACTGGTCTGAAAAGGCTGCATACTATGATTTCAACTATATGACATCCTGGCAAAGCCAAACTATGGACAGTAAAATAGATTGTTGGCTGCCACAGGTTGCTCTGAGGGGCAAATATATAAGCAGAGAACAGTGTTTTTAAAGCAGTCCTATGATGTAGTCTATGATTGAGTACATGTCCTTACAGTGCTGAGTACATACAATATGTAGACTATACAAGACTAAGACTGAGCCTGGTGGACTTCGAAAAGAATGCATTGATACAGGTTGAGTGGTGGCAAAAAATGGACCAGTCTTGTGTGGGATGTTGATGTTGCAGGAGGTTGTACATGTGTGGGATGGGGTATGTGGGAAGTCTCTCTCTTTTTGCTCAATTTGGCCATGAACTTAAAGCTACTCTAGTAATACAAATTTTATTAATTAAAAATAAACCAGCCACAGTTCCCTCTAATAATCCCAGCTGCTTGGGAGACTGAGACAAGATCAGTCTGGGCTACATGCTGAGATCCTCATCTTAAAAAGATTAGGAAAACACATACACACCTCAGTAGAAAAATTGTGAAACAATATCATCACACAGTTTGCTCTTGCCTTACTCATCTCATCTTGCATTGCCTAACTTTACTCCATATATAATTCTATGTAATTCCATTGTAGAACTTGTGCTATTATAATTAATAACAACTGGTCGATACTAGTGTCCTGTTGAGTGTATGTTGAAAAGTCTCTTGAAGGAAACTCCCGGGTTTGTATTCAGCCTTGGACTTGACACCTTGGCTTTCATTCACACTCTGCGCTGCAAGAAAGCTGGCTCTGTGGTTCTTACTCCTGCTCAGCAAATGAAGAAGCCCAGGAAAATCAGTTGCTCTCATCTGTGTTCTGTATCCTCATCCGCAGATTAAAGATAATATCTTAGACTGCATGTCTTTACAGAGTTATTTATAAGGTTTAAGAGAATTAAACGTAGAAATATGTGAACTCCCTGTATGGTTTTTTTTGTTTTTTTTGGTTTTTGTCCGGTACCGGGAATTGAACTCACGACCTTGCACTTGCCAGGCAGGCGCTGTGCCGCTGAGCTAAATCCCCAGCCCCTGAACTCCCTATATGAACTGTAGACTGTGAGAGGCATGGATACTATTTTTAGGTTAATCCGGCGCATTCAAGAGAGCTTGTCGTGAGGAGTCACCTCTGAACTTCGGGAAGCATACTGTACAGGGAGAGGAGTACACTGCAGCGCACCCCTCCATGAGCTTGCAAAAACCTTCGCTGATTTGGTGTTCAAACAGGGAGGTCACTCATTTGGAAGAAATGAATAGATGCTTCACAAAGGTGATTTGTTGGTAGCATCTTCTACAGATAGAATTTTGCAAGATAAATGAAGAATTCTAAACAAAGGCAGAGGAAAGGGAAGAAGCGGATAAGCAGGACATCTTGAAGGTCCAGGTTTTGTACAGGCAGGCAAGTCCTAGTGCTGTAGCGGGCCACACTGAGGCCTAGGAACGCTGTTTGTCACCCTCATAGTGTGGAAGAGTCCCTTTGAGGACCTATGCGAGTGCTGTTCTTGGGTTGGTCTTTGTGATACTGCATCAGGTAGAGGTGGCTTGGCGGGAACACTGCAGTGTGGGTGACCCAGGACCAGAGCTATTGTGTAGATGCAGGAAGACAGACAGGGTTTTAAAGCAGGGCTTATGACCTAGCGCTCACACATCAGCATCCCGCACAGCATTCAGGTGGTCTGTGAACTTAGTGGAAAATGTTTTTACTAACGTCTTCCTGAAATGAAACACTTCCTCCTGTTGAAGGAAACAGACCCTGATAGCAATAGTACTTTTAGCTTTTTTTTTTTTTTGAGACAAGTTCTTGCTATAGTTCAGGCTGGTTTTGAACTCTTGGCAGTCCTCATGTCTTAGCCTCCCAAATGCTGAGATTACAGGCGTGTGCCACTGCAGCCAGCTACTTTTTGCTTTTTTGATAGTAAAAATCAGATATTTTCATATCACATTATAGTTGTTGCAGGTCTTTGGAAACAGTGCTTATAACACTCAACCTTAATTTGAAATTATAGTAGTTATATGATCTGCTGGCTCTTGTATTAGTTGATAAAGGGGCATATATAGCATTAACAAGTCACTTTATTATCATGATAATTATATTTTTAATAAAATTGCTTTCCATTTACGCATAAACACATACTTTTTTTTGTCTTTTTGAGACAGAGTCTTGCTGTGTAGTTCAGGCTGGCCTTGAGTTCACTTTGTAGCCTAGTCTGACCTTGAACTTGCAACGATCCTCCTGTCTCAGCCTCCCAAGTACTGGGATTACAGGTGTGCATACCATGCCTGGCACATATATGTGTGTATATATA
>NW_004955425.1:16561136-16587429 GCF_000276665.1 Chinchilla lanigera | reverse complement strand
TTATTTTTTTGGTTTTTCTCCGGTACCGGGAACCGAACTCACGACCTTGCGCTTGCCAGGCAGGCGCTTTTGCCGCTGAGCTAAATCCCCAGCCCCTACATTTATATTTTAATCTAAAATATTAAGAGTCCAGATTCCAGACTGCTTAAGGAGTTATGACACAAAAATGGTAATAACCCCTGGTAAAGTGAAACAGTAGGTCTTCCGGAATATATTGGTACTTTATCTCTTTCAGCAAGTCCCACTGCATCCGGACAGAGCAGAGAGTTCATAAAATGTTTTTAATCCTAAATTTCTATCTGTGATACTTCCCCTCTCCAAACCAGTAACTTCCATGCCTTCCTCATCTCACTAAAACATAAATTATGCCTTTTACTCCCAGTTCCTCAGGTGAAAAAGCTATGAGTTCTTCTTGACATCTGTTTGTCTAGGGGAAATAAATTGTTTTTCCTCTGCTTGCACATCAGAGTCAACACTGCAAAACTCTGATAGCAGATGTGTGAGGATTTCTTCTCACTGATGAATAAGCAGTCATTTCTGTAGTGGACACCCACAGTGCATCCTCTAATCCAATTCATTTTGATACCGTCTACCCGAGGTACCATCAAATCACACAGGCATAGATAGGTCTCAGACCTCAGAAACTGTCATTCTAGCCTCACTTTAGGTGTCAGATGCAATCCCTAGGTTTTTTTTTTTTTTTCTTAAACTGGTGTTGGGAGTTCAATACACACAGAGTCTCTTGCATGCTACTACCCTTAGACACACCCGTACTCTATCCAAGGTTGCTTTGCTCATGCTTCTGACTAACTGGCCATATAAATCATGGTTCCTCCAGCCTATCCTTGTGCCTGGCTAGTTGGCTCAAGTGGCTCACAGTACTCAGGGAAACACTTGTGTTTATCCACGTGTTATAAAGGATGTTCTAAAGGATCCAAAAGAAAAGCTGCATGGGGTGAGGTACAGGGAAGGGGTATTGAGTTTCCATGGCCTTTCCTGGTGTGCCACTCTCTAGGAAGCTCCATGTATTCAGCTACCTGAAAACTATCTGAACCCTGTCCTTGTGGGATTTTTCAGCAGCATGGTTCCTAAGCATGATTAGAACACTGACAGCCATGTGGCAATGTGATTGGACCAAAGGTGTGCTTTAGTGCTGTCAGTGGGTGAGGAAGACCAGCAAGGCTTGTTTTCTTCAGCATTCTTCTTGGCTTGCTTGTGTGGCATTTCTCCCTCCAGGGTGTGAGGCAAGGTCGGTGTGGAATGAAGACAGTCTTATGAACTACTACCTCAGAAGGGAGAGTGAGGGAATTTCTCTATGGCCTGTTAAAGGCAGAAAGATGAGGGAAGATTAGAGTTTTTATGATCCATCTTGGGAAGAGAAATTTTAGTTTCTGTGGCTTGCCTTGGGTGGGAGTTAGGAACCAAGTAGCCATGCACAAGAAAAAAAAACTTATATTACTTATATCATGATACAGCAGCACCTCTGGCCACCTGCGCGTCTGGCCACACGTGCATCTCCGTGTGGTGCCCAACCCTGTTCATCTTATTTTGAGGCAGGGTCTTAAACCTAGGCTTCTCCCACCTCAGCCTTTTGAGTGATTGAGATCAGTCATGTTCTGCCTTGCTGGCTACATCTCTCTTGTTCTTGGTCATTACGTCCTAACCTTCCTGAATCTGTGCGCCTTTTCATCTCTGCTGTCTGCCTCACTCGGGTAACCTGCAAACTTCTAATAGATATTCCTGTTTCTATTCTTGCCCTGTTACAGTCTCTTGTCTGCATAGCAGGCAGAGTGGCCCTTTTGGTAAAGAAGAGGACTTTGCTGGTTAAAACCCGCTCTGATGGCGTTCTTTGTACTTCGGATTAAATTCTGTCTTAGCTCACAAAGTCCTGTGTGGACTGGTCCCTGCTTGCCTCTCTAAAATTCATCTTAGGATGTGAGAGCAGTGTGGCTGTGACATCTGTTGTCCCAGTGATGATTCAGGGTTGGCTCACTGATCTGGCTGGGTAGGCGGGAGTCCCCTTTCTCATAGCTCTCCATGCGCCCCTCCTAGAGCTGGGTGCTTGGTGGGAGAGGATGACTTTCCTCTTTGGGCTTCAGCCACAGGTCTGGAGTAACTGGTCCCCTGATACAATCTCCAAAACGCTCTCAAGGTCCAAAAGTCTGGTATCCCTAGACTTTTGACCCACTGAGATTCAGTCACATTGGCCTTTTTTTTCTGTTGCTGTAAACATACCATCATATTTCCTCCATTTAGGGTCTTCACGTTTGCTGTCCCCTGCTTCAGAATTAGCACTGTTTCCTATAAGTTGTCTTAATGGTATCCAGATTTCTGCTTTATTAGCTGCCCCCCTATCTAATCATCTTGGGTCATCTTATTCCATCCATTTATCTGCATAGTACTTACATTGGCTGCCGTTTTCTTCCTTCAGCTAAAATGTAAATTGTATTAGAGCAAGAATATTGTCTGCCCTGTTTCGCTGTTGAAGTTCCAGTACTTATATGCATCCTGTATATCATCCTTTAGGATTTTGAGTGGTTATCTATAGCCAGAAATGTAGAAGAGGAAGTAATGACTTTATAAACTAGGAATGATCCTGTACTTCTTGTTCACAGCATGCTCATAGCATTTTATAAGATATACCTTAACCACAATCAGCTAGAATGGGATGGGTAAATCTTGGAAGCAGTTTATATGTCTATTAACAGATGAATGGCTGAAGAAAATGTGGAATCTATACACAGGCGAGTACTACTGTGCCATAAAGAAGGATAAACTTGAGGCATAGTTTACCTCAAGACCATATTGTTAAGTGAAATAAATCAGACAAACAAGCTTAAATATTATATAGTTTCTCTTATATGAGAAACCAAAATACAAGTAAAGAACAAAATAAAAGATAATAGGAAGTAGGGAGATCTTTTTCACATGGGAAAGGGAATAAGAGATAGAGGAGTAGAGAAAGAAGGAAAAAGGATTAATAAACAGATAATTTAAGAAAAAAAGGGTAATAGAGCTTTTCCAAATGGGAAGGGGATCAAGGGTTGGCAGGAGCAGGGAGGGTGGGAGGGGGCAGGGACAAGAGAGAACGAAGATTTGTTATGTACATGTACAAATTCCCCACGAAGAATGTAACCATTATGTACTGTAAATGTACTAATAAAAATACATAATAAAAAATAAAATAAAAAATCAGCTATAATGGAATGACCGTTTTAAGGGTGTCATGCAAAGCAGGAGAGGAAAAACAGACTGTCTAGGAGACACAAGTATGTGGGCAGCTGGTCAAGTTAGACACTTCTTAACCTACCTAAATGATGCAGATTCCAGAGAAGAGTAGGATAGAAACCCTGTAACTATACACTAAGTAACTGCCAGTAGTTGAAAAACACAAAGCTAAGCAATTGTCAGAGGAGTGACCAGCCAGTAGGTACCCAGGAAAATTTAAAAAAAAAAAATTAAAAAGAAACTGTCTTGGTTACTTTTTTCTCCTTCCTGAGACAAAATTAAGGGAGGAGAAGTTTATTTAGCTCACACTCTGTGGAGGTTTCAGTCCATACTTGGCTGGCTCCAAGGCACATGGCACAGGTAAACAATTCATGGCTGCAGAAGACAGCAAAAGCAGGATAGCGAAAAGGGAGAAGTGGCAACAGGCAGCCTCTTTCCCTCCCTTACATTATATGCAAACTACCTGTCCCAGGGTGGGTGTAGCACTTACACCCTTAATCCCAGCATTGGACCATGGATCAATCAAAAATTCTAGGATCCTTCCCATGACTGCATGAGGCTTTGGGGGGATATCCAGACACAGACCATTAAAGGAAACAAATAAATGGGAGAAAGAATTGCCCAGGATTTAGAGGGGGGGAAAAAGATGAGTGAACTTCAATTACTTTTATGCAGCTTATCCTGATGAGAACCAACCTGAGTTTCCTGGGTCTTGGGTGGTAATGAGAAGCAGCTGGTGGATTGTGTAGGCTGTGGAGGGAGGGAGGGACAGGAGTGAGGGTGTAACAGATATGTTTCTGATGTGGAAGCAGCATTTGTTTGGCAGAGACTCAGTTGTTATTAGATCTGTCACAGATCATTGAGGTCATTTAGTCCATTGTCTTCCAAATTTTTCAGAGAAAGGAACTTTTAAATTGTTTTTCCATTAGAAGTCCCACATTGCACAAATGTTTTTCCTCAAACCTTTAATTATTAATAATTTGCCTCCATTTTAAACTAAAGATTGCAATTGGAGCAGCATATGCTATCCATCACAAATTGACTTAAATTGAACTAAAAGACAAAAAACAAAGCAAAATAAAATTCTACAATTTTGGCTATGGCATTTGGAGTTAAATGGTTTAGATTTTTAAGTATCTGAAATGTCTGATGACTTTCAGTTTTAGAGCTTTTGGAGCTTGGCTGTTAAAGGCTTAAATTCATTTCTGAGGTTCTTTGTCTTCAAATCTTTCTCTGTTGCTCAGGCACCGTGTAGTTTTGCTTAGGTCACCATCTGCAAAGTGGGTATAAAAATACTGTGTAGTTCAGGGAGTTATTTTTTTTTTTTTCTTCAGGGAATTATTCTGAGGGTCACTTGATGATAGTCTTCAGGCACTTGGCAAGTATTAGTAAATAATTATTATCTATTATTCATTTTTATATTATTAAGAACTGTGCAGGTCATGTTCTCAGAACTTGTACATTGTGGATTCAGAGTTTGATCTTTCTATCTTTAAGAATTGATTTTTTTTTTTTTTTTTTTTTGGTTTTTTTGAGACAGGGTCTCACTGTGCAGTTCAGGCTGGCCTTGAACTCACTTTGTAGCTCAGGCTGGCCTCGAACTCAAAGTGATCCTCCTGCCTTAGCCTTCTGAGTGCTGAGATTACAGGTGTGTGCCACCATGCTTGGCTAAAATATGTGGTGTAATGGCAGTTGTGGATGGAGAGGGAATTGAAGCTGGCAGATGGTTTTTTGTTGTTGGTTTCGGCTGTACTGAGGACCCAACCTAGAACCTTGCATGCCAGGCGATCACTTTAATTGCCCTCCACCCCCACCCCAGCTGGCAGAATTCTGGCTGTTCTGCCTTCACTGAGCACAGGGTGTGAGGGTGTGGGTCACTGAGACCCAGTAATGAGCTGCTGCTAATGTTCTAGGAGCTACCTTGTGTGGAAGTAAGGAGAGAGAAACAATAAAATTAACACATTGGCAGAATGTTTAAAAGTGATTCTGATCTTAAGTATCTTTAATATGTTCATTTTGTACTACAGTATAGCTCACATATGTCATAGTTAGGGTTAATATCAGAATGATTGCACATGAACAAACAAACATTTCCCTGTTAGCTATTGGTATGTTAATTTCCAGTGTCTGGATTCTGAATTTTGGAGGTTGGTTTGTTGCTCTTTACTGCTCTGCCATCTTCCTGGAAGTCTGGGTGTGTTATTTCTTTTCTTTTTTTTTTTTTTTTCTGGTACCGGGAACTGAACTCATGACCTTGTGCTTGCCAGGCAGGTGCTGTGCTGCTGAGCTAAATCCCCAGCCCCTTGGGTGTGTTATTTCAACACAGGAATAAGAGTACTTCCCTTAGAAGTTATAGTTCAGTCTTTTTTTTTTTTTGATCTGGGAATTGAACTCAGGACTTTGCACTTGCCAGGCAGGCACCGTACCACTGAGCTATATCCCTGGCCCCTATAGTTTAGTCTTATTGACTAATTTTAGAAAAAAGATGAGTCTATCTTTTAAGTACCAAAATGAGCCTCTGCCTCTTCCTCCTTTTATTTTTTCCGGTCTTTTCTTGCCATCACCGGTTCTCAGGTAATGCTTTTGCTGGAGAATTAATAAAACAATTGTTTGACAGAAACAGTGGTATTATTCTTAATAAAAATGATATTTTAGCTGATTTAGGACCTTAGATTTAGTGCCATGTAGAAGTACGGGGAGAGAGCTGAAAAATATGCCAGTTGGGAGTGCAGTTTTAAACTTTATTTTTTTATTTTTTATTTTTTGGACTTTTTGAGGCAGGGTCTCGCTATGCAGTTCAGACTGGCCTTGAGCTCACTTTGTAGGTCAGGCTGGTCTCAAACTTGCGACGATCCTCCTGCCTCAGCCTGTCAGGTGCTGGGATTACAGGTGTGTGCCACCACACCCGGCTGGTTTTAAACTTTAAAACATAAAAGTATAGCTACCATCCATACCTCTGGTTGAGTCTTTTAGTGAAATCAATTCTGTGCTCTTCTGTGATGCTTTTATAGTCATTATAAAACTATGCTAAATCCCATGCCTTTTTTTTTTGTTTGTTTGTTTTTGGTACTGGGAATTAAACTCAGGACCTTGTGCTTGCCAGGCAGGTGCTGTGCCGCTGAACTAAATCCCCAGCCACCTTTCTGATTTTTACAGTTAAAATATTGTAAACTATTTACAGCATCCAATAAACTGGCACTGAAGCGAGTCAATAACGTGGGATGTTGTGTGTCTTGAGTCAGCTCCCAGAGCCAGAAACCCAAGCTCTAGCTCTGGCCCTGTGTCGTCTTGACTGGAAATCCTGGGCAGGTTACTAAATTTCTGTTTCTTTGTGTCATTTGTAAGATGGAAATTTAAAAAACTTAATGTAATTTGATATCATTGTTTATATGCATTTTTATTCTAGCATTATTTGAAAAATGTATCAACTATGTTTGTAGTTTTTCACAAAGTCACCTATTATAGTTAAATTTTTATTTGGTGTGGACAGTTCTAAATAATACGATCAAATGCCTAGCCTCTCAGTAGGTTATTTACATTTACCGTGGGTGAAATCTTAAAATAGGACTAATTAAAAGCTAATCTACTTAATAGAAATATTTTAAAAATAGCTATAAAGTAGGCTATAAAATATGAGGTTATTAGAGTTCTTTGGGACAATATCATTAAAATAGGTAAAAATGATTTATAAACATGTAAAGGATTTTAAAGGATATAATTTCACCTAAGACAAATGTGTACTTAATAATTGTTTTCTGAAGTATTTTAACATATTCCCTCCAGTTTTAATATGTATATATACATTTACTTTTAAAATATTTTAACAAATAATAATTCAGAAAGTCAAGTCATAAATTTTTAATGAGCAGGGCTTGAACACTAAGAAAATTGATTTGATTTTTTCAGTATTTTCCTCTATATTTGGCTGTATAGTTTTCCTTTTATTACAGCAGAATGGGTATCCTTCAGTAGTGTTTGATTCCCCCCCCCCCCCCGTACCGGGAATCGAACTCATGACCTTATGCTTGCCAGGCAGCCGCTGTGCAGCTGAGCTAAATCCCCAGCCCCTCCTTCAGTAGTGTTTGAACTGTTACTTTTTTATTATATCTTTGTTTGAGACTGTTTAGAATGTTTTCACCACTTGTGATGAAGACTGTAGTCCAGCTTAGTATATTAACCTCTGGTTAGTTTTGCCTGGAAGTTTTGGACATTTAGAAGTTTTGTCATCTGCTTTTTAGTACAACCCTCTAATGGCAGGTTAGACCAATAGCTATTATCAAAATATGAAATACAGTCCAGCAAAAATTGGCCAGCGTGTGGAGAAGTCCCAGCATTGTGTACTAGTGATGAGAATGTAAAATGGTGCAGCTGCTGTTTAAAAATAGCACAAAGGTTCCTCAAAAAATTAAAAATAGAGCTGCTGTATGATCCATCAAATATTTATCCAAAAAACTGAAATCACATGTTCCCCCAAAGTCACATGTGCTCTGAGGTGGGGCTCTGGAAAAGTGGGCTATAGGGGCTTAATAGCTAACCTCTGCTAGGAGGTAGGGTGTGACTCGAAGAGGCTTGTTGCTGGGGGTGACCTTGTCTTGCTTCCCAGCTCCTCCCTACAGTCTCTCTGCTTCCTTTCCGCCGTGCTGTGAGTAGCTCTCCTCCATCAGGCCCTTCTGCATGCTGTCCTGCCTTGGGCCTGCCTACCACGAACTGAAATGTGAGCCAGACAAGCCTCTTCTTTAAGTTGTGGGTGTCAGGTATCTCCTCCCAGTGATGAGGGAGGTGACTAAGACAACATACAGTGGAACATTATTCAGCCTTAAGAAGGAAACCTTGCCATGTTATGACAGCATGAGTGAACTTGGAGGACACTATGTTAAGTGAACAAGGTAGTTGCAGTGAAACTATGATTTCACCTGTATGAGGAAGCGAAAATAGTCAAACTCTTTGTTGCCGAGACCATGATAGTAATTGCCAGGGACTGGGGTGAGGGAGGAGTTGCTATAAAATGGGTATAAAGTTTTTGTTATGCAAGATCATGTAGTTCTAGAAATCTGAACAGCTCTTGCTGTAGTTTAGCAGTAGAACTGTGTTGTAAGCTCGTCCAGAAGATAGATTTCAGTTTAGGTGTTCTTGCTATGATAAAATGGAAAAATGGTTATGTAATGTCTTTATCTGGATGTCTCCCCAAAGCCTTACATGGTCATAGGTGGGGATTTTCAGAGGTGGATCTCTAGGTAGTTGGATCTAGGATGTGTGCTGCTGGGATGAAGGGTATGATGGTGGGACTGATTCATAGTGGGATGCTAGGGTTACGGGTGCCCCACTCAGGGTATGAGTACTACCTGCCCTAAGGGTAGGTAGCCTGGATAAAATATAAGAGACAGAAAGAGGGTCGCTGCTTATCACTTGTAACTTGCTACTGGGCTGCTCCGCTACCTTCTGCCTGCAAGGAACTCTTTCTTCTCTCCAGTGCCCCTCTGCTATCCACCCTGCCTTGGATCCAGCCAGCTATGAACTGAAACCTCTACTAATTCTGATCCAATTAAAGTTTTCTTCCTTTAACTTTTGGTGTTGAGTATTTTGTTTTAGCAACAAGAAAGGTAACTAAGACAGTATCTTAAGAGTTGGAGAGAAGTTGCACAGTTCTACATCTCTGTTTTTGTTTTTTGATTAATATGCATTAATTGTAGCTGTTAATGGAGGTTAATGTGGTATTTCCATCCACGTGTACAACATGAACTGATAAATTGAATCTTCCTTTTTTACACCCTCCCCACCTTTCCTAACCTCTGTTAAATCACTGTTGTACATTGACATGGAGTTTTTTTTTTTAGCTTCCACATAGGAGAGAACATGTGGTGCTTGGCTTTCTGTGAAGATTCTTTCACTTAAAAAATACCCTCTAGTTTTATCCATTTTGCTGCAAATGACAAAATTTCACTCTTCTTTATGGCCGAATAATATTTTGCTGTGTGTGTGTGTGTGTATGGCACATTTCCTTCTGATGACAAGTACAGAGGCTGATTTCTGTATGTTAGCTAGCTGAGTAGTGAGTGATGCAGTAAATGTGGGCATACAGGTACAGTAGCTCTTTGATATGCTGACTTCATTTCCTGTGGATCTGTAACCAGGAACTGGGTTAGTTGAATTATATAGTAGTTCAATTTTTGTTGCTTTTTAAGGAATCTCCATGCTTTTCTCTATAATAGTTGTACTAATTTTCATTCCCACCAACAGTGTACAAGTTCTTATTTTCCCTAGTATGTATTGTTTTTGCTGTTTTTTGTTATTGTTTTATAATGGGCATTTTAACTGGGATGCTACATCTTTTTTTTTTTAGCTACTTTTTTCTAGGTATTGTGATAGTTTGGCCCAACTGCTTACTTTTGAGGCTTTGAAGATCCATGAACTTGTAATTTTTATAATTTTGTTCAGGCACATATTAGAATTTCCTATGATAGGTACCGTGGTGGGCAGGGTGAGTTACTAGATCTAATGAAGTAACTTTGTACCGAATATAGGTGAGTTATGTGGTCTTCTTCTCAACAAATGCATCAGGGTTTTAAAATTACTTTGTTGTAGTTTTTTAGGGAAAATTAGATACTGTCATTTTATGCCTAAATTTAGAGATTTGTCGAAGTCTGAGAGGTATCCTTCAGAATCCTTGGAACCTACTAAACTCAGTAAATATTTGTTAACTGATTGATGGCTCTATAAGGTAAAGAACAACTTTACTATACTTTGTACACAATGAAGCAGAGTGATTGGTTACTTTGACATTTAATTGGAGATTTTGCACTAGTGGAAATTATCCTTTAATTTATGAGGATTGACCTTTTTATTCGCTATCATTTAAAGGTTATACCTTTAAATGAGTCCCGTTTTTTAAAATTTCTCTTAGCTTTTGTCACTAGCCTTTTTCTGAAGTTTACTTGCTTGCTCTTCTAGGTATTTAGGGCTTTTCAGGCAGGTTGGTATTTGTAATCGTGTTCTCCCAGTTTGTGAAGAAAGCTTGTTCAACTTTAGAGCAGAAAATGAACTTTGTAGTTGTTAAACTTTTTTAATACCCAGGTCAGGCAATAGCCACTTGAAGAAGCACTTTCTTTTAAGTATGTAGAAATGCACCACAGACCCACAGAGGAAGATGAGAGCAGGGGCATTGCAGAGATCATACGCTGTATGTTATGTGGGCATAACTTAGAAGAGTGGAAGAGAACTTGTTTTGGGGGCAGTCCTGTGACCAGTGTATTGCCCTCCAGGCAGCCCATCGTACAGAAAGTCCTTCTGTCTTCTATCTCTGTAGAAATACCCTCAGCCCCTCTCATTTCCTTGTACTTCTTGGTTGAGGAAGTTAGATTATCCAGTAGTTGCCTTCAGTATTGATTTTGCTGATTGTCTACGTAATGCTATCATGATTAAACATGTTCTTTTGCTCCTGTGTTTGCTACTAAAAGCTTGATCAGAGTCAGGGTTTAGGTTCTTCTAGCAGAACCTTCTCATAAATGTTATTGTGTATTTCCATTAAGGGGCGCATAATCTCTGTTAGTAGTCATTGATGATCATTGCTTAGATCTACTAATTAACTAGGGTTTACAAGATGGAAATTTTTACTTTTTTATTTTTTGAAGAGCAGAATATATTTATGCTCTGTCCAAGAGAGGGACCGAAGGGGGGCCCGAGTGGGTTGCCCAAGACTCTGTCTTTTCTAGGGGACTTTATAGAGCAAAACCACGACGTGAGGTGGGTCTAAGATAGAAGGAAAATGGGAAATTGAAGGTGGGCATGAGGTGGGACAAAACTATGGTTATTGTATGAGAATTGTTCAGGTAAAATTGATTAAATCGGGATGATCAAATGGGAAAGTGAGTCACCTAGCAAGCAGGCATAAATATAGAACAGGGGCCTTTCCTGTAAGGGGTTAGGTCAGTGACCCTTCAAGGTGACCACTACCTATTTAGAATATTAATCCCTGATGTCCATCCCTAGGGAGGTATGTGGGTGCATTCCTTTAATCTTTTGTCTTGAGGTCTGGCCCACAGCAAATATGTATCTTATCTTGTCTTTCATGTTGGCTCCTTCGAGGGCCTGGACCTGTCTGACTGCCAATAGTATTTCTATCTAATTCAGCTGCCTGTAACATTCCCTCCTCTGAAGAAGTAACCCGAACTGCTTTGAGGGAATAATGGGCAATGACCGCTCTGGCTTCTTCAGGCTGAAAGGGTTGTAGTTGCTGATCGACAGTCAGAGATACTCTCCAGAGGGTCTATTTAAAGGCCCTCGATAGACACCAGGCATTTTCATCTTGGGTAAGCGTATAGTTTTAAATCCAGAAAGATGTGGACTATTCCTGAAGCCTTGGGGAGGCACTGTCCATGTCATTTGAGAGACCTGGTCATGAGGATCTTCAAAAGCAAGGAGAAACTAGGAATCTCTGCGTTCCATCTTGGCTTTAAGGCATAGATAGGCCATGCACACATGCAGAAAAATATTAAACTGCTCTTCTTCAGTGTGTAAGGATCAAACATCTCCCAGTGCTTAATGATGAACTGAGAGGCGTAAGTGACCTTGAGTGTAAATTCCCCATGTCTCTGTCCAAGGATCTTGGTGGGGAATGCCAAAATGATACAGGAAAATAAGAACTCTCAACCTGAACGATATCTGGGGCGAATTCGTGTTCTCTAAAATCGAAGAATGAATTTTAGGAACAACGGAGGTTAAAGCAGAATATATTTATTGAGGGAAAGAAAGCTGCTGTCCAAGGGAGGGACAGAAGGGGGACCTGACTGGGTTGCCCCAAGATGGAAATTTTTAAAAGCTTCTTGCTAAATAATTTTAGGAGGAGAAATTTTTCTTTGTCAACTCCTTGTTACCCTGAGGTATACTTTAGGAAAGGAAGGACAAATGCTTGATTCTTACATTTTTAGTGTTTTAAAAATGACTTAATTTACCCCTTCTTCCTTTGTGATCTTTTAAATTTCCATTGTACGTTATTATTTCCCTTGCTTTGATTAATTTTGTGAATCTTTCTGTCAGAAGAACCTCTTTATTTGGACAGTCAGCCAGCTTTTCAAAGAAAAAGTGATAACTACCCTATGTGTAGTTTAAAAGATAAACTGTAAGGACATGGAATTTCTGCTAGGCTGGATCCCACACTTCCAGTGTAGAATGAGTTCTCTTTTGTGGAGACAAATAGCTGTTTCTTGGAGTTGGCAAGGAAACTTCCTCTTGGGACTCTCAGAGCAGTGTTGTGGCAGTTATCTGATTCAACTCCTTAGAAAGCTCTCTCTAAGTTCCCTTCTTTGTCTGCAAAGAGGAGCCCAAACTTGCTTTTTCCCCTGAGGATGGTTGTAGTCCTGAGCTGATAAGGGAACAACTGTGAGAGGTTCTTAGGTGACAGTGTGAAATAGAGCAATACCAGCATATAAATCTAACTTTTGTGCTCCAAAGCAAATTTTCAGACAAAATAAAGAAGGGGATCTTTTATGCTAAAGACAGACAGGGCCAGTATTTATACTTATATCCGCCCTCAAAGGAGATGAAAGAGAAGGAAGTTTTTCCTTCCCTTCTGTTTTTCTGTTTATTCGACACAGTTCACAACCAAGCTGACAGCTTTATGAGAGTGACTGTATAAGAAAAGGAAAGCGTTCAAGAGTTATTGGTGCAGACTTTTTATTAAAAATAAAATTGATCTTTGTGTAATGTCTTAGGACTGTTTACCTTCAGTGAAAGTGTTACATATAAATATTGTGTCTATGCCATGAAATCATTTTGAAGTGGGTTAAGGGGAGAAAAGTCATTAGTCAAATAATTGTGTGGAAAGGTAAAGGAGAAGAGCGATGGAAAAGGAAAGCTAAGAGTAAAATAAGATGAAAAGTTGGGAGAAGAGATGAAGGCATCGGAGTTAAGAATAACTCACGTTTTCTCCTTCTTTGCCACCTCTGTTCCTCTCTGCCAACTTTTGGGTCACCCAGAAGATGGATCCACAGACTGAGTTGTGTGTCCACTGGGCAACTCTAGTGAAGTAACTAATGGTCAACGTGCAACACCCAGCTGAACTGAATGAGTGTGGTGCTGGGTGTGGAGAGCCCACCCAAGGATTGTTGCCAGCAGCATAAAAAGGAGAACTGGAGGGGAAAATGGTGTGCTATTTGTTCTCCTGGAGAAGCTTGCTATGCTAGTTTTACTGATAAGAACTCGGCTGTTCTCACTGTTGGGGGAGCTCCGGACTTCCCTGTTGCTGAGGCTTGCTGTGGTACTTTCGTGGGGAGCTCTGGTCCTTACCTTGAGCATGGCTTCTTGGCTCCAGTTCAGATCCCTCTGCCTGCTGGCACAGATCCTTTATCCTGCTGGTACAGACTTCCTAGCTTCCACCACCGACTTTTGGGTCTTCCCATCCTAGATATAGACTTGCTGAGACACTGTTGTGGGCTCTAGGCCTTCAGCTGGACTTGTGGAGGACATTGCTGTGGGCTCTAGGTCTTCAGCTGGACTTACGCAGGATATTGTCATGTGATTTAAGTTCTCAGTCGAGTTCTTTGGATCTTTATTGTGTAGACAGATCTTCCGTACTCTTGCACTTGACTTTTTGGGTGAATATTATAAAATAATCTCATAAATTATGTGTCCTGTATTAAATGTATTCCCTTGTAAACCCTGACTACAAGAGCAACAAACAACTCTGTATGTAAGATTTTCTAATTTCTAAGATAAAGTAGTATAGTATTTGGCACTTAAGGTGGTTGGGTGAATAAAAATCTGTTAATTGTGTGTTGTAAGTGCTCAGTAAATGTTACCTGTTATTTTTGCGTGCACTTTTGTTGTTATTAACTCCTTTATTTATTCATATGTTCAACATATGTTTCTTGAACATCTGTCTTGGAAGTTGGTGATTAAACAAGATGAAGACCCTGTCCTGAAGAGGCTTCCATTTTTATGAACAAGACAGGTAGAAAATAAGTACTTAGAGATTGTGCTAAGTACCATATGGCTCTAGGATTCAACAAATTTTATGAGCTTTAAAAGCGAGTTGGTCTCTAAACCTCCTTTTCTTTCTCTGTATTGTGGCTGTTGTAATGGAAAACGTGGAGTAGTAAGTGTAGTAGCTTTGCCCGTAGTGTCCCATGGTGGTGGGACATCAGGGGTCTTAGAGCTGGAGAAAAGGATGCTACTTTATGTAAAGTACAGAGAAAGCCTCACATTAGGGAAATGTTTGAAAAGGAAAGGTAAGGAGTGACTCACAATTTTTTGGGAAAAAGGCTTTTAAGAAATGTGCCTATAAGGTAAGAGAATGGTAACTATAGGATAATATGCAGTTAAGGAGAGTGGGGAGGTTGGTTGATTTTTTTTTTTTTTTTTTTTTTTCATGGAAGAAACATGAACATTTTTTAAGTGCCCATTGTAAGGTGCCATTAGAGAAGGAAGATTTTAGTAATAAGCTATTTTCTGTGCTATAGGTGGATTGATCAATAATTGAAAATGTAAATGTAATTATTTCTCTTCCTAATGTATTTAAAGGCCTGTATTTACCATTAGCCAAAAATTCAAACATTTGAAGTAGCTTTTTAGGGTTATTGTTTAGAAAAGTTACACTAAAGTTTCATATTCAAAAATTTTCAGGGGTGGGGGATATACCTTATGGTAGAGCACTTGCAAAGCATGCGTGAGGCCTTGAGCTTAATCTCTACCACTGCAAAAGCAAAAACCACAACCAAAACCAAAAAAAGATTAAAAAAAATTATAAAATGAGGAAAGCAATATGATCTCAAGAGATAAGTTTTGGAAGTAGTGGTTCTTAGCCGCATTCATAAGGAAGCAGATTTGGTGTCCTGAGTGTGAACACCAGCTTCGGAGGCTCATGTCCAGCCCTGCCTGTGGCGAACTAGCACTGTGAAGCCATGTACCTAACTTCGACATACTAGCCGTAATAGCTTAGCATGTTATTCTTTCTTAGCCTTGGTTTCCTCACCTGAAAGAATGGAGATAAGATTCTTAAAATTATTTTAAGATTATTACTAGGACTGAGGTAATTCGTTTTAAGTGCTTATCACAGGCTGAATAGATCTCACATGCCAAGTACTACTAGCAGTTCATTTGTTGATGTACTGTCCTTGTGATTGACAACACTATCCTTAAGATTCTCTAGCTTAAAAAGAAAATACTAAAATTTGCAGTTGTTATACGGAAGGGGCAAGTTTGTTTATTTTGTGGTATTGGGAATTGAACTCAGGAACTCACACTTGCCAGGCAGGTGCTGTACCTCAGAGCTATATCCCTGGCCTCTGAAGGTTCAAGTTTAAAATGAATCATGGTCTAAAAAATAATTAATGAAGAATTAAATCTTTTTGGTTTTGTAGAGAATCAGGTAAGTATAAAATAGACATCACAGCTGGAATCTTATTGCAAATCAGGCTAGGTACTAAAACACAAAGAAATGGCAAAAAAAGTGTGTGTGAAACCTATTTATTATTATAATCTCCCTTTATTTGAATAAAAAATATTTTCACAGTCTGGAGCACTGTCATTTGACAGTGTCTGGAAACATTTTTGATTTTTGATTGTCACCTGGAAGGTTAGGTTGGGAAAGTGGGAGGTGGTGCTGCTGAAATCTAGTGGGGTAGAGAGATAGAAGTTTTGCTCACTTTTCTTAAATGCAGAAAACAGTCCCCACCCCAGCAAAGAATTATCTGTGCAGGAAACTAGAAGGCATCTTCTAGTAATGCAGGAGATTGGGGGGGGGGATGAAAATAATAAAAATATGTTATGCATATATTGGTACGCCATACAATAATCTCATTGTTCTTTACTACCAGTATGCACCCAAACAAAGAGAAAAAGAATTATGTGTCCCAAAATGTCAGTAGTACCAAATAATCTGTAATTGATTGGGGTTTATTTCAAAAATGTCTTGTTAAGAAAGCTTCTAAATGAACTCTCAAAGCCACTGAAGAAAACCTACTTGTTCATAGGTGTGAGTACTGCTCCTATCTTTAAAAGGAGAAAAAGCAAGTAAAACCAGCTTATTTTTAAAAGAAAGTACTTATTTTAAAGCATAAATATTTTATCAAGTATATATAGTAGTTGTATATGCTGGCTGTAATAAATTAATTTGGACATACAGTGGTACCTCAGTTCATGAACTTAATTCTTTCCACAATTTTGGTCACAAACTGAAATGGATAAGAATCTAATCAGATTCAGTGGTTCGGTTCAGTGTTGACCTGAGGGAAATTTGATTTCATTCTCGTCCAGTTCAGTTTGCAATCAGAGTCATGGAAGGAATTAGTTTGGTAAGCTACCATTCTCTATCAGTACAGCTTCCAAGCGAAAGTAGATCAAATCCAGCTGTAGGCATCTTAACTTTTTTCATATCCTAAAATATGAATGATCTAAAACAAGTTTAAAAACTATTCCATTCAACCATAATTCTTGAAGGTGGTTTCATGTTGTTTACAACTGTAGGAAATAATATCTAATTTCTGAAGAAAAACACGGTTTACTTTTCAACAAGTATAAGTTGTATTTAGTAAAACATTTGCAGATTCAGTATATAATACTGTTTAAAATTGTGTAGTGTTTTACAGCAGTGGAATTTGTAAAATTTACAAATATGAGATTTAGTTCTGAGTAATCCACAATGGTTATATTAGATACAAGTTTTGTATATATAAATACAAATTATGTGCTAAATGATGAAAATGCCCCCTGTTAATATCTTCTATTACAGAGTGAAAGTAAGCAAAGGACTGTGTTGAATCACAAAAAGGAATGTTGTTCCTATATGCTAGTAGGCAAGATCATGAGCTTTCTCATTCATTTTTCACTTAATGGTACTACCAGGAATGTCATTAGAAATGCTCTTCATCTGAAATGATGCCTCTATTGATAGGCATTCAAATATGCTGTGTTGAAGCACCTGCCTGGCAAGTGCAAGGTCGTGAGTTCAATTCCTGGTACCGGAAACCACCCCCCCCCAAAAAAACGAAATATGCTGTGTCGAATAATTATTGAAACAGTAATATTTTAAATTATCGATAACATTCACCAAGGAGGAGAATTTTAAGTGCATCTATCCTGTAATCTGTGTTCACAACTGTTAATACTAACAGTCAGGGCTGGGGATATAGCTCAGCGGCATAAGCGCTTGCCTAGCAAGCCTGAGGTCATGAGTTCGATTCCCAGTACCAAAAAAAAAAAAAAAAGAAAAAAATACTAACAGTCAAAGTTGCCCGGCCTTGGAACAGTCCTGCTTGTGTAACTACATTTTAGGCTATTTCTGAAGCTCTCAGTACTATCCCCATTGAATGTATCTAGGAGACACACATGACATCTGAAATTGCTGTGAAAAATAAGCATTTTGTGTCATTTGCTTCTTGATTAAATGGGAACCCTTCCTCACTGGATCAGGATCTTTCATATTGGCTATAGAGCAGTGTTTGATTGTACAACTATTGGAATAAGCGATATAGTATAACTTTATTTACTTACTTATTTTTTATCTTTTTGAGACAGGGTCTCGCTATACAATTCAGGCTGGCCTTGTGCTCACTATGTAGCCCAGGCTGGCCTGAAACTTGCAGCAGTCCTCCTGCCTCAGCCTTCTGAGTGCTGGGATTATAGGCGTGTGCCACCACGCCCAGCCTAGCATAACTTTAAAAATACCAATTTTGAGATCATTTTTAAATTCTCAAAGTAGTAGATATTCATTCTTTTGTAATGCTGTACTTGGAAAAATCCAGAAAAAAAGAAAGAATTAAAACTAAGCAAATCATTTCTGTCAATCCTACCACCCAAAGAAAGCCACTAATGCTATTTAGTATTCACAGAAATCTCTTCTCTGTTTTTAGTAACTGAGATTATCATTGCCTTAATACCCTAAAGTAGAAGTCTTAGGCTGATATGTGGTAGTTCTGTCTTATAATTCTGGTGTTTCTTTATCTATTGTGGTTCTTGAATTTCTCCTGTTCCTCAGCTCCTGACTCATTCATTTTCATAGCTCCTGTCTTAGACAGTAAAAAGTCTGCCCATTAGAATAAAATTAGTTTGTTCTTCTGTTTCTATTGTCTTTCCTCTTACTATTCACATATTAGTAGGTTTCTCTAAAAACCGAGTTTGATCTTCACAGTTTGCTTGAAAGCATTCAGTTTGTGAAAGCCTTAAACATAAAATGTGGGCAACATTTATAGCACATACAATATGCTAGATGTATATGAAACACAGGAATTTTATATGTAACTTACACTAAACAACTTGATTATCTCCTAAATACATGTTTCCAGACATGATTTTTTGTACTATTTTCATTGTATTTTTTTGTACCTAGAAAGCTTTTTATTTTTATGTCCCACAAAAATGCTTCCTTTTTTTGTCAGACAACTGACATTATCTTCCCTGGGAAGTATTCTTAAACTGCTTCAGATAAAATTGTTCTGCTGTTCCAGGGGGACCTAATTATACTGTTTTATAACACTTGTCATATAGCATTATACTTCATGTACATATTTGCTCTTATAGTCAGGTAGGGAGGAGGTATAGATACCTGTGATTAGAATCATAAAATGGTTGTAACTGTCAGAAGGTAATTCTAGGGAAGCAAATTTTGAGTCTTACCTTGACTTTCTTGGCTGTTTAGTTTTGCCCTTTGTATTATTTTTCCACCTACAGTAGTTTAATGAGTTTTTTACTCTCACCTGTAGGTATTTCCATGCTCTGTCCCAAAGGTGGCCAGGAGGTTGGAGTGTGCCTGTAGCGAGGGAAGAGGAGCTTTTGCCGTGTCGCGCTGTGAGGATGAGTGTAGGACTGGGACACTGCTTGGGTTTTCTTGGTGCTGCCTTCATTGCTGTCTCAGTTTGGAATGATATGAATGCTCTGTTTCTTTAAAAGGTCTTAATTTTGTTCAGATCACTTGGCTTTTTGGTTTTAAAACTTCCTACTACTTCATATGGCATTCAGGAATCTGTCCAGAGAATTTCAAATATATTATCACTTATGTTTATTTCCATAGAATTCAGCAAGATAAAACAGCTTAGAGGTAGTAAGAAAGACACAAAGAAATTTGGATGAGTTAAGAAATAAATACGGCTTTGGAAGATGCTAGATCATCAGTTCATTATTTTGGGAACTTACGAAGAAAACAATGCAAAATTAGTGTTTTTCCTATACAAACTGTATGTCAGGGTAACCAAATAGTTAATTAGGAAAAGCCATTTTGAAAAAGAATTCAGATGATGAATGCAGGTAGCATGATAGAATTAGCAAATCATTTGTGGGCAGACCCTGAGGAAATAATGGAAAATTGATCTCATTGGGTGAATCGGACTGGTGACACTTGATCATAATTGCTGTAAGTAGGACAACCAGACTTGTACTGTTATGTCTTAATGTAATGAGTTAGGAAAGTATATTTATCACCTATGTTATGAGTACTCTTGCCAAAAACCAAAACTGAATCATGTCTTTAGATCGTACTATTTATATGAAATATATGGAATAGAGGGATAAATTAGCACTCTGAGGAAATACTTAAGTTTAGTATGAGAAAAGTTTTGTAGTACAAAAGACTTGTTGTAGATTAACTGAGGTGAAGAGACATCAGTCAGATCCAGTGTGGTGTTCTTGGTTTTGTTCCTGATTTAGACAAACTAACAGTAAAAATTTTGTTTTGGGATAATTGAGAACATTTGAACATGATTACAGATTATATGATACTGTAGAATTTTGGCTAATTTTGTGAGATGTGATATTGGCACTGTAGTGTCAATTTATAGAAAAATCTTTGATTCCAGTATATTATTTACTGTTCATGGGTGATAAGAAATATCAGTATGCTTTAAAGTACCTCTGGTGTGTGGTGGGGATTGGTTTGATAGGATAGAAGAGATGACATTGTCAAAGTACTGATACTGTTCAGTTGCATAGTGTAGGCATTTATTCCACCCTAGTTGCGTGAATGTTGGAAACATTTTGAAACTAAAACCAGAAAAAGAATAAAACCTAAGAAATGTATAGCATAAAATTTCTAGGGCTTGGGATGTGGCTTAGTGGTAGAGTTCTTACCTTGCATGCACAAGGTCCTGGGTTTGATCCCAACACTATAAAAACAAACAAAAATTTTGTAGTGGCCTACATAGAAAGAAACCTGGGTTAGTATTGAAATTCATATTGTTTATATATGGAAAACAAAACATCTGCTGGAGAAAGCCATGGCTCTTTGCAGACATTAAGAGCAAAAAGATTTTTTTCCTAATGGTGTTCTTGAGAACGCTGTATTTGTAATGTGAAAAGCATTTAAAACCACATCCCTTCGATAAACAGAATATTTTTTGTAGTATTCCCCAACATGACAGTGGGGTCACATTATTCTTAATTCCAGTAAGAGTGAGTTCTGTAGCGAGCCAATATCACACAGCCCAGGCCCCTCACACCCTGCCCTGTAGGGCTCTCCGGGAGAGTTCTTAGAGATCTTCTGATTTGGTTTTGGTTTGGATTCCCACCTCTCCCGTACAGAGGTCCCTCCCCGTCCTAGTTGCAGGCCAGGAATGTGTTTGTGATCCCATGCAAAAGTTATTGGAGTCCTAGTGAGTTAATTCCAGTCTATCATTTCCAGTGCAACCCACGGTGAGAAGACACTAAGGCATAGTTGTAGTTACCAGGAGCCAAGGGGTCCTAAGCCCAGCTACAAAGATGGCTATCTGGGACAAAGGCCTCGGCCCAGGGCCGAATCCAGGTTTTATTAATTTGTGAGGAAGGGCGTGGCTTGAGGATGAGTGACTGAGAGTGGCGGGAAGAAGGCGAGGGCTATGAGCTGGGTTAGGGAGGAGGCCTGAAATCATGTCTGCAATATGCAGACAAGGATCTGCAGAAAGAGTAATCTGCACAACATAACTGAGATAGTATGTGATGTTTTGGGGGCAGTGCTTCATCTCTGATGTGTAATCTTTTATGCCCTGGGAAGTCATAGCCTCTTATCTCAAGGCTTGATCCCGGCCTACAGCACGGAGTATGGCTCTCCATCCTGCCTACCTCACGTGTTTTATTTAGGAGCTATGGGGGGTGGGGAAACAGTGCCTGTCGTCTTTGCTTCAAAGACTACACATCAGCACCTCAGCTGGACCGATTTGCGCTGCTTAAAGCAATTTGAAGGAAAAGCCCTAGCCAGGCCTGTATATATCAACATGTGGAAATAGGGCCAGGTTCAGCCAAAATGGAGAAAATGGCTCCTCCTTAAGGAGAGTCGCCCAGGTGGTCCTTCACATCCCCTCACCTTTTCTCTCCATTAAGTAGTACTGTGTAATACAAAAGAGAGAAATTTTCTTGTAATTATTCCTATGGATCAAGATTTTGTTGAGCTCCTTTTGTAGTTTGTATCTCAAACACAATGTCTGTTTTATAATATAAAATATTGTATTAAAACAAGGATTTAAAATACAGTGATCATCTCTGCCCGTAGAAATTCTGCTACCAGCTCTCTTTCTGGTCTCCAAAGGATCTAAGTTTGGGAGTACAGTGATACCTGGGTTGTGGAACGGCTCCAAACTCGAACTTTCTACTTCTCAAACAACTAAGTTAAAAAAAAAATCTGCTTGATGTTTATAACTTTGGTCATTAGTTGAACTGAAAATCTGACTTGAAAAAAACCTACTGTCGGGGGCTGGGGATTCAGCTCAGCGGCACAGGAGCCTGCCTGGCAAGTGCGAGGTCCTGAGTTCGATTTCCAGTACCGAGAAAGAGAGAGGGACAGGGAGGGGGAGGGAAGTGGAGGGGAGAAAGAGAGGGAGGGGAGAGGAAGGGAGAGGGAGAGGGAGAGGGAGAGGGAGAGGGAGAGGGAGGGGGAGGAAAAGCAAGCAAGCAAGCTAGCTATGTGGGCTGAGAGTGAGGCACACACTTGGGCTCATCTTGGACACACAGGGTGACCCTGCAGTCTAAGGGCTGCACTTGCCCAGACAGTGTACATTGCTTGTACACTAAAACATTCATCATTTTGTGCTTTTTTTTGCACTTGTGTAAAATATTGTAACCATGGCTCCAAAGAAAGTTAACAGTACCAGCAGTAAAGCTAAGGGAAAAACTGTGAAAACCATCACAGAGTTAAAGGAAGAAATCACTGTGAAATTTATTAAAGTCCAGGAAAAATGAATTTATAAGTGTAATTTTTGGGCCTCAGAATCAAAAATTTTGTTTTCCATTATTATGGGCAAAATATGTTTAGTTCTTGAACTTTTTGATGTTTGTACATGAATTTGGAACGAATTGAGTCCAAAAACTAAGGGATCACAGTAGCTAGTTGGAAAATATAATGTCTCCTATTGACAGCTCTCCCTAATTATTATTTAGTCATGAGCATTTTCTAGGTATTAGGCACAGAAAATTTGAGCTATTTCTTAGCAACTGTCCAAAATACAGATTCTTTTTGGTACCAGGGATTGAACTGAAGACCTTGCACTTGCCAGGCAGGTACTGTGCCACTCTGAGCGATATCCCCGGCTCCAAAATATAGATTATGTTCTCAGTTAGATCTGTACCATTGTGGAGAGTTTCTCATTCTTTTGTAAAAATTGAAATGCTTCACAAGAACTAGATATTTCCTCTTTTTTTTTTGTTTTTTTTTTGGTTTTTCTCCGGTACCGGGAACTGAACTCACGACCTTGCGCTTGCCAGGCAGGCGCTTTGCCGCTGAGCTAAATCCCTAGCCCCCTAGATATTTCCTCTTAATGAGCTCAAGGAATACCCAGGGATAAAGACAAGTTTCTAAAAAGAGTTTTAAAAATTTGTTCATATTAGTTTATATTGCTGAGTAAAAAATTGCTTCAAATTTAGCACTTTACAACTCAGATTTATGATTACAGTTTTCCTGGGTGGGAGTCTTGGCACAGTTCAGGTGAGAATTCTGCTGATGCCGTACGTCAAAATATCTGGCCAAGGCTGATGTTTCACTGGAAGCTCCCAGTCCTTTTGCAGAGTTAACATGATTGTTGACTGAATTAATTTCCTTCAGTGGTAAAATGCAAGGAACTCTGGTTTTCCAGGGTCATCAAAACAATCTCAGTCCTCAGTTTAGACCGTCTTTTTTTTTTTTTTTTTGGTACCAGGGATTGAACTCAGGACCTCACACTTGCCAGGCAGGCACCATGCCAGTGAGCCAAGTCTCCAGCCTAGACCATCTTTTAAAGTGCTCATCTAATAGTTAGGCCACTGGACATGATTTCCTTTTGGTTAGCTTAAGGTCACCCAATTAGAGACCTTGATTATATTTGAAAAATCTTCTCACTGTTACCGTGTGCATATATAAGATACCAGCCATGGAAGTAATAGCTCATCACCTTTGCCGTAGGCTGTTGGTTAGAAATAAGTTACAAGTGCCACCTACATTGAAGAGGAGAGGATTACATAAGAGTGCAGGTCACTGGGAGGTGGTTTTAGAATTACGTACACTAATATTACATAATCTTTACATTTGCCTCCACCCTCATGTCCCATAGTACTGGGGATTGAACCTGGGGCCTTCCTGCTGAACTACATCCCAGCCACCACCACCATCATTAACTTTGAAACAAGTTCTTGCCAACTCACCAAGTTGTACTGGCTGGGCTTGCATGTGTAATCCTGCCTCAGCTTCCCATGGTGCTGGGGTTACAGGTGTGTGCTATAGTGGCTAACTACATTAGCCCTTTTTAAGAGATGCAGTTGCTTCAAGTGAATGTATCTTACAGTAATTAGTGTCTTATGTTAATTGAGTATAATTAACAAGCAGAAAAATAATTGTTCTTTCCAAGTTTTGACAAGCACATTTATTTGTGTAACCACCACCACAATCAAGGTATAGACTATGCCTCTTTATCTCTTACACCCAGACCCTGATAAGGACTGATCTAGTCTATCATCATAGTTTTGCTTTTTCTAGTATGTCATAAATGAATTTTTAATTTGGTTACTTTCTTTTAACATAATGCATTTGAGATGGTGCAGTAAAGGTGTACAGTTGCCCCTCAAATGGCTTGGCTCTTGTCCACCTTCGGGGAGGAAACCTATAAGCCCTGGGAAGATCCCTGCCTGCTGAGTGTCTGTTTACTTTGGGGCCTGGGGCTGCCACAAATTGTCTATATTGATAGTGTTATTTATATTGAGTATTTCTAGATCTCTGGAGAGACAGAAGACTTAAGACCAGCCGTGCAGATAGCTCTCAGGTGAGCTTCCCTGGTTACCAACACCCTTCTACGTTATTATACCTTCCTAGGAGAAATAAGCACTGTTTGCGTGAAACCACCAGGAAAGGACACCTAGAAGCTTGCACCTTTGTGTTTCCTGGGCCCTGCCCTAGGGTCTTCTCTTTGTTGGTTTTATTTTATTTTATGGTACTGGGAATCGAACTCATGACCTCAGGCTTGACAGGCAAGTGCTTATGTCACTGAACAACGTCCCTGGCTCTTTGTTGGTTTTAAACTCTATCATTTTGCTGTAATAAACTATGATCTTGACTGTGACCATGAGTTAAAGTCTCTTTGAAGTTTGATGAGCCCTCGTGAATAGTTAAACTGGAGGGTGGCCTTAGAGTCTCTGAATTGCAGAGGTTTTTCTGTATTGTTGTATGTTCTTTTTTTAAATTATTGAGTATCGTTCCATAGTATGACTGTTCCCCAGCTGAGGGACATATTTTATGGTTGTGAGGTTGTGGCAGTTACAAATAAAGCTGCTGCATACATTTGGGTACAGGTTTTGTTTGTGTTTTGGGGGACAGGGTCTCACTATGTGGCCTGGGCTCACATTAAACTCTCAGTGATCCTCCTGCTTCAGGATCGTCTTGCCTCAGAGTGCAGGGGTTACAGGCATGTGTACCACACCCAGCCCTAAGGTAGAGGTTTTGGTGTGAATATGGGCTTTTATTTCATTTGGGTAAATATATAAAAATGGGATTGCTGGATCATATGAAAAGTATGTGTTTAACTGCATTAGAAGCTATGAAACTCTCTTAAAATGGCTGTTACTACCAGCCAGGACTGTATGAGAGTTCTGAGTTCTCTGTGAGAGTTGTTTGCTCCTTGTTTATTAACACTTGACATTGTCATCTCTCCCTCTCTTTCTCCCTGTCTCCCTGTCTGCTGCTTCTCTCCCTTTTCCCACTCTGGTTTTTAAGCATTGTAGCCATCTTGAAAGTATGAGATCTCTTAGGCTTAAATTTGTATTTCTCTTATGACTGATGACCTTAAAAATGCCCTTTTAAATGCTCCTCTGTCATTGTTTCTCTTATTTGTTCAGATCTTTTGCCCAACTAAAAATGTTGGGTTGTCTTCTTTACTACTGAGTTTTGAAAGTTCTTTAAATTCTAGATACCAGCCAGGTTTGTGGCACATATCCCAGCATTGTGAAAAAGGAGGGCAGGAGGATTATAAGATCAAACTCAGCCTGGACAAGTTAGAGAGACTGTTGAATAAATACATACATACAAACATACATACATACATAAGGCTGGGGATGTAGTTCAGTGAGCAGGTCCTGGGTTCAAACCCTAGTACTGATCTGGGAAAAAAGTATAGATACCAATCCTTCATCAGATACATACTTAAGAAATTTTTTACCTTACTCTCTGACCTTGGGAGAACAGAAGCTCTTAATTTCATTTATGTTTAATTCCTAATTTTTTTTTTTTTTTGGTAGCTAAGAAAATTTTGCCTAATCTAACCTCTTCTAAAAGTTTTTTCGCTTTATGTGTTACACTGAGGTCTGTGGTTAATTTTAGTTCTCAGTGTAAGGAGTATGGTATGGACTAGGTTCTTCTTTGGGTGTCTGGACGACCGTCCCAGCTTCATTGTTGAAGAGACTATTCTTTCCTCCAGTGAGTTGCATTTGCACTTTTGCTAAAAAGTCAATTGATCATATAAATATTATTTTATTTCTGGACTCTTCTTTCTACTTATCTATGTACCTGTTCTTTTGTCAATATCATACTGTAGCTTTGTAATGAGTCATGGTAAGATTTGATATAAAAGTGTGAGTCTTCCATTTTTTTTCCTTTTCAAAATTGGTTTGGCTATTCCAGTTCTTTTTTTTTTTTTTTTTTTTTTTTTTGGTTTTT
>NW_004955425.1:16551738-16561036 GCF_000276665.1 Chinchilla lanigera | reverse complement strand
CTCCGGTACCGGGAACCGAACTCACGACCTTGCGCATGCCAGGCAGGCGCTTTTGCCGCTGAGCTAAATCCCCAGCCCCTATTCCAGTTCTTTTTGCGGTACCGGGGATCAAACTCACAACCTTGCGCTTGCCAGGCAGGCACTTTCCAATTCTTTTTGCTATTCCAATTCTTTTGATTTTCGAATCAGTTTGTCAACATCAACAAAAATTTTACACTTTATTTTGATCAGGCTTGCTTTGATTGGAGTTGCTTTGTAGATCAATTTGGAACACATTGAGTCCTTTGACATGCATGTTATTTAAGTCTTTTGTTCAGTAATACTTTTGTAGTTTTAAGCTTAGAGGTCTTGCACATATTTTGTTACAGTTACACTTTTTGTATGTGTGGTATCGAAAGTAGTAGTATTTTTTTTGTTTTGTTTTTGGTTTTTGGTTTTTTTCCGGTACCGGGAACCGAACTCACGACCTTGCGCTTGCCAGGTAGGCGCTTTGCCACTGAGCTAAATCCCCAGCCCCACAAGTAGTAGTATTTTTAAATTTGGATTTTCAGTTTGTAGTTCTGACATATTATAATTTAATTGGTATTTGCATATTGATCTTGTATCCTGCAAACTTGCTGAACAGTTCTGGGACCTGTTTTGAAGATCTTTGTGATTTTCTGCATAGATAATCATACTGTCTGAGTGGTTGGTGGTTCTTTTCTTCTTGTACTTTGTTTCTTTTTTCCAGCTCCTCTTTGGGCGCAATGACTGTTTTGTGATTCCCTTTTAGCTTTTGTTTGGCCTGTTATTTATGCATATGGTGGGAGCTGATTGTTGGAAAGTTTTGAGTCAGTGTTTTTTTTAGTCCACCCTTATGATTGAGTCTACTTGTACACTTTATTTCAGAAAGGGTCTGTCTTTTTTTTTTTTTTTCCTCCGGTACCGGGAACCGAACTCACGACCTTGTACTTGCCAGGCAGGCGCTTTTGCTGCTGAGCTAAATCCCCAGCCCCTCAGAAAGGGTCTGTCTATTTTGTTACTTTTCCGATAAAGAGTGCTGTTACTTATTATTGAAAATGTAGTAAGATTTGTGATTGTGGCCATGAGGCCTTCTTTTTTCCCAGTCTTGTGTTCATATTATTCAGGCTCCATTTTCCTCTATTGTTTGTAATCTTGCTTGTCCTCCAGGATACTTTCCTGTCCTCCTCTCGCAGGTAGATGTCATCTCATTTTCAGGGAATGAGTTAAGAAGTGTTTTCATGCCCAGTGTTGAAACTAATGTACTTTCTGGGATTCATGTTTGACAAGTAGATGAACTTTTTCAAATAGACAACACTTTTTGTAAACTTGGGTGTTTCTTATTATGTTGTGACACAGTTTTCAGGGGGAAAGTGAAGACTAAAATAAAATGAAGGCTATTTTGATACTCTCTAGGAATCATATCTTCAGGCAAAACAGTGAAAACAATTGGTAAAACAAAATTGTAAAACGGAGAGTATTCTCATTTGTATAAGGCATTCAGGCTTCATAATAGAACTGAACCTTTGAGGGAGAAATGACTATTCATATGTTGCAAATAATGATGTGTTTTAAATATACTAAATAAAGGAAAGCATAATGATATTTAGAATCATGAACACCCTGCACACTTTCAAAATTTATTTTTACATATGTTACGCTGGTATAACCATCACCCATATCAAGATACAGGACATTTCTGGCACACTCATACCACTTCCCAGTCAGTTCTACCTGTTCCTAAGTATAAGCATTTGTTCATTTAATCATTCATCACATTTCCTTATTTTTTTCCCTCATTTTTGTTTGCTTTTCATCCCTACTGAATGGACTGACTACATTACTTGTTATTTTTGACAGTCTCTTTGATTATATTTTGCTACATTACAAACGTGTTTCTTTTTTTTTTTTTTTTTTTTTGTTTTTTCTCCGGTACCGGGAACCGAACTCACGACCTTGCGCTTGCCAGGCAGGCGCTTTTGCCGCTGAGCTAAATCCCCAGCCCCACAAACGTGTTTCATCTGGGTGTTGGCACATCTGTAATCCTAGCACTGGGAGGTTGAGGCAGAAAGATGGGGAGTTTAAGGTCAGCCTGAGCTATCTAGAGAATTCCTGGGTAGCATGGACTACATGGTTAGGCCTTGTCTTAAAAACAGTTTCTATTTCATCCCTGTTTTCTGATGTATTTCCGTCAGGATTCGGACATGGTTAAGTCTTCCTCCATCTTAAAACACTGTACTTCACATTGCTTGCTTCTTACGTACACCTGCACTCCTGCTGCCCCTGGCTATTGAGGAAAGGCTCGCAGCAGTTGACTGCCCCAAACTTGTACTATACTATTAAAATTTCTGTATTCTTTACTCTGTCTCTGAGGATGATTTCTAAGAAGTGGAAGTACTAAATTAAAGGGTCTGATTTAGGTCTACTATCACTAAAAGTAGTCAGATTGCTTCCCAGAAATGTGTTAACAAATTTACATTACCACTACTACCATAAAATATGCATTCCTTTCACTATATTCTTGGCCAGAACTTGGTGTTGTTCTTTTCTCATCTTTATTAATTTCATAGAAATTATTATAGTTGTTTTGTGTTCCTTTTGTAATTAAGCAAGAATGCATTAATAAAGTTTTTCATTATAAGAATTGGAATTATAAAACTACTACAAGAAAATACCAGGGAATATCTATGCAGAGTATTTTCTAGGCATGATGTAAGGCTGAAACATAAAGATGTGTAACTGTATGAGATTTTAAAGTTTCTGAATATGAAAAAAGTTGAAGGTGAGGCAAGGAAGCATTGATGCACATTTAGAAATAAAAGCAAATGGTTGATTTTCAGATAATTTTTGTCATTAGAAAAGTTAAAGGATTTGTAATTAACTTTAGACAAGACTGTAAGGTCATACAAAGTTAATGGTTTCAAATGTAAAGATTTATTTGTAATTCAGAATATTAAAAAAGTACTTCCATTTCATGTTTCATGACAGTATTTGTAAATTTAAATAGTTTTATGACCAAACTTGGAGAGCAAAGGCCAGATCTACAATGATGTTTAAAGATCACTGTTTACTTGGGAAGTGTTTTGGTCTGTATTATTTGTATGTATTAATGATATGTACATCTTCTGTTAGACCTTTGAGAGAGAGCAAATCTTAGAACTTTCTGGCTAAAAATAATTGCTTTTCCTGAATGAACAGCGTTGTCAGTCTTTTTAACATTTTTGGGATTTGAATTTGCCACATGACAGGAAAAAATATACTTTACTATTTACTGAACTACATGGAAGCCTTAGAATCAGATTTTTAGAAACTTTAAAAGATTATGTCAGCTTGTGTATTTTCAAGTTCTTCCTAAAGGAGAAAAGTGGTTTACTCAAGGTATTCAGTAATTAGTGGCAGAAATAATCATGATTCTTACTCTTTCATGATCTCACATTATGTGACTGCTAATTTCTAGCTTGCTACAGTATATTTGGGTAATACACTTTAAAACAGTTTTTTTTTTTTTTCCGGTACCAGGAATCAAACTCACAACCTTGCACTTGCCAGGCAGGCGCTGTGCCGCTGAGCTAAATCCCCAGCCCCTGAAAACACTTTTTTTTTCCTACTATAGTGTTGAACCCAGAGCTTTGTGCATGCTAAGCAAGTGCTCTCCCCAGCCCTAAAACCCTTGAATTGGAATTGACCACTTTATGTAAGTGGTTGCATATTTTGATAAAAATGATAGAAAGTACAGCATTTCGTGTGTCCATTTAATCTTCGATAATATCACACGTGTGCCCTAGAATGTGCAGTGTTTTGGGGATGTTAATCTAAATTCTAAGTTTGTAGTTAAAGTCGTTTTTGAGGTTTGATTTTTCATTGTGTGTCGATTGTGATTTTCAAATGAGACTTTGGGTTCCAAATACTGAGCTTCCATGAACACAAGCTTTGGAATTGGTATACTATTTTATACACTCTCTAATTGAATAAATAAATTATCTGTAGTAGTGAGGCACATGTAGAGCCAGAAGACAGTGCTTTTCCTTTATATAGAGTAATTTGTTTTTATTACATATTTATGTTTTGTAGTAGGTTATAAATCTCATTATATGCAATCATGTGGGTCTTTAAGAATGTGGTGAAAAAAGGAATGACTAAAGATTCCCCCTATTTCATTTCTAGGTTTTCTTTTGTTTTGGCTTTTGTTTCTAGATGCCATTAATTTGAGAAGTATAGATGCCATTAATTTGAAACTAGATGCCATTAATTTGAGAAGTATACCTCAGAGCTGTGTGTTCTTATAATAAAGTGCTTTCATTATGCAATATATAGCTTCATGGGTGAAGACCATTAATGGAGTAAAGTTAACATGAGATTTTTGAATATTGCTGTTGAGTGTGTATTTTACTTTGGCCTTTTGTGTATTGCTTTGATAGAAATTTAATTTTTTTGGTTAATGAGCTCTCATGGCTGTGAATAGAGCTACTCTTAGGAGTTTCAACTCTTGTCCTGACCTGTGGGTATACTGAAAGCTTGTTTGCCCAACAGGAACACGTCTGTTGAGGAGTTCTTGGTAGCTGTGACCGAATCCTGGAGAAGAACAGTTTAGAAGAGGAAAGGTTTACTTTGGCTCACAGTGTCAGAGGTTTCAGCCTGTGGTCACCTGCCTCTGTTGCTCCTGGGCCTGTGGTGAGGCAGAATGACATGGGGGCAGCATGTGGTGAAACAGAGCAGCCAATTTGGGGCAGATGTGGGCAAAGTAGAAGAAGGAGTATGTGCTGCACGGTTTCTTCCTCCTCCTGCTTGTATTCCTTTGAGGCCTCCAGCCTATATCGGATGGTGCTTCCCACATGGAAGGCAGGCCTCTGCCCTCAGGTTGCAAACCCGGACGCCTGCCCATTGACACTAGAAACACCTGGAAACACTGTCACAAACATTACTAGTTACTAGAAGTGGGATTCACTTCCTTCCAAGGTTAACCACCAGAGAACCTAACTTGTTTTCAACGTGTAAGCTTGGATCTGACATACTTTGATGGTAATTAGTAGTGGGGGCACTTCTGAGAGGGGTGATGAGCAGAATGCTGTAGGACACGCTGAAAAGAACTTTATGTGCTAAACAGCAAATTTTCCATTTCTTTGCTTGTAGTTTTGCACTGAGCAGATTGGGAATTTTCCAATACATTCTAAGTATCTAATGTTTTATTGTTAAGAGTCCTGTGCAGCCAGAATTTAAATGCAAACTGGCCTGCATTAGAAGGCTCAATAAAAAGTGTTGTCTTTCTTTTCTTCCTATATACCTTTTTTCTCTTCCTCCTTCCACATGGCATTGAGAAGACAGAAAGTTGTTTGTATGTTGCTCCATCAAGGACATAGAGACTGTTCTCCTTTAGAATCCTAAAAATAGACTAGTGTTTTGGATATACACTTAGAAGATCGTTTTTGGGTTTGTGTTAAATTGGTAGTTTGGTTAACAAAATGAATGTTTTTCTTATGAATTGTACCTTTTTCTCTGTGTCTGTTCTTCAGAAATTTCCCTGGGAACAGCCTTGCTTCTCTGCTGAAGCGTAAGCTCTTGAGGGCTGTATAAGAATGTGCCTTCATGATGACATGAGACAGTGTTGTATGGCATTATTAGAAGGGCAGTGAGTGTCCCTGTAGCGGTAATAAGAAGTACTACTCTTGAGTCTTTATTCACAGATTCTACATCTCTCCTTCATAAGTTGGATTAAGAAAAATGTGTATGTTGCTATATTCCATTCATTAATTAATTCAATAACATTCTCTTAGCAAGGCTTAGTACACGCTGAGCGCTGAACTAGATAAATTGTTCTTGCCTTTATGAAGCTTACATTCTATCAAATATAAAATAATCAGTTATATAACATCTGTAAATGTAGTTATAAGTACTAAGACAAAAGTACATCATGTTTTGAAATCTGTAATTGGGCAATTTGACTTAGTCTTGGAATCGGGAATGGCTTCCTTGAGGAAGCCACATTTGTGCTATCATTATGTGATTGAGGAATTCATTCAAAATAATTGCTTAGGGAAATACCTAGATACAAATTATTCAAAATGTAATAATAAACATAGTAAGATAAATTTATATTCCATTTTATTCTTGGTCTTCTATAGTTTAGATGAAACTTGATTTCTTTCATTTTAATATGACTACCACAATTCTTAGATGAATATAGTCTAGGACTTTACAAACTCAATCTAGTCTTTGTTTTGAAATTAAAAGCCTCGTGAGTTACAACATTTGAAAAGTATTACTTAAAATGCATTAAATTTATCTTGTATGCCATTCTGTTGATACTTCCTTAAGTAAACAAACTAAGCCATATCTGTTGTCTATCTTTCCAGAGAGACTATGAGTTTCTCAAGGACAAAGGCCCTATCTCCAGAACCCCGTAGGATGTGAGATACATCTAAGTGCTAAACAAATATTGAGCAAATCAATTATGAATAATCTGTGCTAATAAAGAGGAAGCAACTTGGTGACTGACCTTGTTTCTGTTGAGCATCTTTGATACCACAAGGTCTGCTTTTGGAAACATGTTCCTTAATACATAGTTTTTAGGCAAGTTTTAAATTTCTCTACACCTAATTTTCTTCATCCTTAAAGTGAGATTACATGTGTAAAGTACTCAACATAGTGTCCAACACACAATGTGTTCCATAAATGGTGGCTAATATAAAAATCATGCATTTAACTTCTTACCCATTTGTGTGTTTCTTTGAGTTTAGATTCCTGTAGTGGCACAAACTACTAGTACACATGAGGGTAGATAACTGACCCTTGCCATGATTATATTCAGTCAGAAAGTGGAAAACTTACAACTAGTGGGTTATTTGCTTAGTGAAACTGAACAGTGAATTACTGATCATTGATAAATTGTCATTGAAATAAATATATATCCTTTCTTTATAAGTCAGTTTTAAAAATAAACCAAGTAGTCTTTATAAATAAATTTTTTTGGTTTAAAAAAAAATGAAATCTCATATTTTATGTAGATGAAGATATTTCATGTATAAGGTTTGCTTGAATTGGTGTGCATACAGACATTAATTTTATTGGTACATTTTAGATTATATATAATCATATAGACATTTAATGGACACATTTCTATGTGGGGATGGAAAGAATAGAAGGTCTAATCCATGTTTTAAATTTTTCAACTGCAGTGAATAAAATTAGTAGTACTTAAAAATACTCTTTTTCTCTCATTGACTAACACTGGCATTTTCTGAGCATGCTTATGAAAGATTGTAAGGAAACTCATGGATGAAAGAGAAATATTTTAAGGTTTCAAATATGACTTTAAAATTTTTTAATTCCACTTACAAAATTATGTTAGCAAAAATAATATAATACCCCTGAAACAAAATGTAGCCTAAAAATGCATTCAAGTTTCTCCAAGAGCAAAATATCCATGAATTAGTACCACAAACTTGAGGTGTTGCCAGTAGGCAAGGGATTCATAATATAGAATTTGGAGTTTATTTCTAAGCAAATGCTGTCTTTTTATTTTGCTGTGCTGGGGCTTGAACTCAGGGTCTTGAGCATGTTAGGCAAGCACTCTACCACGTGTTAGAACCCAAGCCCCAGAGTGTAAGGCATTGGAATGGGGTAGATGGCCTTCTAAAAAGTGTTGTTTCTGCTCTTGAAGTATTTTGATTTGTTGAGTTTACCTGCTTCTCAGGACATAACAAGGACACAATTTGACATAGAGTGGGAATTGCTAGGGGCCCAATTCAAAGGAGTTTGTCTATAAAATTGAAAATACTGGCAGTTTTATATAATGTACTCTGACAACCCATACTCTATAATTTAGTGGGATTTATGTAATTTGCATGTCTTATCTCAGACGACTTTGTATTTTTTCCAGTTGCTTCTGAGATATCACTGATAACTAGGTAGTTTCCATCATCATAATTGTGACATGCCCAAGGTCACAAAGCAAATTGTTGATTGGTACCTGAATGTAGGTAGGTCTCCTTACTTTTTGATCTTTCCATATGCTAGGATATTTCACTGACTTACTAATCTAAATTGAAATTTTAGAATTCTTAGTCTGGTTTATTAAGTATTTCACAGTGTATACAGAAGGTGGACTTGGAAATAAGATTGCCCAAATAAAATGAAACTTTTCTCCCAACTAGCCAATATGCATTTTTGGATAGTTTTTGTGTACATATTACAGTTCTACTTGCGCTCTTTAGATTAGCAAAATTAGACTATGTTGATTAAAATCCAACTTCTTTGTAATTTTTTTTTTTTTTAAAACCTACTAGCATAGCCTATTCCAAAACAGTTCAGCTTGGGCAGTCTAGAGAAAGCACATCAAAGCCATGTGTCTTTTGAACATTTGTATTACTATTGTAAACTCCTTAACAAGATAACTTTTTTTTGAGTAGATGTTTAAATCTCTAAGATAAAGTTCAGGGCAAATTTGTATTGGACAGGATGAATTTTTCAATTTGATTATAATAACTAATGCCACTAGGAAACCGTAACTGGGATTTAAAAATTTACCTTAAAAGAAAACACTCATAAACTAGTATGCCAGAAATGAACCTGCTCACCGGGATTTCTAGAAGGGAGGTTTATTATCAAGTACTCCATTGAAGAGTAACCAGAGGAGTTCCTAGTTGTGGATCTGTATGGGTCGAAAAGTCCCATTTTGATTGGACTGGAAGTAAACATGATTTATTTTCGTCACTACTGATTGGCTAAAAACTTTTTCTTTCTGTATTTTCCGATATTGCAATCTGGAGCCCTTTCCTTGTTTCTGTTATCTAGAAATATGTACCAGCACTATGTACCAGCACTAAAAATACTCAGATTGGTGCAGAGACAGTGTGAGATTTAGGTAGGCTGATAAAAAGCCCGCAGAGGAGCATTGAGCGCTTTTGTAACAAAGCCGGAGAGGTGTAAATCTTCGCATAGCTCAAACATAATACTAGTTCGCCGCAGCTGGGTAGGGTGAATGACAGTTTGTTTTTTCTTCGGTTTCCTCCAAAGTCGCAGACTGTGTTTCTGTGACTGAGTTCTGCGGGCTTAGTCTTAAGTAGGAAGCATTGCCCCGCTTTGCTGCGGGGACTGCAGGACTGTTAATTCAGGATAATCCAGCTGGCGGGCGCCATGTGTCCGGGAAACGGCGCTCCGGAGATGAGTTGTGTGACCTGGAGTTTGTCTTGTGACCCCCGGTGCGAACGGCGCACTTCGGTCTCGCGCAGCGGTGAGCACAACTGGAAGAGCCTGCCGGGCGCTGCCGCAGTGAAGCCCGCCCGCCCCGCGTCGGCTCCGC
>NW_004955425.1:16540133-16551044 GCF_000276665.1 Chinchilla lanigera | reverse complement strand
ACTTAGTCCGTCGGGGAGCGCGGCCGGGTGTCCCAGCCCGCTCCTCGCCCGGGTTCAGCCGGTGCTGGGATGCTTGGCTTCCTGCCCGGGAACGGGACGGACGGCTTTGACGTGGAGGGTAGTGCGGAGTAGTATTTCCCTTCTCGACTCTGTTAGAAACGGATAGTGCCGTGGAGTCAAGATGTCCCAGCATGTTTAGTATTACTTGAAAGCCAGCAACGCCGCGAATTAAAATGTTAAACGCCAGGCGAAACCTTCGCCTGCCCGACCGCGTGCGGTGCTGTTGGGTTTTCTCTCGGTAGTGCAGGTGCGTGCACATTATTTCGAGGCGGGATGTGGCTTTTGCACCGAGGCGCGTTCTCATTGGGGCACAGGTTGGAGGTGAGGGGTGGATGCTGTGCAGAGCGAGGCTTCCTCAAAGATGTGTTGTGAATACGTAATCCGTGAGATTTATTCCCAGGGCCTTTTCCACTAAAAATGTCAAATTTGGCCTTTTATCCTCTGTGTGTGTATACACAAAAAAGTTTCCAGTCCCGAGCTCGGTGTAATATCCGCACACGTACTTAACTTGCTCTAGTATTTCTGTTGGCGTTTCTGGTTGTGCTTGTGTAAACTTCTGTTTCCATCACTGTGGTCAGTGATAGCGGTTCATGTGGCATATGTTAACATTGACTTGATATTGCAAAATATGTTTGTTTTGTTAATAGGTACTTCTCATAGGAATAAGAATATAGATAATTTTGAAGATTTTGCTTTATTATTTAGAAGGAGAAAAACGAATCTTAAAAAAAATTGATCTTAATGGTTGTATAAATTGTGGCACTTTTAATTCTGTAGTTTTGTTATTTTATTTATTTATTTATTTTGGTACCAGGAATTGAACTTAGGACCTTGCACTTGCTAGCCAGGCGTTTTGTTTTTTAAAAGGCATTTCTCTTTCCAGTCTGATGAAAATTGTCCTGGCTTGTGCCTGGAAGCTAGTTGAATAATAGTATAGCGTTTTAAAATTATTTCAAGACAGATATGGAGTGATGTTCTGTGTTTTTTACAGTGTTGTTTCACTGGGTATATGAAAATTGAGAGACAGTTTCAAGTTAATTTATGAAGCTTTAAATATATTACGGAGTTATTTGGAAATTTAAATGACATAAAGAGGGTATTTATATCCAACCCCCGACCCCCAGGGCGTAGCGAATGCTAGCTGAGAGCTTTACTCTTGAGCTGTAACCCTCTCTTTAAAAAAAATTGAGACAGAGCTTCTTAAGTTGCCCAAGCTGGCCTCGAATTTGAAATCCTGCCCAAGACTCATGAGTAGCTGGCGTTGTAGATGTACACCACCATCCTCAGATCATAAATCATGTCTTGTTTTTGTAAATATTTAGGTATTAAGTTGGATATTTAAAAAATGTCTACAAATGATGGAGATTGACTAGAAGGAACAGGAAGGAGTTATGTGAGGTGATGGAATTGTTTCGTATCCGAATTGTTAGTTATACAAGTGTGCATATATTTGTCAAAACTCATTGAATTACATATGTAATAGCTCTGTATTTCACTGTATGTAAATTTTGCCGAAAAAAAGTGCAGTGCACCATGAAAGAACCTTTCACAGTTTTTCCCTCAGCAATCTTTATTTGAAAAATAAATGTTAACTATAGTGTAATTTCAGCTTATTCTGTAACCTACAATTTCATACTAATTTCCAACCTGTCTTACGTTCATATTTCTTAAATGAGACTTGGAACAGTTTAGTGCCCAGCACAATGTCATCTTCCTTTTACATTTGTTATGACCAATTTTAAAGTGCTTGATCAGTTAAATGCAAAATGTTAAGCAGGAAATTTTTGTTTTTTAAGGTTATAAATATGTATAATTAAAAACCTATAAATATATTAAGACGTTGTAGCTGTACATAGGTGGTAGGTGATTTGAGAGGACAACTATGGAAATTGGGAAGTGGTTTAGGATGTCTTATAATCAGTTATTCTGTTTGATCACATGAGAAATTACTATGTGTACTAATTTCCTGTCCCTGCTTTAGCATAACTTCGTTGGTAGTTTGAACGACACAGATTTATTATTTTACAGTTCTATAGGTCACAATTCTGACAAAGGGCTCACTAGACTAAAATGAAGATGTGGCAAGAGTATGTTCACTGGAGTGTCTGGGGAAAAATTGATTTCCTTTCCTTTCCTAGCTTTTAAAAGGTACCCACACTCCTTGGCTCATGACCCCTTCCTCTATCTTAAAAGCCAGCCAGATTTTATCTCTCTGACCGTATTTCCTAGTCATCTTCTCCTGATATCCTTCTGCTTTCCTTTTCAATTTTCAAGTACTCTTGTGATTTAATTGGGCACACTTTGATAATCCAAGATAATCTCACCATTTACTGATTAATATAACATGTCCACAGTTAATGTGGATGAGGGCATGGATACTGTTGGGATAATGTTTTTACCACGTAATGGTGGTAAACACGCGCTCGTGCAATCTGAATATATTTAGGTTTCTCCTCGGTATTTTATATTTTATTATCATTACAATATTTTCTTCTGATTTGAACTTGTATAGTTTGATACAAATAAATTAAGACTAAAATTTTCTATTTCATATCAGGAATTTTATGGTGTCACTAATCTCTTTAGTAATGAATTTAATTGGTAGAATTCTTACTAGATTGGGCAATTTCACATTTTGATGGTGACATTTTGAAAGATGGCTTGAGAACCTTCTGTGTTGTAACCAACAGATAATCGTAAACCATTTTATGCAGGAATACAAAGTTTTCGAAGTTGAGACAGGTAACGGTATATACATCAGGAGCATCCTACATGTTATTTTTTTAATCCCCATTATTTAGAAAAGTTTTTGTCTTCGCATACATCATTGAACTTTACTCCTGCTCTGTTTTTTGAAGAACTTTTCTAGAAGATGGATAGTATTATGGAAAGATAATTCACATAAAGGTATTATTCATCTGTGAATAATATGCCAGCGAAAGAGCAAAAACTAATTTATTCTCGGTTCATTTTTCAAATTCTGATAGCAGTCCTTTACATGTATTTATTTACTAATTTATCTACTTCTACATTTGCCCGCCCGTCTACTGTTCTTTCATACTGAATGTGGTTGCATCCATTTTTAAGCTAGCTTTGTCTACAGAGTATTTAAAAAATGTATGTTCTTTTTTTAAATACAGGAAAGGAACAACAACAACAAGAACACTGTGTTTCAAACACTAAACTTTTAAATTTGCTTGTATTTTGGAGACTTTTCTGATAATATCTTGAAGAGGAGCCACTAACCTGGGAATGTAGATTTTAAACTTTTCTAAACTGCATACCTGCAGATAAAAGTTACTTTTCAAAATTTATAAGTTCTAAATATAAAATACTCATGTTCAGGAAGTTCAGTGATTTCTTATTATAAATAAGTCCTTTTTTATTTAGTCCTGCTGTTTCTAATTTATAAATTTTTGCTTTTCTTGTATATTAGTTCTTCAGGTTAGTCTAACATATCATTCTCTTGCAGTATTGATAATGCTAATTCCTAGTCTGTTCACAGAATGTTTAATTTTTAAATGAACGATTTTTACTTTATCGGTCAGTATGATTTTGATAAGTTAACTATAATGAAAACTGGTTTAGCCATGTCTCAGTTGACTACATAGACTGTTTTTTGCCCCCCTGAATTTCTTATTGTTGATCCTAAAATTAGGCATAGGACAATGAGAAATTGTCATAAACTTTTCATAGATAAGTAGAAATTTTGGGAGACAATCATTAATATTTTGCAAATTAGCTAGAAATGGCAGTGTCTTTCGGTCGTATATCATGAGTGAGCTTTTATACTGTTTGTCACAGATAAATAATTACAGGTCCACTTCATCATCAGTTTTGAAATCCAGATAACCATAGCAGCCCAGTGACTTTTTACTGATTCATTTTGAAGCAAAACCTGACTGAACTATTTTTTTCTTTTGGTGGTGGTGGGGGCTGCTTTACTGGGACTTGAACCCAGGGTGTTTACCCTGAGCTGCAGATCCAGTCACCCTCCTGTTTAATGTATTCTGAGACAGGATCTCACCAAGTTGCCCAGGCTGTGGTTGAACTTGTAAACTTCTTGCTCCTTTTTAAAGTAGAATCTATCAAGAATTCATTAGTTTTATCTGTAGAAGAAATGTTAATATCAGTCTTGTATACAAATTGCACTAGATGTCCGCCTAGTGTTCAGATAAACAATTTTACTCAGTATGGAATTAAGCAAACTTTTGTTGTAAAATTCTTTTTTTTTTTTTTTTTTAAAATCGGTACCAGGAATCGAACTCACGACCTCGCGCTTGCCAGGCAGGCACTGTGCCGCTGAGCCAAATCCCTAGCCCTGTTGTAAAATTCTTAATCTGACAGAAATCAACAAAAATTACATAATTCATCCTTTTTTGTTTGTTATTTTATTTAATTTTTTTGTCTGTTTGTTTGAGATGGGATCTCCTTTGTAGTTCAGACTGGCCTTTAACTCACTGTGTAGCCCAGGCTGGCCTCATACTCACAGTGTTCCTCTTGCCTCAGCCTGGATTACAGGTGTACACCACCACCTGGCTTCATTTTAATATTGGTCCTTGCTAAACATTTTCTGAAATTATGTAACTGGATGGAATCCTTCCATGTAGCTTTTTAAGCTTTTTTGAGACAGGGTCTCACTATGTAGTTCAGGCTGGTCTGGACTTACTGTGTAGTCCAGGCTGGCCTTGAACTTGTGGTGACCCTTTTGCCTCAGCGTCCTGAGTGCTGGGGTTACAGATCATGTAGCATTTTTATTTTATATTTTTTTAAAAAAAAGTTTTAGTAAACCAGTTGCTCAAAATGTTAACTTTATATTTACCGTATAATGTAGAACATATTGATTCAGTTAAAACATCCATGTTTAATTAGGAGAAAAACTTTATAATTTATTATTTTGCTGGACATAGAGCTAAAATTCTAAACTTATAACATGTTGGAGGGCAGTTTCCTAGACTTAACCAGTGGGGACTGAGTCATCTGAGAATTTCTTTATTGATTTTTTTTTTGGTTTTTTTTTTTTTCCTGCAGTACCGGGATCTTTATTGATTTTTGAACAAGGTAGACAATACAGTGAAGTCTACTTTTGGGGCTTTATCAGTAAATAGATTTCTTTTGTATTATTTCATAAAAGATAGCAAATTTTGGATGCAATACCTGTTAGTGCAAACCAGCCCCACAAAATGGATCTCAGGAGAGCCTCTGTTGAATTACTTGGAATAAATAAGTGTGTGGGTGTGGATGTGTTTGTGGGTGTGTTTGTAACTGAGCACTTAAAAACTGTAGATTTTGTAAGAGCTGGCCATGGTGGCACCTGACCTGCAGTCCCAGCACTCTGAGAGGCTGAGGGAGGACGATGACAGATTCAAACCCAGGCTGGGCAATTTCATTAACAATTTAGGGTGAGGATCACCTCAGTGTGAAGGCACTGGGTTTGGTCTCCAGTACCAAAAACCCAGCAAAACAACTGAAAGCCAGTTTCTTACAGTGTATTTGTCATAGTTTCATTTTACAGAGTAGGTCTTAGTTTTCTCATTTGTGTGATGAATGAGGCACTAGGTCTAGGTCCACACGTTTTTCCTAGTCTATAATTCTAGAATTGTCATTAATAGTTTTTACCTGCAATGTCTTGGAAAAACATTTGTCAAGCAAAAATAGGTATTAATCTATCCCAAAAGCTTTTAATGCTGACTTAATACATATATTAGTATTACATATCCATATGCTAGGTTCACAGTTCTTTGGTGTAAATATTGTGATTTCTTTCTGTTTATTTATTTTTTTTTGATGATTAGCATTTGGATTTTTTTTTTTAATGAAGTCTTACAGTGTTGCTGAGCCTGGTCTTGAACGCCTAGGCACAAGTGATCCTCTGCCTCAGCTTCCTAAGTAGCTAGGACCACAGATGGGGCCTGGCTTGAATTTTTTTAATTAAAGAAATGAGGTAGAACAAATATCCAAAGGCAATGATACTAGGCCTTGAAGTGATTCAATATATATTTTTTCATGTATTTGGAAGATTTAGTCAGCTTTGTTTAATTTTTCGTGAAAGTAGTGTCTACTTCAGATGGTTCAAAAGAAGTCAAGTTAAGATCATTATTTTCCTTTTGATCTGTTAATCTGAAGTTAGGGAATAATGCATTTATAGTTCTACTTCTGTTTTAATAGCTGTATTTGGAAAGAAAAGGAATATATTGGCACTGACTTGGGAATATTTTTGATTTTTCTTCATTTTATTAAAATACATTGTTGAAGTTTTGAAAATTTGTGATTCCTAGTGTGACAAATAGTGCACTTGGGTAAACTCAAATAAATTTGTATCATTGCCTAGAATGAGAGCATAGACTTTAGGGATCAGATATAGGCTAATTATGGCTAAATCTTGCAATGTATGATCTTTAACTTTTCTGTGCTAGTTTCCTATCTCTGAAAGGAATTCTTGTGAGGATTATGAGTTATGTAGTAAAGGAACTAATAGTGGATGCCTTAGTCACTTTCCTCTTGCTGGGATACAATACCTGACACATACCACTTCGAGAAGGAAGATTTTTTTGGGTTCATGGTTTGAGCCTGTGGTAGGCAAGCTCCAAAGCAGAAACAGTATGGTGGGGTTGGGAGTGGAGAAAAAGCTGCTCAACCCATGGTAACCAGGAAGCAGAGACTGGGGCAAGGGAGTAACTAGGAAGGAGAGATTACTCTCCAAAGGCACACCCCTAGTCACCTACCTGCAAGCAGTCCTCATCCTCACACAACATATTTAGCTACTGAACTACTATGTGGATTTATGATCCAGTCACCTTTCAAACATGTGAGGCTTTTGGAGGACATTTTAGATCTAAACTCTAACAGTAGATATCTTTAAGTCTTCAATTTATCTGTATATGAGAAATGTTTTCTACATTAACTGGTATATTCATTAGCTCTCTGAATATGTATTTCTTTAGCTTGTGAAAGTTAAGAGTAAGTCAAGAGATATTTGACTCTGTACAAAGGTATATAAAATAATCCCATTCCTGTCAAATTCAGTCTGTATATCCCCTCCACCCCCATTGAGGATCACTTTGAGGGCCTTATGCACGCTAGGCAAGTACTCTACGATGAATCTGCATCTTCAACCCTCTGTCTTTTTTTTGGTCTTTTTTTATGCAGGTCAAGCTGGTCTTGAACTCACTTTATAGCCCAGACTGGCCTCGAACTCACAAACAGTCCTCCTGCCTCAGCCTCCTGAGTGCTGAGATTGCAGGTGTGTGCCACAGCGTCTGGCTCTGACCCTCTGGCTTTTAAGAAACCATCTTTATTAATTTTTTTGTGTCTTTCAGGATTCCTTTATAAGCATGTGAGCAATTGCATACAGTCTTTTCTTTTTTTTTTCATTTTAAAGAGTAAAGGAAAGATAACATAATAATAGGGGGGACTTACCAAATTACAGACAAAATGGTAGTAAATTATCAATGGTTATTGTTTTACATATTGTTATCTACAAAATAGTTTCTCAGGAAAACAAATAGACAAATAATAGTGAGTTAGAGACAAAAGAGGTAGGAGGTTATCAATAGGTGTTGTACTATACTTTGGTATCTTCAAAGTGGCTTCTAAAGAAAATAAATAGAGCTATACATGAGTGACCTATTGAAAAATCATTAACTATTCTCAATGGTTGTTGTAGGAAACACATAATAATAAACATACATCCATTTATGAAATAGGATAGGAACATTACAAACTTTACACAGTTATGGATAGATTAGTAGGAAAATATCAGTGGCTGCTGTAATACATGGTGGTATCTTCAAAGTGGTTTCTCAGGAAGACAGAGATATGCAAGAAGGATCTAACAAGTAGTTACAGCCTAAGGGTACAGTCTTAATCTTATTCTTCTCATTTATATTTAAGCAAAGCATCAAAAAAAGAAACACCCATATATTATCATCTGGTAAAATGTACTAAGTACACAGTTCAGTTAAATACTTTTGCCAAATGGTAATAGATCCTGAATATAATCAAGCTTGTCTACCAATTTACAGAACATACAAGAGTAGAGGATTTATTTTACTTTACATTTTTGAGACAGCTTCTAGCTCTGTAGTCCATTTTGGATCAGTTTCCTGGGGTTACAGACATTCAACATCACACTGGTAAGGAGCACGTTAAGTTACATGAGGATGCAGTTAGTTACACGCAAAATGTGGGAAATTCTAGAGCTGCTGAAACTATGGTAGCCAGTAGTTATATGTGGCAAGTTAAATTAATTAAAATTTAATACAATAAAATTTGTCATTTACTTTGTTAACATTTCACAGCCCACATGGCTGGAAGCTGTGGGTTTGAGCAGCAGATACAAAAAATTCCATCATTGAAGAAAATTTACTGTTCTAAATACCATTAAAATAGAAAAGCTGTGTAATTTTATAAATTGGAGTGATTAAAACAAAAGAAAGCAATAAATGAGAAACAAGTATAGAGAAGGTGGGAAAACAGAAAACACAAAGTAATATGCTGGAATTACAGCTTAAGTTAAACTCAGACATACCAGTAATTATATTAAATGTGAATTGACTCAAGTGATTCTGTTAGATAATCAAACCTGGAAGAAGGAAACCATGAAACTCACCTATTTGCTTTTTATAACAAATCATGTAAAACAAGAGCTCTTGAAAGTAGAAATCAAAAGATGAGAAAGATTTTTCATGGGAATACTAACAAAAAATATTTGATGTTGCTTTGTTGCTGTCTGGTTAAGGCAAGAAGCATTACTTAGTATAAAGAACCTTTATCAGTGACAAAAAAGTTTATTCACCAGGAAACTGAACTAGGAAGATAAAATAGTTTTAATTTTATAAGTATCTGTGGCATGGCCTCAGACACATAAAGTAGAAATTGTTAGAATTATTTAAGAAAATAATTTTATAGTCATTTTCGAAGAATAAATATCTGACAGAGTTGACAGTCTTAAAAAAAAAACAAAAAACAAAAAACAGTAAAAGCTGGAATGATGGTGCATGCCTGTAATCCCTACATTGGGAAGGTGAGAGGAGGATCACCTTGAGTTTGAGGCCAGCCTGGGCTACATAATGAGTTCAAGGCCAGGCTGAACTACATAGTGAGTCCCTATCTCAAAAAAACCCGAAACAAACAAATAAAACACTAGTGAATAGATTTAGAATAAGTATTTGCATAGTCTGCCTGTGTGTCAATACTATATTCAACAAATAAAGAATATAAATATTAAAATACTGTCATTAAAAAATTGGAGCAAAGAGCCTTATATGCTCAAAGGTGTGGCTTTTGAAAGGTGATGGGATTATAGTCATTATAGCTAAACATTATGTTAGGAGATGGGGCCCATCAGAAGAGAAGATGTGTGGCGCATAATGTGGAAGGTGTGTCTCACTTCCCAGTTCCTCCCTTGATGCTCCTTGCTTCGTGTCCACCTTGCCATGAGCAGCTTCCCTCTGCTGTGCCCCGCTGCCGTACCCCGCTGCTGTGCCCTGCTGCCGTGCCCCGCTGCTGTGCCTTCTTGCTGTGGAACCATCATTTTCACCTGTGGTTTAAAATGTGAGCCAGAATAAAACATTCCTCATAAGTCTGGGTGTAAAGCATTGTGTCCCAGTGATGAGAAAGTGATTTAGGACATATGTATGCCGGTACTGTTTCAGACTACTATTTTATAAGTACAAAATAAAAAATTCGTCCTGTGTAGTCTCATCATTAACTTGAAAGTTTCTTAATCTGTGAACATAGATGTCTTTCTGTTTATTTGTAACATCTATACTTCAGAAGTCCTTTGTTTCTTTGGTTAGGTTTATTAGTATTTTGTTTTATTTCAGTGTTTGTTGTTGCAAATGGAATAACTTTCTGAATATTTTATTGCTTATTGTTAGTTTATAGAAATAACTGATTTTTGTAGCCTGCAATTTTGCTGAATTTATTTATTGGTTCTAACAGTTTGTTTCTCTATATGTGACATTTTTAGGAATTTGTACATAGAAAATCATGTCGTGTGAACAGAAATAATTTTACTTTTACAATTGAATTTGTCTGCTTTCTCTTTTAACTTTCTGACTAGGACTTGCAATGCTGTGTTGCATGGAAGTGGCAAAAGCAGGCAACTCTAAGTTGCTCTTGATTAAAGAGGGAAGGCTTTTAGTATTTTACCACTGAGTTGTGGTTAGCTGTGGGGTTTTCATACATGGCCTTTTATATGTTGTTCTTTTCCTCTGTTGTAGTTTGTGAGTAGTCATAAAAGGGTGCTGAATTATGTCAGGTGCTTTTTCTGCATTGAGATGATCATTTTTCCCCTTTCATTCTGTTCCTGTGGTTATTACTTTTTTGTGTATTGAACCATCCTTGCATTAATGCAATAATTCTCATTTGATTATGGTATTTAATATTTTAATTATATTTAGCAAAAATTATTTTGTAACTTTTTCCATCAGTTACAGCACAAATGTTCTGGTATAATTTTGCCCAGAATCATATCTAATTTTACAGACTCATTTAGGAACATCTTTCCACTATTGAACCTGTCAAACAACATGGAATATCCCATCAGATTTTCAAGATTGTTTTTAAATTGTTCTTTATCAGGCATGATTTTCATCATGTAGATCTTGTATATTTGTTAGGTTTATTCTTAGACACTATGTTTTTTTTTAGACACTATGTTTTGAGTTTGTGTGTATATGTGTGTATTACTCTGAATCAGTAATATGTATCTCTCATTTGTTTCTTTAAACCCAGTTTTTGGACTTATCATATTTTCCTACTGTGTGTATTTTTAACTCATGTAATAGCTTAGTAATTCTTTTCTTTTTTTTTTTTTTTTTTGGTTTTTCTCCGGTACCGGGAACC
>NW_004955425.1:16535799-16540033 GCF_000276665.1 Chinchilla lanigera | reverse complement strand
TCCGGTACCGGGAACCGAACTCACGACCTTGCGCTTGCCAGGCAGGCACTTTTGCCACTGAGCTAAATCCCCAGCCCCAGCTTAGTAATTCTTTTCCTTAATAGGTGTAACAGTTTCGGTAGAGGAAGAATGTTTGAAATGTGTAAAGAAAACTGAAATAATTAGCTTAAGTCTTACTTTGACCACATTTTCAATAGGTTATTGATTTCATTTTGTGTCTTTCAATTTTAAATTGTATTTTGTAGAAATATAAAATTCATTTTACAGAGGTTGTGTAACAACTCATTCAGTAAAATTATAATGCAAATTTATTTAAAAGTACAGTTCTTTTTGATGTAACTTAAAAAAGTGACATATTTGCACACATGCAAGGACATACATTCAGTAGAAATGATACTTTGAATTTGGTCTTTCTGAGTCTAGAGAAGTACTTTATGATACTCCTACATGATGCTTAACTGTTGGCTACGGTAAATGTTCTGAGTATGTTTAAGATAGGCTAGGCTTGCCTGTGGTGTTCAGAAGGTTAGGTATATTAAGTACACTCAATCTCCAGTCCTATCCATTTAGGTGAATTTATTGGGCTGTAACTGTATTATAGGTGGAGGAGCATCTGTACAGATACAAATATGGTTATTTTGTTGGTACTTACTATAAAAAGTATATACTAGAATTATTTACATTTCAAAGTTTATTTAAATTTCCTGATGGATTTAGTATTATCTCTTTGTAAATACTACTTTTTTCAGGATATCATGACTATGAGGTGGAATCACAGTATGTTTAAGACGATAGATGTGAAGATTCCTCTATGCTTTTTTTTCCACCTCTTTTACAATAGAGATTTCAAATGATTTTATACCTGTGTCAAATTTTAGAGAATACTGTTTTTTGTTTTCAAGAACTCTTTTTTTTTTTTTTGGTCTTCTTGAGATAGGGTCTCGCTATGCAGTTCAGGCTGGCCTTGAGCTCACTTTGTAGCCCAGGCTTGCCCCGAACTTGCAGTGCTTCTCCTGCCTCAGCCTCCCGAGTGCTGGGATTACAGGTGTGAGCCACCACGCCCAGTCCTTAAGGTCTCTAGTTAGAGTTAAAACTTGGAGAATAGGAAACCAACCTTAAGCACACTGTCATTCTTGTATTTTTTTCATGTTTTAAGCCTTGATAGGTTTTAAGAAATAGCAGATCAGAATGTATCCTCTTTAAACAACAAACGGTTCGACTTCCTTTGAGGGGATTGAATCCAGATCTTCACACTTCATTCCCCAGTCCTTTTCATTTTGAGACAGTCTTGTTCAGTCACTCAGTTGCCCAGAGACAGTGAAAATTTGTGATCCTCCTGCTCAGCCTTCCAGAGTGCTGGGATTACAGGCCTGTAAATTGAAGGTCAGGGAAGCTGTAAACTTGAGTGCATTTAGGGCTGGGGATATAACTCAGTGGCGTAAGTGCCTGCCTGGTTCGATTCCCGGTACCAAAAAAAAAAAAACAACAACAACTTGAGTGCATTTGTGATGTGCTGTGCTGTATTGGGAGGCTCTATATGAATTCACGTTGAGAAACTTGCTTGGTAAGAATGTGACCATTAACATTTAAAGTTCCTTCTTTTTGTTAAGAATGTTTTTATGTGAAGGCTGATATTAAATTTTTTTTTTCTGGCTGGTCATCCAAAAGACTAAAGTTTGATGAAGAGCTTGAAACTATCATCCCTACTTCCTAACCTCTAAAGAGGGAAGAAGGACTAAGACAGAATTAACCAAAAGCCACATCATTCATATGTAACAAAACCGCCCCAGATGATGGATTTTGGGGAGCTTCCTGTGTGGCAAAATCTCAGTGTGCAGGGTGGCATGCTCATGGAAAGTGTGGAAACTTTCTTCTCCACCTTGTACTTCTCTCTCTTCTATTTGGCAGTTACTTAATTGTATCTCTTATAATAAGCCAATAGTAGTAATTTAAATGTTTTCCTGAGTTCTTTGACTTAATCTAAAAAATTACAGAACCTGAAAAGGGAACTGCCAAAGAATGTAGTCCATGTTAGCCTCAAACTCCCATCTTCCTGCTTTACTCAGCCTCCCTGGGATTGTGGGCATGTGCCACCACACCAGTCCTGAAAAGATCTTTTTTTTTTTTTTTTTTTTTTTTTTAAAGTCTAAACGGAGAATACAGGTAGAAGAGCATGTAAAAATGACATGATTAAGAGAAGGATTTAAGATCTAAGGCATGAGAAACGTAGAAACAGTTGATTCATAGTGGGAATATTAGATTCATTTGTATCCCATTTGCTGCCTGGAAACTTCATGAGTTAGTAGCTATAGTTATTTCACCTTACACATCTCAAAATTGAGGAATACAGAAAGTAGAGAAATTGTCCAAGGTCAAATATATTGTATGTGATGACTAGTTTTTGAACTCAGGATCCTTCCTTCCCTCCCTTCTTTCCTTCCTTTCTTTCTTATTAACTTACTTTGAGAAGAAATCTTCGAGTATTACCAGACTGCTCTTCAACTCTTGTGTTCTACCAATCATTCTGCCTCAGCCACTATGCCAGCCTTCCAGAGTCCACTTTCTTTTGCGTTATACTGCTATACAATGATAGAGTCCAAGAAAACCTTTCTTTTAAGAGTTACACGTTGAGGTTACTGTCAAACTTTAGGCTTTAGTTTAAATCAGTGGTGGTGAGCCTATGGCATGCATGCTGCAGCAGGATGTTATAATTGAAAGCTCTAAAGGGTTCACCATTACTGGTCTAAACAGTGTACAGACCAGGTAGGACTTTGGAGGAAGGATTTATCTTGAGCCCATGGATATTAAACAAGCTTTTACTTCTTCAGCCCATATGGCACTTCAGATACTTTGCCTTCTTGCCTGCAACTCTTTTGGCTTTTTCTCTACTCTGTTGTGTAAGTTACCTTTTGTTGCTGAGACAAAATACCTGATGTCCGCAAGTTAAAGGAGGAAAGGTTTATTTCAGTTTGTTGTGAATAATGTAATTGAATTATTAATTATACCTTTTGTTTCAGGGAAACCATCACTACTGGTTTTCAAATTCTGTGTAAAGAAATCGAGAGTTGGGCATGGTGGTATCTGCCTGTGATCCTAGCACTCAGGAGGCAGAGGCAGGAGGATTGCCATGGGTCCAAAGCCAGTCTGGGATACATAGCGAGACCCTGTCTCAAAAAACCAAAGGAAAAAGAAAAAGAAAGAAAGGGAACCTTGGTTGAGATTCATATATGTAGTAAAGGAAATTTATTATTTCTATAACCTTTGGTAGATTGGTAGTGTAATGAACTCAGGTCAGTTAATGAAATCACAACACCTTTTTTTTTTGGTTTTTCTCCGGTACCGGGAACCGAACTCACGACCTTGAGCTTGCCAGGCAGGCGCTTTTGCCGCTGAGCTAAATTCCCAGCCCCCACAACACCTTTTTAAAAGTGAGATTCCTGAGTGCTAAAAGCTTTCAGTTAGATTATGTAACTTATGATTGTTGTGAAAGTCATTTAATAGGTGTTCATGAGATTTCTGAGGTATTTTCTTAGTTGATGTCCGTGAATTTCTGTGTTTCCATACAATATAAAGCTATACATTAAGCAGTAGTGAAGTTTTGTGCTTTTGACTGCTAATTTAAACATGGCATGTTCAATTGTGTTACTAAAACTTGCTTGTGAGCTTAAGTTTTGTACCTTTCCTTTCATGCTTTTACCTTAATGGCAGTTACGCTAGATGTGGGGGATATATTGATGTTCCCTATTCTTGAAGAGTTTAGCGCTATTTCAATTAGACATTGAGTTTGAAAGCATTTTGGTGAAATTCCAAGTAACAATTGTTGAAAAAATGAAGTTCTCCTTGTCATCTAAGAGTTGATAATAGTCACTTAAGGATCCTTCTGTTGAAGACAAGGCAATTCTCTTGATCTTCTCTTGTCAGTTATAATAGATGGTATTCTGCCCACTTTAGTTTAGCTCCAGTAGGGAAGGAGGGGGAAGCAGAAAGGTCAGAAATATTTATGTCACCTGAGTTGAGGAGCTTTTTTTCCAGAATCATGTGACATTGGTATCCCTGTCAGCCACCATACTGGAATATTTGGGCTAGGGCACTATTGGCCCTAATGAAATTGTTACTCTTTTATTAAGAAAGCAGCAGTAGGGGCTGGGGATTTAGCTCAGCGGCAAAAGCGCCTGCCTGGCAAGCGCAAGGTCGTGAGTTCGGTTCCTGGTACCGGAGAAAAACCAAAAAAAAC
>NW_004955425.1:16532152-16535669 GCF_000276665.1 Chinchilla lanigera | reverse complement strand
TTTTTTTTTTTTTTTTTTTTATGTTTTCCATGTCTGTGCCTCTTATAAAATCATGAACTACAGGATGTGTTCTTAAGTGTTTCAGTACATCAGCCATACTCCTATATTCCCCACTGCTTTTTATTTTCTTCATCAATAGTTTGGTCATTTTAATAAGCTATAATGGTAAACCCCTTCACATGCTTTCCTAAAGATGGGAGGTGACTGAGGTATCTAAACCAGTAACTTACTCTAGCCATAGCCTTTTATTGCTCATGCTCTTCTGTTACTTTCTTTCACAAGCCAATAGATATATTTGGTTAAGAAGTCTGTAATTCCCTTTTTTTTGTTTTTTTGTTTTTTTGTTTTTTTGTTTTTGAGACATGGTCTCGCTATGCAGTTCAGGCTGGGCTTGAACTTTTTAGCCCAGGCTGGCCTGGAACTCAGTGATCCCTCCTGCCTTGGGAGGATCTTATAAAGTCTGTAATTCCTAAACTTACTTGCTTTTTGTCATTACTGGAATTGGTTTTGTTGTCCTCTAGTACAAGCTACCGGCAGGTAAGTTTTTAACATTAGGCTGTAACTCTTTTAAAAAATAATAATTCAGCTATAACTCGTTTTACAGAAATTCATTCTTTTAATGTGTACTATTTAGTTTTGCGTACTACAGAGTTATGCAGTGTGAACACTACGATTTTGGAATATTTTCCGTTTAATTTTTGTATGAGGTAACATAACTGGCTGATTCTTAAAGAGACTGTTCTTTTCCCATTGTATTGCCTTGGTACCATGCTAAGTTTTTTAAAGACAGTTTTGGAAGTAACTGTATAAGACAAACAAACAACAAACAAACCAACTTTCTTACGCTTATATTGAATCTGTCATTTAGAAGTGGAATGGGGTTTTAAATTCTTTTTAATGTTTTTGTGTTTGTCTGTTTTCAGTGACTAGGACAGGAAGCCCTTTCTGGTAGGAACTGAATATATAGATATTTCATTGAGAATGGGTGAATTTAAATATTCCTGAGCCATTCACCTGGAAATAATGGAATTACAGATAGTCTTTATTTGAGATGATGTTCCGTGGACTTGGGTCCCAGAATTACAAATATCTGTCAACAAGCAAGGAACAGAGAGCCTGAAGAAGTAAATTTTATTTTAAACACAGACTCTTAAGAGTTCATTGGGGGCTGGGGATTTAGCTCAGCGGCACAGCGCTTGCCTGGCAAGCACGAGGTTGTGCGTTTGATTCCTGGTACCGGAAAAAAAACAAAAACAAAATAAAACAAAACAAAGAGTTAATTGGTAAAAGCAACACTTTTCTTGTTACCCAGCAGATCCTATTTTAGAAGTATTTAGGTAAAAGCAAAGGGTAAAATTACAAAAATACTTAGTAGTCAGTGATTAGCATTTTGGAGTTTCTTGCCCTTTTTGTCTGCCTTTCTGTCTTTCATTTCTCTTTATTGTTCTTAATTTCCTTTTCCCTCCCTTCCTCTTCTCTCCCAACCCCCTCAGCAACAAACTGGGAAGATAATCATGACCAGTTTTAACTCCCAAGTACAGAATAGTTTCATTTCTGATTATAGTCATCAATAAACCTTTCTTTGACATGATGAGTACTCTTCCAGCATTTCAAGGAGTAGGGAATGTTTCATATCAAATAAAATTTCTGTGAAATAATTTATGAAATCTAATCTTTTATTAATATTAATGCAGTTTAGCTTACAGAATAAAATGTTCATTATACTACAGTATTAGAATTGTCTATTGAAATAAAAGTTCAGAAAATTTCATTAGTAGGTAAAATACATATATTTACATAAGGGAATTCCGCCCTATGTATAATTTTAAGGTGACTTTTCTGGAGGTTGGCCTCTTCCCCCTTTTCAAGTATCAATTCTTTTTTAAAGCCTGCAATGTTTGGTAAAGTAATTGATCATTTGTCCTCCTATGTTTTGAAGGCTTGTACATAACAAGTGATACTTCAAGTGTAGCTAGCTTTCCTTACATAAACTATATCATCAATCATCACACTTTTTAAAAAAAAATCATGGCACTCTTTAACAGTGATATTCTAAGGTTATTTTAAAGTACATACTTTTGAAGGAAATAGTAGAGATAAATGGATCATTAAAAGACAGCTGAGCAGTAGTTTTCATACTTGATAAAAGTATATTTATAATAGTGCTCTATCAGGAATGGGGGTGAAACTAAGTACGTTGCAAATTTTGATTAGTTGATGCTGGGGATCAAGCCCAAGGTCTCACAAGCTCTAATGCTTAGCTATACTGCCAGCCCAAATCCTTTTTTCTTTTAGACAACAAAACCCAAACCAAAACCAAATAAAAACCTTCTTAAATTAGATTCTGAGACTAAGGCTTTTTTCTAAGATTCATGGTTAAAAAAAAAAAACAACAAAACTTTATCCATAATCTAAGTTTCCTTTCAGATTGAGATTTTTGTAAGTATAGTAATCTGTGGCTAAACTGTCATAAGCTGGAAATGATTTTTACTGTCCTTTTACATCTCGTATATGACAATCCATCTTTAAGAAAGAAACTTTTTTCCTCCTTTTTTTGGAGGTAGTATATCTGTGCTGCCCAGGCTGGTCTGGAGCCCTTAGGTTTAAGTCATCCTCTCACCTCCTCTCAAGTACCTAGGACTTACAGAATGGTGACACTGTGATGGGTATGATGGCTAAGAAATTGAAATGCATTATGTGTCATGCATCTTTTTACATTTTATTGAAAAATAAATTACAATGTAGAAAAGTACAGCACAAAAATACATTAAAATTTGTTTTTAAACTTGTATACTTTTTTTTTTTTTTTTTTACCATTTGTTTGTTTTGGTGCTGGAGGTTGTACCTAGTGCCTATCCAGTGTTATGCAGGCAGTTTACCACTGAGCTACACTCCCACCCACTAGTGTTTTTGTTTTCTCCCCTAATTTATACATAAACCTACACATTCAGTAGAGTTGTGTCCTTGGCTTTTAGAAATCTCCACATTGAGCCGGGCATGGTGGTGCGTGCCTGTAATCCCAGCACTCGGGAGGCTGAGGCAGGAAGATTGTTGCTAGTCGAGGCCAGCCTGGGCTACAAAGTGAGCTCAGGTCAGCCTGAACTGCATGGTGAGACCCTGTCTCAAAAAGACCAAAAAGAAAAGTAATCTCCACGTTGAAGAACATTCGCATTGGATGAATTTCATGTGTGATAGCACGTTTATCTTTTCTTTTCTGATTCACGTTTTGTTGCATGATGTGCAATTTGTATAGTGTTTAGTGAAGTTCGTTGGTAGTTATCTCATTGTAGATTCTGTACAGGTTTTTCTTTTTTTTTTATTTTAAAGATAAAAGGAGGGAAACATTAATAGACATACAACATTTTACAACATCACAAGCACAGTACAGACAATACAGAGTTACAAACAAAGTGGTAGGGAATTAACAATGGTGGTTGTATTACATATTGATATCTTCAAAGTGGCTTCTCATGAAAACAGATATAGACATGCAATACTGGTCAACCAAAGACTCATT
>NW_004955425.1:16492554-16527227 GCF_000276665.1 Chinchilla lanigera | reverse complement strand
CTATGTCGATGGTCTCCTGGACTTGTTCTGATTGGGGTAGAGTTCTGGGATTGTGTTTTATTCTTTTGTTTTGGCATGCTTGCTACCGGACGCAGAAAGCTCAGTTTCCCTCTTCAGTAGCTGCTCAGCCAAAACTACTAGTGACCCTACTTTTCCTGTTGTTCAGGTTTGCCCCTGGGTGACCTTTGATTAGCGCTACTTGAGGTTTTTCATCTTATAAGATCTAAACTATCAATGAATCTTAGTACTGTTTTAAAATTTATTTAAAAATTTTGGCTTTCTGGCCTCCTGAAGGCCTATCAAAATTTTTATATAATTAAAAATAAATAAGATTGTCATGTCAGTGAAAAGAAAATATACTAGTTGCAGTTGTTGAACACATCTGTATTTATATTTTACTTTAGGTTCTTGTGTTTTCTTCTTTTCATTTACTTTTTGCATATAAATACACACAGATTCCTAAATTACAATAGTAAATTATCAGAAATGGCAGTTGTTATATGGCTTGTGTCTAGATGTCCCTGTAAAGCCTCATGCAGTCATAGGTGGGGCTTTTTCAGAGGTGGCTGATGTAGAGTGTGTGACTGATTTATGGTGCAGTGCTAGGATTATGGTGCTAGTATTAAGGGTGGGTAATTACTAGAACAGTCCACTGATTGATTCAGCACCGCCCTAATCCTGGTAGCCTGTGTACAGTATAAGGACAGAAAGGGACTTGTCTCCTGCCTTCCCTCCCTTGCTTGCTTTTGCTGTCTTCTGTTACCATGAACTGTTTCTCTGGGATGTCCCTCTGCCATACCACCCTGCCTTGGATCCAACCAATTATGGACGGAAACCTCTATAAACCGAGGTAAATAAACCTTTTCCCTTAAGGGGAGAGCTTTGGGTGTCTGGTATTTTGTGTTAGCAATGAGAAAGTAACTAAGACAGCAATACATATGTGGTCCCTCTGTCAGACAGCTCTGCATGTTTATGTTTACTGTAGAATAGAGATTATGGAAAGATGTTTTCAAGTTGGTGAGTCAGGACTATAGTTTGAATGTGTAGCCTGAAAGTTCATGTGTTTGAAATTTAATCCCCACATTCGTGTGTTAATGGTGTTTGGAGATACGGGTCTCCAAGTAATGAGGATTAGCTAAGGTCATGTGGATGGCGCTCTCACGATGGCACTGGCTTTATAAGAAGAGAAATTGAGCTCCCGTGCTTGGTCTGTGTTGCCAGGTAATGCCACCTACTATGCTATGAAGCAGCAGGAAGGCCCTGAGAAGATGCTGTCACTATGCTCTTGGACTTCCAGTCTCCAGAAGCATGAGCCAAAGTAATATTCTCTGTAAATTTCTGGGTCTTAGGTATTTTGTTGTGGGGACAGAAAGCTGTCTGGGACCGCCAGTAAGCAACCACAGTCTAAAACTGAGAGGCTGAATGTTTAAGCAAGGGAAATGGTGACAAAAGAATTTGTAACTCACTTACTGATTGCGTTCAATTCAGAAAAAAGTTTCTTGATGTACATTTAATTTTGGTTTTATACTGCCTCCAAAATCTATCATTTTTTTTTTCTCTTAGCAGAGAAAATCAGGTGTTGACAGAGTTTTCTTTTGGGGATTGAGCACCCCATACCTTTTTGTTAAGAAATCCTGATAGCTATGTTGCTGTAATTTGCAGGTTGGAAATGATAGATCTAGATTATTCCAGGTAATAGTTTTTACATTATTTAGATATAACATTAGAACGGGCCACCTAGCCACTTACCAGTGATTATTTAAATACAGGATTACCGAAAATTGCATATTTCTGTGAATTTTTATAAGATAATACAATGGGAAGTATTAAAAATGACAATTTTATCAAAGTTATTCCATATAAGAATTGACTGGTTGAAATGATACCTGCCCAAGCAGATACAGGGGAAACTTTCAACCTGAAAGATATCTGGGATGAGTTTGCGTTCTCTAAAATAGAAGAATGCATTTTAGGAACAACAGAGGTTAAGAATATATTTATTGAGGGAAAGAAAGCTTCTGTCTGAGGGAGGGACAGAAGGGGCCCCAAGTGGGTTTCCAAGGGCCCTGCCTTCCTTTTTTTTTTTTTTTGGTTTTTTTCCGGTACCAGGAATCGAACTCACGACCTTGCGCTTGCCAGGCAGGCGCTTTTGCCACTAAGCTAAATCCCCGGCCCCGGCCCTGCCTTTCTTAGGGATTTTATAGAGGAAAACCACGAGGTGAGATGGGACAAAACTATGGTCAGCCAATAAGATTACAAGCATAATTGCTCAGGTAGAATTGATTATATCAGGATCAAATAGGGAAGTGAGTCATGTAGCAAGCGGGCAAGAATACAGAACTGACTTTTCCTGTAGGGGGTTGGGTTAGTGACTCTTCCTCACTTTCTCCAGGTGATAGAGACCTACTGAGAATATCAATTCCTGATGTTTGTCTTTAGGGAGGTATGCTGGTGCATTTGTTTCATCTTTTGTCTTGAGGTCTGGCCCATAGCAGAAGTGACCATGTTTCCCACAGTTGCAAAGTATCTCATTTTTTGAGGGCCTAACTTTGACTGGGTATAATGTTTTTATCTAACTCAGCTGCTGTCTACCACAAATGCTTGTGTAGTCAGTACATAAACAAACGTGCTGCCCAAGTGACACCCAGGGCAAACTATTAAGTGGTTAAAATGGCATTGATCTTTTTGTTTTGTTTTATATGAAGAAATGTTTTCTTCACTTCAATACATGGATCATACATCTGATAATGGTGTAATACCCAAATATATAAAGAACAATTCAGTTTAAAAATGGACAAAGAATGTAAATAGAGATGTCTCCAAAACAAGATAGTTAAAAACTGGCCAATAAACCCATGAAAAGTCCCTCAGTACCTTTAGTCAGTAGGGGAATATCTGAGAAGCCTCCCAGGAGCTGCCATTTACTTGAATGGCTATAATTACAAAGGAAAAGAACAACCAACAAAGGAGACCCCAGCAAAATAGCAGGTATTGACAGAGATGTGGAGAAATTGGAACTTTCTGCATTGCTGGCGGATATGTAAAATGGTGCACAAAGTACTTTGCAGCGGTTCTTTAAAAAGCTAAAACTGGGATTACTGTGATTCATCAGTCTCACTCCAAGGTATATATCTAAAAGAATTGAAGGCATAGTTTGAAGCGTATACTTGTATGCCTTTGTTCATTGCAGCATTATTCACAGTAGTCAAAATTCAGAAATAACTCTCAAATACCCAAAAATAGATGAATTAATAAATAAAATAAAGTGTATACATACAAAGGGATATTATTCAGCCATGAAAGCAATGAAGCTCTGAGACATACTACAGTGTGGATAATGCTTAAAAATAGTATGTTAATAGAAGTCCTCTTGGAAATAGGGAAGAGGATGGGAAGTGGGAAGAGAGAAAGGCGTAAGCTAACTGAAAATTACTGAGATATGTGTGTACCAGTTCCCCCAAATTGTTGTCACTATCCTATATTACTAACATGCACTAAAAAACAAAAAAGAATATAAGTAAAATAAGCCACGTACAGTATCATATAGTGACACTCTTTCCCCTTTCTTTGTTTTTGTTTTTTTGTTTGGTTTTTTGAGACAAAGTCTCACTATATAGTTCAGATTGGCTTTGAACTCACTATGTAGCCCAGGCTGGTCTCAGACTTGCAGCAATCCTCCTGTCTCCGCCTCCGGAGCGCTTGGATTACAGGCATGCCCCACCACATCCGTCTGTATGGTTCCACTCATAGGAATTTTCTGGAACAGGCAAATTCATAGAGACACAGTATATTAGAAGTTAGTAGAGGCTGAGAAAAGAGAAGGAATTACTTTTTAATGGATACAGGGTGTTTCTATGTGGTGTGATGGAATGTTTTGGAAACAAAACAGTTGTGGTTGTACAGCAGTATGAAGGTGATCAGTGCCACAGAATTATTCGTTCAGAATGGTTAAAATGACATTGTGTGTTGAGTATATATACGCTGCAGTAAAAGAATAAACATACCTGACCACCCATTCATAAACTGCCCTCACTGCAGTATGAAATAACAAAATCTTGCTTTTTAAAGAGACAGCTCCCCCAAAATGAAAATGATAGAGAATTTCAAAATAAGATGACAGGAAATTAATAGTGATTATTATATTGCATATTGTTGTCTTCAGACTAGTTGATCAGATTACCAGTACAGGCATGCAAAATTGATCAAACAATATAAGCACTAATGATTCCTTTCAGTGAACTAATAGAAATTAGTAGTACAATTAGCTAGCTTGTGTATTTATACATATCTTTTTCCCCCTTTCTTCCTTTCTCCTTTCCCCCATTCCAGTTATTCTTTACTTTTGAGCAGTTTCTTTGCCTTGCACAATATCTATTGTACCTTCTGAATCTTATTTATTCTTTCAGTTTCTTACAATAGGGAGACAGTATGATGTTTACACGTGTGATTCTGATTTATTTCATTCATGAGTATGGTCTCTAGTTGCATCTGTTTACCTATAAAAGCCTTGAGTTTATCTTTCTTTGTAAGATGCATATATATTGCTGTGGTATGGTGTTTTCAATACCCAGAAGGGGAGTAGCTGGGTTGAATGGGACCTCTAATCCTAGTTTTTTGAGGAATCTTCACATTGATGAGCTAACAAAATCTTACTCATTTGACTGTTGTATAATGGTGACATAGCCCAAGTTCCACTGTTTTTTTTTTTTTTTAATGGTAATCACATTCAGGAAGCATATTATTGTCCAGTTGCTCTTTATGTCAAAAGCGTATAGTTTGGGAGTCTGGTAGAACATTTCATGCTCATTCACTAGGTCAACAGGAAAGTCTAGTGCTTTGAAAAGACAGGAACAGAATATCCTGAAGAAAAGTGCTTAGATTGATTGGAAAATGTAAGAGTCTAGGTAAAGGAAATGCTGTAAGTAAAATATGAGAGTGAAGTAGATCCAACAGTTCATATATTGACTTGGGTAAATAACATGTATGTTTTTCTTTTTAATACTTCTTTATTGTCATTAAATTTCTTTTTAATGATAAATGCCTTTTATTATGTCTGTGGTCAATACTACATTTTTAAAAAAATTTAAATTATTTAAGTATAAATAGTTAATCACCTTATGTCTTTTGAAGCCTTTAAAATTTGAAGCATAACTATATTAATCTGCTAGGATTGCCATAACAAAATATTGTAGACAGGGTTAACTTATAAATAAAAATTTCTACCATACTTAGAGGCCAGAGTTCATGATCAAGGTTTAGGGATTGGTTTCTGGTGGCTTGCAAATGGTTGCTTTTTCCCCTTGCCCACACATGGCTACCTTCTGGGTGTGAGGGTCTAGGATGTCTTTCTCTATTAAAAGTACACTGGTTTTAGTGAAATTTCAGATTATCTTGCCACCCTTTTGACCTCCTTTATCCTTAATTTTCTCCATATGGCCTCTGTCTCCAAATACAACCATATTGTGGGGGTCAGGGCATGGTTTGAGTTTGGATCTTAACTGTTCCACAAAGGTTCATATGCTGAAGGTTTATTCTCCCTCCTGCAGTGCTATTGAGAAGTGACAGCACTTTTAGGAGGGCTGGCCTAAAGGAAGAAAATGAGGTTGTCAAGGGCATGCCCTTGAAGGAAGTACTGAGACCCTGGCTTCTTGCTCTCTCTCTTTGCCTCCCAGCCTCCATGAGGTTGACCTGCTCTGCTTTGCCTTGTGCTCCATTAAGCAGAGAGGACCATGGGACCATCAACTGAAACAGCAAGCCAGAATAAAGCTTTTCCTCCTAAGTTTTTTTGTCTCATATTTTGTCAGCTACAGGAAGCTGACTAACACACATCAACTTACGAATTTGAGGAGAGTGCAGTTTCGTCCATAACAGAAGGAGAAAAGTACACAAACTAGAAATGTACAGCTCATTTAGGATTAAGTAGTCACTTCTATAACTGTCTTCAGATGAAGGAGTAGAACATTGCAGGCAACCTGGAAGCTCCATGTGTTGTTCTATATCCTAATCATAACAGCTCTTTTCTTCTAAAGCTAACGATAATTGCTGACCTATTATGGCAATAATTTCCATGCTTTGTTGTGTAATTCTGCCTAAGCTTGATCTAAGTTTGCATCTGTGAACAGTGTCTGCTTCATTGTTTCTTGTTATTGATTACTTCAGTCTTCCTGGTTTGTTTTCTTTCTTGCTTTGTTTTAGTGGTTTTTTTTTTTTTTTTTCTTTTTCTTTTTTTGGTCTCACTAGAGGTTTACTGGTTTTACTAATGTTTTCATTGCTCATTTAGTAAGTCTTATGGAACATTTGACTAATACTTTAAGAATTTCTGCTCTGATGGTTGTTCACTTACTTTCACAGCTTGTCTGTTTTGCACTTCTAATTCCTTGATGTCTATTCTTAGCTCATTGTTTTCCATATGCATGTAAGTCTTTAAATTTCTGTCTTCATTCTTTTAGCTCTGTTCTGCAAAATTTTAGTATATAATACTTTCATTGACTTGGTTTTACAGGGATATCTATAAATAATTTTTATTGTTTATTGATGCTGCTGGATTTTCTTAATGTTATCTTATGTGATTGGTTATTTTTGATTTGGTTTCTGGACCCTTTATTTGAAAAATAGTTGTAGAAACCCTGGGATCATGTTATCTTCATAAAGATTTATATTCGCTTCATTCAAGTCCCTGGTGACAGGAATAGTTTGCTTACCTCTGATTATCCTATTCTAAGTATGATTTGAGATTTTCTGAACCATGTTTATTATTCATAGCTAGACTGCAGGCCATACAGAACTGATTTTATTTTGGGTCACTGTTGTTCCTGGGATGTAGTCATTTAGAACTCTTAACTCAGTTAGGTAGTTGATCATGGTCTTTCTGTGGTGGACTCTTGATTTGAACTGTTAGATCTACCCTTACAAATCTTGGGGAAGAGTAACTGATATTTCCTTGCTTGTATATCTGTAGGTTTGTTGCTGATTCAAATTTTTTGCTCAGTAACAGTTGCATGTCTTGTTATTGTTTGGCTTTTTAAAAAAAACCCTTAAGTTTAAAATATATTGTCAGGGAGTAGTGACCTGAAATCTACATGGAAACCAAAACTTCTACATGGTATTATAGTCATTTGTTTACATGTATGATTTTTTCAATATGGTCATCTTTTATTTGTAATTCAGCTCTTGATAGTGTCAGGTGTGTAATAAGTGTATTGAAAATATTGATGTTTTGGGCATGTCTTTAAAAAACTAAATTCATTTTCATTGCACTGACAAAGTGTAAGTGGAAGTTGGTTTATTTCATGTAATACTTTCAGTATTAGACACAATAAACTGGAGTGCTACACTGTCGACAGTGGAGAATCATGGGGTAATTTCAGAACAACTACTTAATGTTTCTCTGATGTTACTAATGGGAGAGTAATTCCAAAACTATATGAAGAATAGCTTAGCTGTTTTGTCAGCATACATGATATAGGTATCCTATATATTATAATTTTCAAAGTGTGGTCCTCAGCATTACCTGAGGACTTGTCAGAAATCTAATTTCTCTGGTCCTACTTTAGATCTTTTGAATCAGAAATTATGTGTGTGGCCTAGCAATGTGTATTTTAAAAGCCTTCGGTGGGATTTTGATGCATGTCTAAATTTTTCAGCCACTATGGTAGAATAATAGAATATGATTTTGATAAGAACAGATGCTACACTTGATCTCAGCCAAAAGGCGGAGAAGCGATTAGAATATGATTTCGGTACAGGCTCCTTAAAGCTAAAGTTTATTTTTTTCTAGTAATATTCTTGGAAAGTATTTAATATAGGCCCCATCTTACCTTTCTTTTTAATTGGAAGCCTCAGAAAGTAGTTAAGCTTATTGGAGCAAAATTATGGCCTTTATATTTAATTGAAAAATAAATTGTATCACACAGGAAAATAATGTGATTTATTGGTGTATTCTAGTTTATTTCAGTTATTACTGGCCTATTCTATTTGTTTTATGGATTGCTGAAAGAGTAGATTGTTTAGGAGCAAAAGTTTCCTGGTATAAGTCTTGTTAGAACTAAGCTCTTTATTTTTTTTATTGTTTAGAGGGAAACAGTTCATATACACAATCTAGTAGAAGTCCTGTAATATTACTGTAATCCCAGAAACAGTTTTATTGTTCATCTTTCTTTTTAACATTTTTAAATGAGGTAGAAGATTCCTGTGTAACATAAAAATGTTCACAGTAAACTTATAAAAAAAGCTTCAGATAGCCGCTTGATGATTCCTACTTGGCATTTAGCTCACTGATTTCCTGACAGGCCTTTGGAAGAGTCCTGCCTCTGTCCTGGCTTCCCTCCCCTTCTCCCTCCTTCCTAGCATTGATCTGAAGGCCTTGCATGATAAGCATCTACTCTACCACTGCCATCTCTGTACTCCAGCCTGGCAAATTATTTTGATCCAGGATTTTAAACTGTCTATTTATGACTGGGCAGTCTTACATTTTTAAAAAAGGATATTTTAAATCTTTATTATTATTTTGTGACTATGTTCATCAAAACTTTGGCAACAGTTTGAGTGTTTAATCATTATAGTTGGTATTTTGAAGGGAAAAATGCTTTAAACTTAAATTTAGCATTAATACCCTTTTCAAAAGGACTAAATTTAGTATAATATACATTGAGCTGCTTATAAAAATTTAACTATGCTAATTGTACAGTTGCTTGTTTGAATGATCAGTCAAGTTCTCTGAATTGTATAGAGTATTTCAGGATGATTTGGGTAAAAGGGTTTTTGACATGGAAGGGACATCACTCTTTGGATCACAGAAAAACTGAAATGTTTTTGTGACAGGTTTGGTTTTACCAATACAGCTTCTTGTAAACTCTGCGAAAGTGAGTTACATTCAACATGAATAGCTTACGAAATGAAGTAATCTACTTTTAACACATTTTCAGACTTGTAGAAAAAATTGTACCTATAAATAACACTTAAAATTTCATTTGGACATACAACACTTTTGCAGTGTGATATTTAAAAATCTGTTACCAAATGGAAGGTGGGGTTTTATATACACACTTGGTGAACATAGTAAACATAATTTTAGGCTAAAATGCAAATTGAATTTTATAAGATTATTTAAATGTGTGAACTCTGTGATAAGAAAGGGGGTAGGCTTTGCTATAATTTATTACACAGCTAAGTTATGTTTCAATACTTATGTAAAATAGTGTTCTTTGTTTAGCCTCTTCTAGTGCTTAGGAGAATTGTGTAGGTCCATTGATTGGTTCCATGCAATGGAAATCTGACCTTTAGCAGATGTTTGAGAAATTGCCAGCACAGCACGATCAGCCAAGTAGACAGTTTCCCCTTGTTACTTGACAGCTTTTCATGGTTTAGTAACATGCCAAAGAAATGTTTAAAGTTTTTTCATATCAGAAGTTTCATAAAATATTAAGAACATGTTGGCAAATACTGATGCATTTTTTACCCAAACCATGGATTAAATTCAACTAATTTTAAAATATTCTCTCAAAAAAATCCCAGAAAATCCTTATTGTTGAGTGAATAATATTTTATTTTGAGATGCTAAATATTTTGCCTGCAAAATTAATTGTTTTTAGGGCATGATGTATGTGTTTTTTCCCTTGGTCATTTTCCCTTGTACAATTTAAATTGTATTTCAGATTTCTCTTAGGCTGCTCATTTAGTACTAAGTATGTATTTCACTGTATCTTTTAAAAATGTAGACTTTATATACCACAGGACCATTACCTTTTCTGGAATTCGAATCCACATTAAAGTTTGTTCACTGAAGGATGGCATTTTTTAAACGAGGTAATAGGTTCAGCTGTGTGGTTGTGGGAGTTCAGCAAGAACACTGTAAGCTCTGTTTTCTTCATTGATTGAGTATACAGGATGGGGAAGAAAGGACTGCCTTAATGTTTTGAGAATTAAGTGATGAATTGACAGTGCCAGCATTTCCCAGACTGGATCACTGGATCTTATCCTGCAGGTGCTAGTTTCCCATAGGGTATTGCCATTGCTTTTCATTGTATGAGATATGGAAAGATTTTATTTTAAGAAAAGTTTAAGGGACACAATCTTTTATGTAGTTTTATTTTATGGTTTTTAAATCATTTTGTATTTCTCGGGTTTTATGCAAAATTGGTTCTTCCAAAAGTCTGATTTGTAAGATGTTGGTCATATCACCTTCAAAATGTAAAAATATTCTTTAGATGTTGTATCCAGTATCAAGAGTTTGAAGAGTATATCAGACTAAAATTAAAAAAATGACATACCTATGATAATTTTGTTATATCTACCTGAATCAAACTGTTATTCATACATAAAACTGGTTTCATATGTTAATGTATAAAACCTTTCAAGGAAATGGAATTGGTCTTGTTTTACTAGTAATGATACTACATTAATTATAATCTTTAAAATTAGTACTTTCTTATAAAAGTCACATAGGATTTTATTTTATTTATTTATTTTTTTTTTGGTTTTTCTCCGGTACCAGGAACTGAACTCACGACCTTGCGCTTGCCAGGCAGGCGCTTTGCCGCTGAGCTAAATCCCCAGCCCCCACATAGGATTTTATTAAATGGGAAGGGTTTATATAATTTATTAGACTGCTTACTTTAAAAGTTTATATTAATCTCCAGCACTGATGGGCAGAAAAATAATAGATAATAGCCCTAAAGTTTATAGGTTTAATTCTAATGAAGTATGTAAATCTGATCTATAATATTTGTTATATATAGTAGTAAATAATTTTATATGAAGAAAAATTACATTCATAAGTGGGGTTTCAGTAGTGATTATATTTTATATATAGCTGCACTTCTAAATTTACTCATTTTCAAAGCCAGTGAAATGAGTTGTGTCCTAAGAGGGGAGGGTATGTTTATAGTTGTCAGCAATGCCTAAGGAAAAAATGCATTTAATCTGGTTCATTCTTCCTGGGAATACCAAACTGTTGTTTGCCAGTTCAGTTAACAAAGCTGACCTTCTTCTAGTGTTGGAATAATTTTTTTATATCAGTCTTTTAAAAAATTTATATTCTTACATTTCTTTAGAATCACACTCACTGTTTGGGCAATTTGTTTGCATTAGTAAGATCATGAGAGAATTACAGAAACAAGTAGTAGCCTTATGATCTGGTTAGTCTTGAGAACTATTTGAGATTTCTAAATCAGAAAAAATAATACAGAATCAAGTATACTTTTTTAAAGTTAAAAAATGAGCTGGGCTTGGTGACACATGCCTGTAATCCCAGCAGTTGGGAAACTGAGACAGGAGGATCACCATGAATTTGAGGCCAGCCTGGGCTATGTAGTAAGTCCAGGCCAGCCTGAACTATGCAGTCAGAGCCTGTCTCAGAAAAGAAAAGAAAAGATGAAACTGTTCACTAAGCACATAGAAAAAGTTTTCCTAATTTTTAATAGTTTTTAGACGATATACAATTTATAGTATGCATGCTAAGAAGTGCAAACTTCAGTTTTAAATCTAAACTGAGGAAGCAGCTGGACGTGGTGGTGTGTGCTTGTAATCCCAGCACTCGGGAGGCTGAGGCAGGAGGATCGTTGTGAGTTTGAGACCAGCCTGGGCTACAAAGTGAGCTCAAGGCCAGCCTGAACTGCATAGCGAGACCCTGTTTCAAAAAGACCAAAAAAAAAAAAAAAAGGAAGCAATTCATAGAAAAACATTTCTTAATATTAAAGGAATTATTTTATTTAGATTTGTTAGCATTTCTTATCCCCCTTTCAAAAATAACCTCTACCTTTAGCCATTATCTTATTATCTGTGTGTGTGTGGGGGGGGTCCTTTTTGCAAAACAGATGAAAAGTTGTCTAGCAACATAAGGGATTTTTTCCCTACCAGAAAGGACTTTCATGAACTGTTCTACTAAAAATGAAAGAGTTCCTTCTTCCCAATAGTTCTCTTGTCCAGCACAAACTTTTCTTTCACGTGATATTATGCATCTCTCTCTTGAAACTTTGCTTAGGAAAATCCATCTTTAAAACTTCATATACCAAAAAAGAGAAATTACACATACTAAGTTATATATTAAAGAATATTATTTAGCAGGATAAATTTCTTTAATTATTACTATATATTTAAGGTTGCAAGCCACAAAAAGTAATAATCTGTTTTGGCATTTAACAGCAGACCTGTAAAACTTTATACTGTTTTATCTCAAAATAGTGGAAGGTACTTGTCTTTGATCTGTTTTTCTATTATCTCTTTTTTAAGGTGAATGTCACACACACATACACATGCACTTGAGACAGACCTCTTTTAGGTATGTAGAAGTTATATTTTATATCTTTTTATCTGCCCAATCAAAAAGGTAGAAGTCTTAAAATAGCACCAAATGACTTAGTCTTTCAAGAGGCCCTTTATTTAGCAAATATTTTTATAAAGTTATTTTGATATGTGAGTACTATGTGCTTTGGCCATCTCATTTCTTCTAATCATGAGTATAATATATATTATCTGTATTACATAGCTTTTTGACTTTTTAAAGAACATTTTTATCAACACTTATACCTACCATTTAGAGAAAAGTATCTTTGAAACACCATGCTTGGTACTTCTTCCCAATCTGCACTGCCCATTTGTTTTTTTCCTTTTTTTTTTTTTTTTTTTTTTTGTCTTTTTGAGATAGGGTCTTGCTGTGCAGTTCAGGCTGGCCTTGAGCTCACTTTGTAGCCCAGACTGGTCTCGAACTCACAACGATCCTCCTGCCTCAGCCTCCCAAGTGCTGGGATTACAGGCGTGCACACTACACCTGGCTGCATTGCCCATTTGTTCTACAGATTCTCACGAAGGTGAGACTTGCTTGGTTAATGTAACATAAATGAAATCACTCAATATTTTATTAATCTCAGTATAATATCAGTCAGATTTGTATATTAGTTTCTTAGGGCTAACATAACAAATCACCCCAAATTTGTGGCTTCAAACAGAAATTTATTTTCTGAGTTCCGGAGGCTAGAATTCCTCAATCAGTAAATTGGCATACCAGGCTCCTTTTGAAGGCTGTAAGGGAAAACCTCCCTTGCCTGTTACATTTTGAAAATGTAACCCTGATTCTCTCCTTGCATTTTTTTAGAATTGTGAGAGACTTGTTTTGTTTGTTAAAGCATAAAGTTACATTTATTACAACAGTCTTAGTAAACTTAAATTTGTCCAAAATATTGGATCTACCAGAAGCCCATTCTTTTTCATTGCTGTGTAATTTACCAGTGTGTAAGTACATCATTGCTTAATTGTTCTCCCAATGATGGGCATTTGGGTTGTTGCTATTTTTTGGCTTTTGAATAAAAGTCTGTTTTAAAGTTTAGCCGTTCTGACAGGTATGTAGTAGTATTTGACTGATGTAAATTTGTATATGTTTGGTGAATGATATGGTGTGTTATTGTCTGTTTGTTGGCCATTTAGATATATCCTTGTTTCTATTGATTATACAAATTAACGCATTTCATTTTGGCATATTTCTACATGCGCATAGCATACTTCGATCATTTTCACCACCCTTATCACCTCTCCTTCCACCCTCTCCCATATGTCCTCATTTTGGTGTGGCTGTCATATATAATGTACATTTAAAAAATTGTATCGTCTTTTTTCTTTGAATCATAGGAAGCTCATATGGATAGATGGGTGTATAAATACACAAATATCTAGATACAGTGTTGGTCCGGAAATGTGCTTTCACTAATTCCGAGTGGCTGTGAAGCCAGATGTGTATATGTCTGAAGGCCTAAGTCTGAAATTGGGCAAATTGGGCACCTAGAATGGAAATTTAAGGGAAAATCCATTCTTAAATTCCCTTTGATCCTGGTTCCCATTTCCCCAAAGCATCCCTATGATTTACTCTAATTTAAGACAGTATTGCCTCATTTAAAAAGCCATTATAAGGGCTGGGGATATAGCTCAATGGCATAAGTGCCTGCCTGGCAAGCGCAAGGTCCCTGGTACTGCAAAACAAAAACAAAAAACAAAACAAACTAAAACCCAAAAAACAACAAAAAAAGTTTAGCCGGGCATGTGCACGCCTGTAATCCCAGCACTCGGGAGGCTGAGGCAGGAGGATTGTTGGGAGTTCGAGGCCAGCCTGGGCTACAAAGTGAGCTGAAGGCCAGCCTGAACTGCATAGTAAGACCCTCTCTCAAAAAGACAAAAAAAAAAAAAATCTTCCAAAAAAAAAAATCGATTATATCCAGAATAGGCACCACATTCATCTGTCATTCTGTCATCTTAGACACTGTTTTTTAATCATACTGCTTATTACCAGTTGGCATATATGTATGGACTGTTGCCCATATCTGAAAATATGTATATTCCAAATCTATGTTATAATATGTATGTTCTAATATGTATTTGGAATCTGTGTGAAATATGTATTTGTATATATATACACACATGTAGTGTATATGTGTAAATTCACTGAGAGATGTGACCTTGTTTTTTGTTCATTCCATTTCTGTTTATGTGGTTGCTAGAGCAGTGTGTGGTGCATAGTAAAGCCGTAAAGCCGTAATAAATATTTAACTGATTAAACATAGGGAAGCATAGGTAGGAAAAGAAAGTTGGATCAAATACCTACCCCAGGAAGGAGATTTCATTTTGAACATTCTAGCTGTATATAGGGAGTAGTTTAAATAAACAACCGATTAGGTCAGGAATAGCAAACATTTTCTGTACAGGAATAAATGGTAAATATTTTATTAGTTTTTATGTTGAAATGAGAAAGTATCTATGGATAATCTTGAATTAATGTTGTAGTATTTCAGTAATGTTTGTATACAAAGGTGGGAGCTTGACATACGGGCCATAATTTGCTGACCACTGAATTTTGCAGTGAAGGGTTATAAATGTTAATTTTAGGAGTTTGTTCTTGATCCAAAAGGTTGTTGGAATGTGTTTTACATTAATGTGTGAAGTGAGGAAAGGAGTTATTCTAGGAAAATCTGGTAATGTGGAGGTAGAGAAAATAGTTATGAAAATTTTAGACATACAGAGCTTAGTGTGTGTGAAGCACTTCACTGAAACCTTCATGAATGCCCTATAAGGTAAATACTGTTACGTTTTACTGAGAAGGAAAGTAAAGCATGGAGAAGTTAGATAATTTTGGAAGATCACACGTGATAGAGCAGCATTTGAACTTTAGCGCTGTTTACTGCTGTCATAAGGCAGTGAGGTGTAAAACTTGGATATCAGGTGGTAAGCAGGAGTAGTGTGGAAAAATGAATGATATGGCCTGAATGTGAACTGAATTATAAGGGAATGGGGATGATGAGCAGAAGATAATTCCCAAGGTTTGTACCAGGATTAGGGAAAAATACTCTTTTTTTTTTTTTTGGTCTTTTTGAGACAGGGTCTCGCTATGGAGTTCAGACTGGGCTTGAGCTCACTTTGTATCCCAGGCTGGTCTCAAACTCGCAACAATCCTCCTGCTTCAGCCTCCCAAGTGCTGGGATTACAGGCGTGTGCCACCACGCCTGGCTTAGGCAAAATATTCTTTATAGTAATTATGGAATGTAGAACAGAGAGCACTTGAGAGAAAGATGATGTATTTTGTACATTGAGATAATAAAGAGCTGTTGCCCCCTCACTGAGGATGAACTGAAGCTAATACACTCTTTCATCATCATTTGATGATGTCCTTGCCTTTCTTTTTTTGTTGAATTCTTTTCCTGGGTTCTGTGTGATCCATTCTCTTGCAGTGGGAGGGTATATCTTTGCATGGTTTCTTTAGAATGAGCTGCTTTTTATGACTTTTTTTGAAGCCTGTTCATCTGCTAATATCCTTATTGTAGCCTCAAGCTTGACTCAGATTTGACTACATGACACACTTCTGGACTGGAGATGGGAAATGAGTTTTCTTCACAAGCATTTATCACTACATTACAAATTCTGATGCTGCTTTTGAGAAGTCAGATGGCATTCTGATTTTGGGTTTTTTTTTTATGTGAAGGATGTGGGATCTTACCTTGTGTTTGTGCTTAGAAATTTCACAGTGACATTTCTAGACATAGAGTGATTTTTATTCATTGTGCTTAGTGGTAGGGAGTTACTTTCCAGTTTTTTAGTTATGGAAATTTTTCTTGATTCTTCTAATATTCTTTTCTCTGTATAATGTGCATGTACTATTATTGTATTGGGATAGTGAACCATACTAGTCCCCTTAAAATTTTTTTTCTTCTGTATGTTTTGTTTGAGAAATTAGAGCAATTTTTCGACTTCAGTTTCCTTACGTTGTATTTATCATTTCTTATATCAATTTAATTTTGCAAAGCACTGTTTTGTCCTTTGTTTTTTGGTGGGAAGGAGATCTTATCCAAAGTGACCTCAAACTCTCAATCTTACCACAGCCTACTAAGTAGCTGGGAATACAGACATGCTGTGCACAAGCAAATGGTCAGGTTTTGATAGTGAATTTTTCCTTTTTTTTTTCCATGAGTGAGAATATTTAAGTTTTTTTTAGCTGAGTGTGTTAGTGATGCCTGTACTCCCAGCACTCCGGGAGGCTGAGACAAAAAGGTCACAAATTCAAATTCAGCCTGGGCAATTTAGTGGCTTAGCAAAACACTGTCTCAAAAAAATAAAAAGGGCTGTGGATGTAGCTCATCATGAAGTCCCTGGGTTTAATCCCCAGTGCTGAGCCCCCCCCCCCCGCCCCCATTAATGATTACTTCTCATGAAATACCTGCTCTTTCTGACTACTCACATTGTTTTTTGTACTGGGATTTGAACTCAGGACCTCACACTTGCTAGGCAGGTGCTGTGCCACTGAGCTACATCCGCCGCTCTGACTACTCACATTGAGAACAGCTGACACTAAATCATATTGGGCCCCAAGAAGAACTCGATGACTGTATTCATCTGCTATCACTGTCAAAAGCCAGACCACCTCAAGAGGAACTGCCCTAAGAGGCTCCCTGGGTCATACCCTGAATGCAAAGGTGACCACTGGAGATTGGTCTGACCTCTGAAGCTGAGGCCCCAGAGCTCAGACCCATCCTACCAGTTAGTCCAACAGGAATGAGGGGGCCCGGGGCATTCTCTGCCTTCTCCCTCTGTCCAGAATATCATCTCCATGGAGGAGCCCTGGGTAATCATGACTATAGAGGAAAAAGAAAACAGCCTGTTGCTAGACACAGGTGCAAGTCTCTCAGTCCTTCTTTTCAGTCCTGGCCTTCCTTCCAGCCGTCACACCTCAGTGAAAGGAGTCACTGGTGAGGAGGTAATATGCTATTTTTGACAACCCTTAGGCTGTAACTACTTGTTAGATCTGTTTTGCATATCTGTGTCTTCCTGGAGAAAAACCACTTTACACAATACCACCACGTATGACAGCAGTCATTGATGTTTTTCTACTAATCTTAACATAACTCTGTAATGTTTGTATTGTTCCTATGCTATTTCATAAATGGTTGTATGCCTATTACTATGTGTTTCCTACAACAACCATTGAGAATAGTCAGTGATTATTCCATTGGTCACTCTTGTATAGCTCTATTTATTTTCTTTAGAAACCATTTTGAAGATACCAAAGTATAGTACAACAACCATTGATAATCTCCTACCACTTTTGTCTGTAACTCACTATTATTTGTCTGTTTTCCTGAGAAACTATCTTGTAGATAACAATATGTAAAACAACAACCATTGATAATTTCCTACCACTTTGTAATTCAGTAAGCCCCCCTCCCCCATTATGTTATCCTTCTTTTACTCTTTAAAAGAATTTTTTTTTAAAAAAAGCACATTGGGAACTCTGAGCATGTACAGACTATACATCTTAATCTATTTGGAGATAAATCCATTTTCTGAGGGGAATACTTAATATCTGTATATTTTGGTCTTTTATCTTAAACTGATCAGATTTTCTGGAGAAATTACCAGGTTTTTTGCTTGGTTTTTCAAGTTATGCCCCCATTAACAGTGAAGGGTCTAGTCCTAGATATACTTCATTCTGTAAACTTCCACCTTTCCTCCTGTTTCAGTAGTAATTTTTGCCCTCTCCTTGATTGAATATGCTTTCTAATCCAGAGACTTGCTAATAGTCTTTTCCTTAGGGAATAAGTCTTTTTTACTTAAATGAGAAAGTAGGTGTTGTTAGACTAGAGTTGAGAAGAGATTAATGAGTCTAGCTGCTGCTTCAGTAGACTACAGTCAGTTTTCCTATTACCCACAACTAATTTTTGAACCATGGATTTTTTTGTTGTAAATTGGAGTGTTTAGCATTTACCAATCATGGCTTTAGATTAAGCTTTCTTTATTTTGCTGTACAGCTACCACTGCTGTTATTCTTATTTTAATATTAGTTGGTCCTGCCCATTTTTCCAATCTGCTGCATTTTAGAGTCTTCCTCTCATTGTCGGATATGTTATTATCTTTGAGCCCTACATTTATTGCATAATCTGAATTTTTATCACTTGAGCATCTTGACTAAAGTATAAGACTAGAACCCTGTGAACTATATGTAGAGATCTTTTATTTTAGTTTTGGGTTAATGTTACAAGTTATGTCTGCTTATGCAACTATAAGTACCTAGTAGTGGTATATTATTAATGACTTACATTTTATCATTCAGCTCCTAATATTTTTAGACATGTCCCCGCAATATTTTGTCTAAAAAACTAGTATATTAGGTACACTACCCCACCGAAAAAAATCTATTAATTATGAAAATTTAGTACCAACTGTACTGAAATAAAGTTGACTGTTTTAGGTGCTTATGTGAACTATCTTTTTTTTTCTGGTGCCGAGAATCGAATTCATGACCTTGTGCTTGCCAGGCAGGTGCTGTGCCATGAACTAGCTTTTAATGTTTTTTTTTTAATTTTTATTAGCACATATTTGCTGCACATAATGATCACATTTATCATAGGGAATTTGTACTTGTACAAAATATATCTTAATTCTTTTTTTTTCCATTCTCCTTCCCTCCCTTTATCCCTTACTCTTCTTCCCATTTATAGAAGCTTGGTTTCCATTGTTTTCTTCCCTTCAAGTCCCTTTTCCCTTTTTCCTTTCCCCTACCCGCTCCTTAATACCCTCCCATGTTCCCATTTGAACATGCAGTTCCTACTTCCCAATATCAGGTTCCATTTTGCTCCCTATTTATGTTAGGATTCTGACAGAAGGGAAACTGTGATATTTAAACTTGTATGTCTGATATATGAGATAAAATTGACTATTGATATTTATTACCTTTTTCTTTTTTAATGCTTTCATGCTATCTTGCAAATAATAGTTTTTGAAAATTTGAAATGGATCAATGTTAATAGCTTGTTAATTGACTTTTGATATTTGAAGTTTCTGTGTTCTTTTGATACATATTTTCTAGACAATATTGTTTGTCCTTTCCCCAGAACAGTTCACTACAGAATTTTTCGTCTCCTGTTTGTTTTAAACATATTAGAGGTGGATTCTTAATTCAGGGTTATGATTACCCAGGCTTGGGGGACAAAAAACTAACGTAAAAAGTAGCTAGGTATTCTCTTACTGTCGTCTTTTCTCATTTCAGCTTCATTTACTTTTTAACTATGTCTCTTCTACCTTTTCCAGTTTTCTACTCAATTCTCCTTGGTGGAGAAGATGGATGCAGAACAGGAGGTGTGAGTACTTTATTCTCTCTGCATCTATTAATATTACATCATCTTTTCCATGCAGTATTCTTGTTTCTTCTAAGTTCATCCTCTTACTTTGATGCAGTCAATAGGCCTATTTGCTTTTCTTTTGTATTATGTATAAAATTTAGTTTATTGTGACAGTATTCTAGAAGATTTATATTAATTTGTAAACATTTTTAGGTTTGCCTCCTCCCATTTTTAGTATGTCTTTTAAAACCTAATACCAGAAAATGATATTACCGGCATCGTTTCACTTGCTCATACCGTTCAGTTGTTTAGTCCAGTAATACTTATTAAAATCCTAATATATGTTAGGCCCTGGGAAATCAAATACTGATAAGATACTGCTTTTACTGTAGTTCATGGTTTCATAAGGAGTATTTCCTTCCATTGCTTAATAGAATTAGTCATATGTTTAAAAACTTCTTTTTAATTTTCTTTTTTACTTTGAGAGAGGGTCTCTGTTGTAGTCAGGGTTTACAAGACAGCAATTTAATACAGGACACATAATTTGTAGGGTTATTTTATAATAGTCACCCAAAGAGTCAGATAAAAACGCATGCGGGAAATCTGTCCACACACTAAAGACCCAAAGAATCCAGTTGAGAGCCTGGATCCCATGCATTGTCTTGCATGAGTCCAGCTAAAGACCTAGAGCCCATAACAATGCCCCTCACAAGTCCAACTGGAGGCCCAGAGCCCAAAACAGTGTCTCATGCAGGCCTCTCTCAAGGATCTGCACAGTGAAGGTCCCAAGGTCAGTGGTGGAAGCTAGGAAATCTGTGCCAATAGTGTGAGGGATCTGCGGTGGAGCCAGGAAAAGACACTAAAAGTAAGAACCAGAGCCCCCGCGAGAAGTACCACGGTTATCCTCAGGGGTGTCCTGAGCTCCTCTGACCATGAGAACAGCTGAGTTTGCATCAGGAAAGCCAGCACCACAAACATCTCCAGGAGACTGAACAGTGCACATCTTCCCCTCTGGAGCCATGAAGCGATGCTCAAAGTAAGGGCCAGACCTCTCCCAAAGTGATCTGTAGCCATTCTCAGTGACAGCAAGGTCCCGAGCTCCTCAGACAATGAGAACAGCCGTGTTCGTATCAGAAAAGCAGGATGACAAGGTCCTCCAGGAGAAACAACAACAACACCTCTTCCTCTCCAGTTCGCTTTTTCATGCTGTTGGCAACAGTCCTCAGGTGGGCCTTCCTCACCCAGCACCACACTGACTCAGTTCAGCTGGATGTTACAAGGTAACCACCAGTTGTCAGTCCACCACAGACTTGCCTAATAGTTTAGCCTGGCCTTGAACTCATGGTGTAGCACAGTCTGCCCTCAAGCTCATGGCAGTCGTCTTACCTCAGCCTCCAGAATGCTGGGATTACAGGTGTGCATCACTAGCACAATTAAAAACTCCTCTAACTTTTTACTTCTATTCATATTGTTCAAGTAGTATTTCTTTTGGGGCTATGTGTGGCATTGTAAAAGTAAACTCAGGTTTGAGTTCCAGTTCTACCAAATATTGGATAAATTGTTTAGTTTTTCTAGCCCTTAGGGTTCTTAGCTGTGAAACGTACTTAATGTCTATCAGAATATATAGAGGTGCTAAAAATTAAATAAGGGTATAAATGAATGTGCAGACTTAAATTTTAGAAGTTATACAATGGCAATATTTTTATATGGGTTGCTATACAGTTACTTCTTTTTGTTGCCCTTTTGAAATGTGATTGTAATTATGCTTGAGAATAATAAATGTATCATAGTAATCCATATCCACTGCAATCAGTAAATAGTAAGAAATCACACTTTTTGGTAGAGGGAAACTGCATACAGCCTAGCAGTCTTTGTAAATTCAGGGGTCAAACTGGGAATTGATGGTGGCCAAGGCTCTAGAGTTTAGAAGACATGTGTCAGACCAGGAATAAGCTCACAAGAAAGAGAAAGTTTGGGGAGGGGTGTCCCTTTAAGCGCTGACTGCCTCATGTGCTTTAAGAAATTGCACAAAGATGATGGAAAGAATTCAGCTGAACAGATGGGGATTTCCCAAAGTACACCCAAGTTTGAGATAGTTTAGTTTTTTTCCTCAGTAATCAGAATAATTAACCTCCTAATTTACAGGAGATCAAGACAATGCTCAAAAGGGTTTGTATTAGGAAGAAAAACCCTAGGCTAAACTCTGTTATGTTCACACATTTAAAAAGGTTAAAAAGAAGACCTAAAAGGATGAAACTGATTCCAGGTAAACCATATCCTCCAAAAAACTTAAAAATATTTAAAGGTACAAAAAACAACAAAAGAACCAACCAGTGCATCACAAGGTAACATTTACTATGTAGACGTTTAATTTTTAAAAATTGAAGCAAAATAACCCATAATGAGAGAAAAGAACCACAATAGGAAGGTAATGGTAAAATAATACATTCAATCATATTAAAATTGTATTAAATATTGATAAACTTGAACACTTCACTTAAAGCCTCTAGAATATTCCATTCTGGGAGACATTCTCAGAATTGATTAAAAAGGAAAGACCCAGTGATGAGGTTAATAAGATAGGGAATAAACAGTAAAAGACACTATACATATGAGGGAGATGTGTTCTCAGTATTCTTCCAGACAGTATTATCAGATAAAAATGGAATAATTCAAGATTGACATAACAGTGACATGAATGTACTTAATAGCATAGCTTCAAAATACATGAAGCAAGTTTTTATGGTTAATTTTTTTTAAACGCCCATTTCTCAGCAGTTGGTAGAATAAACCATAAAGAACAAACTAGCAAAAACACTGAATACTGAAAAACTATGAATCACTTTGATTTCATTGACACTGTGTTAGTTCATTACAGCTGCTATCAAAATCCTATAAAAGTCAGTAGCTTACAAACAAAATATTTATGTCTGTGGAGGCTGGGAACTCCAAGATCAGGAGGTTGGCTGAATAGTGTCTAGTGAAGACCTACTTTTTGTCTTGCATCTTCGATGGCATCTTCTTAGAGTGTAGTTCTATGACTGAAGGCCTTTTTAGGGTCTCTGACCAGTATAAAGAAGCCTGTGAAAGAGTGAGCATCTCAGAAGTAATTAACACCTTATAGCTGTATTATTGTGGAATGCTATTTCCTACTGAAGAGAATCCTCGAGTTTCTCAAATGTGTGGTGCTGTGGTGCTGGAAATGGACAGGGGGACCATGGGACTTACTGTTATGCCAGAAGTAAGGAAGCTATTAGATTACTAAAGCCTTGTCTAAATCAGAAGCTAACAGATGAGAACATCTGATAGCAGAGGTCGGGATGTAGATTGTGGTTGCTTGTGTGCTTAGCAAGTGTGAGTCCCTGGGTTCATTTCCCAGTGCAGAAAAATATAAAAAACAATAAACTGCACCAATCTGAAACATAATCACATTTGTTTAAACTCCAGGGTGTATGATGATCGCTCACTCATAAAACGAACACTCTTTATCCACCATTCTAGGAAATTATGATACCCACTCTTTTTATATCAGAAACTGATGAAAATCAAACATTTATACTTCTTTTCCTAATGCAACCTCAAAGATTTCATAAGGGGAAGTTTCCCTTAATAGACATATTCCAGATAGTGAGCGATGAAGGAATGATACAATTTAGAATATCATGATTTTGAAGCTCTCAGTGAAAAACTGGACAGACAGTAATCATCACTGAGTACTATTAGCATAACAAATGTGATATATCACAGCACTATGAACGATAGTTTTCTCTATTTTTAATCTTGAATTTGATAACTCTTAAGATTCGTTAACTAAAGGAAATAACAAGGATAGAGAAACATGTTTTAAAATTATACAGAGAAATAACAAATACAGATAATTGAAGGCTATATGAGACAAATGACTTAATTTTTTAACAATAAAATTACAGGAGAAAAAGTGAAAATGGACTCTAAAAATAGATTTAAGAGACTGCAGGGCTGGGGATTTAGCTCAGCAGCAAAAGTGCCTGCCTGGCAAGCGCAAGGTCGTGAGTTCGGTTTCCGGTACCGGAAAAAAACAAAAACCAAAACAAAACAAAAAATTTGGGGCTGGGGATTTAGCTCAGCGGCAAAGCGCCTGCCTGGCAAGCACAAGGTCGTGAGTTCGGTTCTGGGTACCGGAGAAAAACCAAAAAAAAAAAGAGAGACTGCAATATGTGAGCCGTGTTTGGATCCTAATTTGAACTAACTTGAAAATAACAGTCATCCTGGGAAATTTTAACGGCTGGCTGCTAATAGACAGTTTTAGATAAAATTTATTAAAAGTGGGAACAGGACTGGCTATCAATTTCAAATCATTGTGGTCAGGTGATGATGAATACATGGGAGTCCATTATGATGGCTCTATAATACGAAGTTTTTTGTGAAAGTTAGATTTTTTTTAAGAGTAGCTTTTTATATCCTATAGTCAGTAATCTAGTGTACTAACTGGAGATTTATTTGTGAACTTATGTATTTATATCATCATTATTCTGGTGATGAATAATAAATTAAAAGATGAGATAAATAATAGTGATTTTCATCAGAAGACTGTATACTTATTAAATTCAAGCTTTATTTGGGTTGTGGACGTTGCTTACTGGCATAGCACTTACCTAGTTTACACAGGGACCTGAGCTGGATCATAGTACCAGGGGGTAGGGGATGCGGGAAAGCATAACTGATGAAATAAGAATGAGAGATCTGAACAATTCTTGTTTACAAAGTTTAGTAGAAGGAAAAATTAATTTCTTGAATTTGATGGTTAAAATTCCATGTTATTGAAAATCCATACATTTAAGTATGGTCCTGTATAACCCCTCAACTGAATAAATGTTTGAAACATAGATATAGTATGTATCCCAACCAATTCTCTTCTTTCTCCCCTTCCCCTTCCTTTCTTTTTCCTTACTCTGCTTCCTGTTGTTCTCCCTACCAAAGTAGGTATATCCTAAAAACACTTAATATAGTGCACTGTGCTCTACTGCCCCCTTGCGCCTATTGTGAAAAGGTGTCACTAGTTCCTGTCATCTAGAAAATTGGGCTGTCTTTCCTAAGATACTCAGAGACAAAACATTTTTGAGCTTGTAAATAAGGTTTTATACCCTCGACTTTCTGGGGTACAGTATTTATCATCTTTTCATTTTAGGATATATTGTTCCGTCAGTGCTTTGTCTTTTCGCTGAATTTGTAATATTAGCAGTTGTATATCATGTGTTTGCATGAAGTTTTTTATTCTCAGGTTGTCAGTTATTCATAGTTTTTTCCTCACTTCCACCTCTGCTCCCACATTTGCTTTGTCAAAGTGGAAAAATGGAGGGATAGGTGAATGTCAGAGAACTTGGTTCCAGGCTCTTCCCTCTATGTAAAGGCAATGGGACTTGGGATCGATATGTGTTAATAATTGTATAATTTGAATAATTTTTGGTCCACTGTCATATCAGGATATAGCCTGGATTTGTGATTGCTATCTCATTCTTACCTTCTTTATCCAAACAGACATACAGTACGTGACAGAGACTTATATAATTTGTACACACACACACTAACATTACCTTTGGGAGGAAGGATTGACATGGTTTATCATCATATTCATAACTCCTCCTTTATCTTCTCAGCTTAATTCTCTATTTGCATTTTGTTTGTTTATATTTTCCTTATTATAATGAGTAATTCTGATTTAGGACAAATGTATGTAGTCGTGTGACCATTAACATAGTCTACTCAGTCACACATAGAATTTCCTTTTGCTGTCATTCCTTCATAGTCAAATTTTCAATCCTGGCCCATTTCCCAACTCTGGACAACCAAAAAATGCATTCTCAGTCCTTCATAGTTTTTCCTTTCCTGAATATCATATGAATAGAATTGTGTAGTACTTAATCTTTTGAGTCAGGGTTCTTTCTTTTTTTTTTTTGTTTTTTTTTTTTTTTTTGGTTTTTCTCCGGTATCGGGAACCGAACTCACGACCGTGCGCTTGCCAGGCAGGCGCTTTGCCGCTGAGCTAAATCCCCAGCCCCTGGGTTCTTTCATTTATCTTAAAGTATTTGGGATTTGTCTGTTTTGTTGCATGTATCAGTAGTTTTTTCCATTTTATTTCTGAGAAGTAGTACATTATATGGGTTTACTACAGTTGGTCATTTGGGCACATTTGGTTTGTTCCTAGCCTTTGTCTGTTAAAAATAAAACCAACAACCAGTTATGGTGGTGCATACTTTTAATCGCAACTACTCAGAAGGCTAGGCTGAGACAGAAAGATTGCAAATTTGGGATGGCCTGGGCTATTTAGGAAGGTTCTGTCCCAAAACAAGAAAAAAGGTCTGGGTATCAGGCAAGAAGAGCATAAATTTGAGTCCCACAAAGGAACTTTGTGAGACCCTTTCTCAAAATTAAAGAAGAGGCTGGGGATATAGCTGAGTGGTACAGCGCCTGCCTGGCAAGCACGAGGTTGTGAGTTAGATTCCCGGTACCAAAAAAAAAAAGAAGGGGGAAAAAAAAGGAGAGATGGGCTCAATGTCAAGGCCTTGGGTTGAATCCTTAGTGCTGATTGATAAGATAGATCAGTCGATGTGGGGATATGACTCAGTGATAGAGTTCTTACCTGGCATATGTGCAAGGCCCTATATGTAGTTCTCCACCGTGAAGAAAAAAAATAGAAAAGAAAATGCAAGCAGGACCTGGCTCAGTGCACGAGATAGAAAAGAAGATAGAAGATACTTCGTACAGTGAGATTTTTGAGCTGGATCTTGAAACCAGAAAGTTGAGAGACTTATATAATATTGTTTGAATTAATTTGGAAAAAAATAAGAAAGAAAAGAAACATGGCTCCAGTTACACAGCAGTGTTCTCAGTCAGTATTGCAAAAAGGATGAATTGTCCATAGATTCTGAAAATGGAATACTCAATTTTTTTTTTTGTTGTTGTTGTTGTTTTTTTGGTACCCGGAATGGAACCTAGGACTTTGCACTTCCCAGGCAGGAGTTGTGCCCCTGAACTATCTCCCTGGCTCTGGAATACTCAAATTAAAAAGCAGGTAGGGAATTAGAATAGATTGCTAAGAGATTTTTTTAATATGTACCATTTCTAGAACAAGATAAAGTTTAGGAAAACTGAAGAAGATAAGTTCAGAAGTTAGTGTTAAGTACCTATAGGCCCAGCTATTTCTGTGCTGAGGCAGGAGGATCTCTTGAGTTTGGGACTGCAGTGCACTATGTCCATGAAGTGTTGCACTTACCTGTCAGTAGTGGGAATGAATAGACACTGTACTACAGCCTGGGCAACGTAGTAAGATCCCTGTCTCTTAGAAAAAGAAAGTGCTATCAACTGAATTTTATGTGCCCCCCCCTTCATTGTGTTAAAATCCTAATCTATGTAGGATAAGAAGGAGATGGGGCCTTTAGTAGGCATTAGGTTAGAGTCCTTATGAATGAGATAATGCCCGTATGTAAGTGACCTTGCAGAGCTCCCTTTCCGCTTCTGCTGTGTGAGGTTTATAGAGATTGTCTTTACAGGAACCAGGAAGTGGATCCTCACTACAACTCAATCATATTTTTTCTCTGATCTCAGAATTTCAACCTCCAGAACTGTGTTGTATGCCAGCTAGTTTATTGCACTTTGTTAGCACCCTGAACTAAAACACAAAAATTGGATACTCAGTTATTCTATCAAAACCATGAATAAATTGGGCAGGGTGGTGGTGGTGTGGCTTAGTGGTAAACATTTGTTTTGATGCTGCATTATAAACGATGAGAGACAATAAGGAGAAACAGTATTTTATTGTCTACATTTAATTCTTTTTGACTGCTATTAATGATTGCAAAATAATTCCTAAGGAGGACTTCGATGAATTATAATGTATCAGAAAGTTTCCAGAGGGAAATTCTTGGAGTTGTGAGTGCTTCTTATCTTTCTGTGGCTCTGTTGTATTACTTGTGAGGGGTCAGATAATGCCATCAGGATCACCAAGAGTCATGTATCTTTATTAAAATTAATCTTGGCTTATAGGAGTTCCTGAAATACAAAACCAGTTCAAATATGAGTGTTTCAAGTGGATTCTAGGTAGCAGTTTTTATTTATTTATTTATTTCTTCATTCATTCATTCATATTTGGTACCAGGAATTAAACTCAGGACCTCGCATATGGCCAGCAGGCTGCTGAGCTATATTCCCAGCCCTGTTTAATGATTTATTTTTGGTATGGGAAATTGAGCTCAGGACCTTACCCTTGCCAGGCAGCTACTTGTGCCACTGAGCTATATCCCCGGCCCCAGGCAGCAGTTTTAGAGTAAACTTCCAAAATGGTACAATACTATAATAATTCTTTGATACGAGGTACTTTGAATACCATTGGCCAGATTTTTTTAGGTACTGATGAGTACCTAAAATTAGAAAGTTTAGTGGCAAGTCTTATAAATGTCTTATAAAAGTTAATCAGTCTGTCTTTTAATGCTTTAATACTTCAGCCAATTAACAGCAAATACAGTATCAGTAATCCTGTTTGGGCATTTACATACATGAGGTTTTTCCACCAAGCTGAGGTCTAAAGAGAGTGCCAATGTAGAATATAATGGAAAATATCAGTGAAAGAAATTCAGCTGCCGGGCTTTTGAGAATTAAGTGTGTATAAGCACTTACTTCATCTGAAGTTTTTGACTGATGTTGGCATAGCCATTATTTGAGTAAATTTATGAAAACATTGATTTTTTTTTTTTTCCCGGTATCGGGAATTGAACTCATGACCTCGCGCTTGCCAGGCAGGCGCTGTGCTGCTGAGCTAAATCCCCAGCCCCTGAAAACATTGATTTTGAGGTGATTATTTTGTTTTAAATATTGAGAAAGAAAACTAGGTGATTCTAAGAATCTTTTTTTATTAATTAAAAACTAGAACCTGTCATCTTTGTTGAACATTTTAGATAATTGAATTACTGTAGGCATTGGCGGATGAATTTATTATTTTGTTTTCCTATTATATGCTTTACTCATATATGTATTCAAGAATAGTGAAGGGAATTACAAAGGGGCATTCCAAAGCTATTAGATGTCTGATTACAACTCCTTAGTACATAGGTTGAGCATGTCATTTAGACTTCTTTACACCTCATTTCTTTGGATTTTTAATTGCATGTAAAACCATTCAGATTTTTCCCAGGTTATCTTTTACATGTTTTGGAAATAGCTTTCCCACACATACATTTCTTATAATCACAGAGAGGATGTCCTATGTAAGAAAGATAAAAATAGGCAATACATCTTTGCTTCCAGGGTTCTAGCTTTAGGTCCTCTACATAATAGGGCTAGAATATCCATTGGTGGAACTATGAAAATGTGAAGGCAAGAAGTGGGGGTGTAGCTCAGTGGTAGAGAACTTACCTAGCATGTACAAGACCCCAGGGTTCAATCCCAGTGCTGGGGAAAGAAAAAGTGAAGGCAATTTGTTACAATTTTGGTGACCCCTGGATTTTTTTTTTTTTTTAACAAACAAAGCAGTTTGTGTTTCTACATCTCCCTATGCAAAATATGCTAGGCACTGAGCTACAAAAATATCACCCCAGCTCACAAGTTACTAGTTACCCACCCTCATTTTTTACCCTTAATATATAAACCAATTACAAACCCTTTTGTGACACTGTTGGCGTAAGGAATTATTATTTTACCTGATTACTTTGAATGAATATATTAAATGCCACACTACAACCATAAAAAAACTGATAGTCTTTGTGTGTGTGTGTGTGTGTACTGGGAATTAAACTCATGACTTTATTCTTGCCAGGCAGGCGCTGTGCTGCTGAGCTATATCCCTGGCCCTTAATGGGTAAAATTTTTAAAAAGAAGAGTTTTAGGGTCACAGCCAAAATTAAGTGAATTAGTGCAGAGTTTTCCTGTACATTGCATCTCCTTCAACTTCTCTTCCTGGTTTATCATACTATTAACACTTTATGTTGGTGTGCTAATTGTTACAATCTATGAGCCAACACTTAAACATTATTATTAACTACAGTTACATTAGGGTTCATTATTTGTCATATCGAGTTCAGGTTTTGACAAATACATACTGTTGTGTGTGTCATTATAATATTGTAAAGCATAATTACACTGTCCAAAAATATCCCATGTGCTTGAAGTATTCAGTTCTTCCCTTCTTCCTCCCTAGAAATCACAGGCTACTATTCATATTTTTACTGTGTCTTACTGTTTTGCCTTTTCCAAAATGTTACGAATTTGGAGTCATACTCTTCACACACTGACCACTTTTTACTTGGCAATTTGCGTATGGGTTTTCCTGTGTTTTTGTGGCCTAATAGTCTATTTATCACTATATGAATGTACTGTGTCTTCATCCTTTTACATCTTGGCTCCTTCCATATTTTGTCAATTATGAATAAAGCTGCTGTAAGCATTCTTTTTTTCTTTCTGGTTTTTTGAGCAAGACCACAGAATCTTGCTATGTATGTAATTCAGGCTGACCCTGAACTTACTGTGTAGCCCAGGCTGGCTTTGAACCACAGCAGTCCTCTTGCCTCTGCCCTCTGAGTGCTGGGATTATAGGCGTGCACCACCGTGTGAGGCTGCTGTAAGCATTTCATGTGCAAATTTGTGGATGTATGTAAGTTTGTTCTTCTGTGTAACTCACCGTGTGCTCAGGTGTCCATCCTGGGTCCTTTGCATCTTTTTTGTGGGACTTGAGACTCAAGAGGAGCAAGCACAAACATTAGATACTCTTGTCGGCTGCTTTTTCTCTAAGTTGAGGCACAAATATTTCAGGTATATAGGAAGAGATAATTGGTGGAAAAATTTGGATGCCTTAAGAACAAGACTGCCTCCACCATAATTAATAATCAAATATGGAAGACAATTCTATGACCAGATAATTTTAGGGAATGTCTGAGAAAGAATAAAAATAGGGGCAGGAGGGATAATGAGTGAATGATAATTGACTTGAATATAAAAAAAGCCAGCTTCAGTTTTCAAAATCATACTACTGTCCTGTACTTTTTTTTAATCTTAGAGGAAAAGTATTCAGTGTTTGACCATTGAGTATGGTGTTATCTCTGGGTCTTTATTATGTGACTTTTTTTTCTTTTTAAATGAAGTAGTTTCCTTTTATTCCTAGTTTGGGTACATTTTTTTGGTCATGAAGTGGTGCCATTTTGCTGTGATTTTTCTGCATCATTAAAGATAATTTTTTTCCTTTATTGTGTTAATGTGGTTCATTATGTCGATTGATTTATGTATGTTGAACTATCTTTGTTCTGCCAATTTCCTTTTATAAATAATGTTTTATTAGCATGAAACCAAGTTCAGTTTATATGTTATCAGTAGCTATATTAGCATTTCAGAGGTAGTAGTTATGACAGAGATGACATAATTTGCAGAACCTGATCATTTGCTGTTTACCTTGTCTCTGTTTTGGTACAGGGGATTTAACCCAAGGCCTTGGACATGCTGAGTATATATATACTCTACCACCGATAGGGGTTCAGGGCCCCCTACTTATTTTTTATTTCTAATGTTTGGAAATATTTGAGATTGAACCAAGAAATTTTGAGCTACATTCTTACTTACTTTCTCTTTTATTTTGAGATGGGAGGATCTTGTTAAATTGCCCAGGCTGGTCTTGAACTTGTAATCGCCCTGCCTCAGTCTCCCGAGAAGCTGAGATCATAGGTGTGTGCCACCATGCCTTGCTCCCCTCTCAACTTGAAAAAATGTTTTATAATTTCTGCTTCTAAAATTATTAGTGTGCAGTTCTTCGGTGTGTATTTAGGAGATTTGGACCCTTCTTTGTTGATCAGCGCTCTGTAAATTGCTTCTTTAAATAAACAATGGCTATGGTATGTTTGTTTGTTTGTTTGTTTAGTCTTTTTGAGACAAGATCTCACTATGCTGTTCAGGCTGGCCTTGAGCTCACTTTTTAGCCCAGGCTGGCCTCAACCTCACAATGATTCTCCTGCCTCAGCCTCCTGAGTGCTGGGATTACAGGTGTGTGCCACCATGCCTGGCTTGGTTTATCTTTTTAACACAGAAATAAGTAGGAGCTAGTTAAATAATTTTAACAGAAATACTACTATTTTTAAACTTTATCAGTACTGGTATAGGACATAATGTTTACATTTCTTGTGACAAGTTGGTACGTGCACATTATAAATCTTAATCTTGATTTTCTCCTCCCTTTCCTTTCTCTCTCTGTTCACTCCTCTCTTGATGCCCTTGGTCTTTTGTTTCTGATTTGTATGTCTGTGGTCCATGATGTTCACACTCCTGAAGTGGAGTTAGCACGTGGACGTGACTCAGCTCAGCTGTCTCCCCTCCCTGCCCTCTCTCTTCATCTCTTTATCCCCTTCGCCTTTGAGAAAAGTGTATCTCCATACTTCTTATTATCTAGCTATTACTTTGCTCTTTATTTTTACTTTGGGTTTCTTGTATAAGAGAAAGCATGTATTTAAGCTTATGTGTCTAATTTATTTCACTTAATTTTTTTTTTTTTTTCTTTTTTGCCTTTTTGAGAGAGAGTCTCACATGCAGTTCAGGCTGACCTTGAGCTCACTTTGTAGTTCAGGCTGGTCTTGAACTTGCCATGATCCTCGTGCCTCAGCCTCCTGAATGCTGGGATTATAGGCATGCGCCAACACCGCCGGCTTCACTTAATATTATAGTCTCAAGATGCATCCATTTTCTAACACATGACTCAGGCTTATCATTTTGTATGGTAGAGTAGTACTCCATTTTGTCTAAAATACCAATTTTCTTTATCCATTCATGGCTATTATGAATTGTGCTACTATAAATATGGGCATGCATGGATCCATGTAATAATATGGTAACTTCAACTCTTTTGGGAATATACAAGGGGAACAGCTGGGTCAAATGGAATTTCTGTTTTTAATTCTTTGAGGATTCCTTATTGATTTGCATGGTGGTTGTACTAGTCTACATTCTCACCAACAATATACAAAAGTTCCTTTTTCCCCACATCATTGCCAGCATATGATTTTCTGATGATAGCCATTTTTTTTCTGGGGTATCTCAATGTAGTTTCAATTTTTTTTTTTTCTCCCTGTGTACTTTTATTAGCTCCCTACCCACTTTTTTTTCTTTTTTCTTTTTGAGATAGGGCCTTGCCATGTAGTTCAGGCTGGTCTTGAACTCACTACATAGCCCAGGCTAGTCTCAAACTTCCTGCTGTCCTCCTGCCTCAACTTCCCAAGTGCTGGGATTGGAGGCATGCACCACCATCCCAGGCTTTCATTAGCCATTTGTACTTACAAGAATTATCTTCATTTCACTTGCCCATTTTTTTATTGGGTCTTTTATTTTCGGGGGATCTAATGTTTTTTGAGTTGTTTATATATTCTAGATATTAGTCCTCTGAGCTGGCAAAAAATGGTTTACATTCTGTAGGTTGTTTCTTCACTGTGTTGGTTATTTCTTATGCTTTGAAGAACCTGTTTTTAAAAAATATGATATGATCTCATTTCTTGATTCTCATTTTTATGTCTTATGTCGTTGGGGTTCTATTTACAAAGTTTTTACCTTTGTCCCTGTCTTTTAAGAGTTCTGCTACTTTATCTTCCAGCAGACTTTTTGTTTTAATGTTTGGACTGCTGGACTTAATGAAGACAGTCAGGGGTCCATTTGTTCACTTCCTTCCCCAGGTTTTGTGAACATCCAGGATTGGGTCCATTGGTTATGAGTCTTGGCCTTTGCTGCTCCATACTGTGCTTCCCTGAGTCCTCTAACAAGGGTTGGCTCTTGCGTTTGGGGGCGGGGCACCTCCTTAGGAGCCAGTGGGCTCTCTCACATGGGAGTGGGGCATAACTCTTGGTCAGCTCTCACGTGGGGATGCTCTCATGTATGACTGGGGCACTGCCTCAATAATGTGAGAGGCAGGGCTCTCTTCTGACTCTGATTGACTCTCATGGGTGGTCCACTGCTCCTGGTTGACTCTTTTATGTGGGGTTGGGGCATGGCTTCAGGTCAGCTATCTCTCCTGGGATGAAAAATGTTACTTTAAATGATGAATTTGTTATGTCTTTCTGATTCAGCTTCATAGCTTGTTTCAAATTATCATTGCTCTTCTGTTTTCTTTTCCATAGGTATATGTGGAATTTGATGATCTTGAATGGGATAAACGAGAGTGGGTTAAAGTTTATGAAGATTTTTCAACTTTCTTGGTGGAATACCACTTAATTTGGGCCAAAAGGAATGACCCTAGCCAGACTCAGGGATCAAAGAGCAGACAAATTCAGTGGCCTGCATTGGTAAGATCTGTTCCTACTTTATTAAAGATTTTCAGTTACTGGTTTTAAAATAAGAATTGTGTGTAAATTAAGATTTATCTCACTGGTTATAGATTAATATTCCTGAAGAGTCTCTGCATACCTGGAACAAATTTGAAAACATTGCATCGGCTTTGTTAAACAACTTCACGTACCTCTTTGTTAGTGTACTTTCGTCATGTGTAGTCAGAAGTAGTTTATCCAGTTAAATGAAACATGAATTGTATTTCAAGTTGTTGAGAGATAGTTGACTTTTGTATACAGTGTAGAAAAACTTCAGTGAAACTTTGTAAGTGGAAGATGGAGGAAACATTTTCTAAAGCATTGACTAACACATGATTTTTCTTGATTGGTTAGTGATTTACTGTAGGTGATAGATGTTAAATGTGTATATGTTCAGGTAATGAGTAAAATTACTTCATATCAAGAAATCACGTATTTAAGAAAATATAGCCAGGCGTGATGGTGTGTACCTGTAACCCCAGTACTCAGAAGACTGAGGCAGGAAGATCACTGAATTCGAGGCCATCCTGGGCTACATAGTGAATTTCAAGGTCAGCCTGAAATACATGATGAGACACTCTCTCAAAAAACAAAGAAAAAACCGGAAGAGAAGTGACAGATTTCACTAAGTTCTTAAATAGTTTGAAGAGTTTTATGAAAGAAACATAGTAAGATTATTAAATTTCATTGCATTGGGGCTGGGGATTTAGCTCAGCGGCAAAAGCGCCTGCCTGGCAAGCGCAAGGTTGTGAGTTCGGTTCCCGGTACCGGAGAAAAACCAAAAAAA
>NW_004955425.1:16464041-16492454 GCF_000276665.1 Chinchilla lanigera | reverse complement strand
AAAAAAAAAAAAAAAAAAAAAACAAACAACAACAAAAAAATAAATTTCATTGCATTGTATCTGTTATCTTTTCAGACTGTGTAGAAGGTAATGAGTACACAGTAAGTTTGATGAAATAATCATATATTAATATCAACAAAATACTTTAAAACCCTTTGAAACATTATTTGAAGTGTTTGGTAAAAGTAATGTGTCAGTGTAGGATGTGGTTTTCAGGTTTTTTTGTGGTGCTTAGGATTGAATTTAGGCCTTGTGAATGCTAGCTAAGTTCTGTACAACTGAGTTACATTCCAAGCCTAGGTTTTTAAAAATGTTTTTACATACAAAGGATAGTTTATAGTTGCTAATTATTATAAATATATGTTTTTTATTTTAGTTATTTACCTCTTTAATCCTTTTCTGTATTGGGAATATATAATATGCCTACTTCTTTGACTATTCTGTTTTAAAAAAAAAATCAGAAGAGGTGAGATTCAAAAGATAATAAAGGGACTCTGTGTAAGTATACGTCAGCGGTAGCACACTAACCTAGCATGCTGGAGTCTCGGTTTGATTCCCAGAATAACTCTCCCACCCTATAAAACTGATTTAAGTAAAAGATAAAATAAGAAGAAAGGGAAAGAAATAAATTTAGTAGTAGCGTGTTTAAAGGAAAATATTTTGAAAAATTGAAAATGATATTTAGAAAGAATAGTTTCGGTAGGAAACTTTGAAAAGCAAAAGAAGATAATGTATGTGTAGTAGTTTTAAAAGTAAAAATTGTGGCGTGAATACTTTGCCTTCTTCATGTAAAATTGAAAAAATGTAAACCATAATTAGTACAGATTGTGATTTTCGAGACCTTACCTTGAAAATTGATTAAACCTGTGAGTGATTTTGATATATCTAAATTTCTGTGTGAAGCGTCTCAAAAGTAGGAAGTAGTAGTGTCAGTAAAAATAAAATGTGTACCTCAATGTCATAGTTAAAGAATAAATAAAACTCTAGGAATTTTTAACCTTTTCTTAGAAGTAATTGATAAGTTACTGATTGTTAAATAAAATATTTTTTATTAAATACTGTGTAATAATTTTTGTTATAATTTTACAACATTGTTTCTATTGAAAAAAATCTCTTAATGTCAAAATAAAGGCCGCTAAAAAAATTAGGACTGTGGGTATAGCTCAGTAATAGAGCAGTTGCCTAGCATGCTTAAGGACCCTGGGTTGATAGGCCAGTACCACAAAAAAAAAAAAGGAAACTTAACATTGACAAACTTTTTATTCAGCTCACTTTCTATTGTTACTCAAAAAGCATGTGTACAGGAAAATTTGGGAAATGTTAAGTTGGTATAAAGTAGAAAAAAAATCATGATTTTAATCTCATCGCCAAAGAGGATAAGCACCTTCATTTTTTTTTTTTTTTGGTTTTTCTCCGGTACCAGGAACCGAACTCACGACCTTGCGCTTGCCAGGCAGGCGCTTTTGCCGCTGAGCTAAATCCCCAGCCCACCTTCATTCTTTGATACGTCTCTTATTTCTTTCTTTTACTGCCATAGTCTTTTTGGTGTTTTTGAGTCAAGGTCTCACTATGTAGCTCAGACTGGCCTTGAGTGCGCATTGTAGCCCAGGCTGGGCTCGAGCTCTGAGCAACCCTGCTGTCTCAGCCTCCCAAGTGCTAGAATTATAGGCATGTGCCACCAGCCAAGGCTTTTCTACCACAGCATCTAAAAATGTTCTGAAATATAGCAAAATATACTTAACAGAAAATTTGGTATATTGACCATTATTAAGTGTACCATTTAGTGGCAATGTGTTCTTTTTTTTTTTTTTTTTCCAGCCTTGAGTTCACTTTTTAGCCCAGGCTGGTCTCGAACTCAGAACGATCCTCCTGCCTCAGTCTCCTGAGTGCTGGGATTACAGACATGCACCATCATGCCCAGCTGGCAACGTGTTATTGTATAGCCTTCAACCATTGAAGTTTTTCATCATGCAAAATTGAAACTCATTAAATAGCAAGCATTTCTCATCCCCCTTTCTCTCTGGCAGCCAGCATCTACTATTGTCTTTATTAATTTAACTGCTTTAAGTGGCTTATATGAATCAGTTTTGTAATTATTTGTCCTGTTATAACTGGCTTTTTTAACCAAGCACAGTGTGTCTTCAGGGTTCATCCACACAGTAGAATTTGTTAAAATTTACTTCTTAAGGTTAGTATTCCGTTGTATACATATGTCACATTTTACTTACCGTTTGTGCATTGATAAGACAGTTGGATTGCTTTTACCTCTTGGTGATTACAAATAATGCAGTTCTGAACATGAATAGATAATGCCCCTGTTTGCAGTTTTCTTATGTGTATACCTAGAAGTGGAGTTGCTGGATCATGTAATTCTATTTTTAATTTTTTGAAATACTCCCATAGTGACTTGCCTAGCAGCTCTGTCATTTTACATTTCTACTAGCAGTTTACAAGGATCATAAGTTCTCTACATCTTCACCAGCACTTATTTTCTGGGGTTGGAGGGTTTGGTTTTAGTATATGGTATTTTTAAAAAATTTTCATACACATTTTTTTTTTTTTTTGGTACCAGGAATTGAACTCAGGACCTTGCACTTGCCAGGCAGGCACTTATGCCACTGAGCTATATTCCCGGCCCATATTTTTTAAATCAAACCTTTAGCTAGAACTTCCAATCATGTGTTTATTGACTATATTTTGAATATTAATCTCTTATCATGTAAATGATTTGCAATTATTTACTGTCATTTTATCTGCTGCCTGTTTACTCTGTTCATAGTGTCCTTTGAGACACATAAGTTTTTAATATTGAGGAAGCCCAACTTTTCATCTTTTTGTTGTTGCCTCTGCTTTTATTTAAAACTGTGAACGAGAGGCAGAGGCTGAGGCACGAAAATGATGATTTTGAAGCCAGCCTGGGCTACATAGCAAGACTCTGTCTAAAGAAAACGAAAACAAACTAAAAGGACCCTCTCCACACCACATACAAAACAACCTACATCACCAAATCCAGTGTCTTAGAGATTTTCTTTACATTTTCTTTTATCAGTTTATATTTGTAAGTCACATGTATGGGTGTTTTATCCATTTTGAGTTAGTTTTCATATGTAACAATGACTAGGGTCCAACCTCCGTTTTTACATAGGGATACCCATTTTCCCTGTGCCTTTTGTTGAAAAGACTTCTCACACAAAAATTTGTCACTGGGCTCTGTGTTCTAGTCCACTGGCCTATATGTGTGTTCTTAATGATGATACCACACTATTTTGAGTACTGTCAAGTTGTAGTAAATTACAAATGAGAACATGTTTGTTTTCTGACTTAGTCTTCTTCAGGATTGCTTTGGCTATTGCATATGAACTTTTGGAATGATTTTTCTATGTCTCCAAAACATGTCATTCAAATGTTGATGGGAATTGTAGTAAATCCATAGATGGCTGTGGGTACTAGACATCTGAACAATTTTCCAGTCCTTGAACACAGGATATCTGTCTAGTATTTGTATTTACTTCATTTTCATTCAAGTGTTTTGTGGTTTTTAGTATGCCTTTCACCTCCCTGTTTAACTTGTATATGATTTATTCTTTTCAGTGTTGTTGTAAATGAAATGTTGGTTAATTTCTTTTTTAAATTGTTCATAATCAGTATTTAGGAATGAAACTGATTTTTTTATGTGTTGATTCCATGTCCTGCTACTTCGCTACTATCATAAGACAGTGGCAAAAGTTTGAAGGCTTTTCCCTAAAGTTGGAAAAAAGATGAGGATGTCACTCCTAGGTTTTACCACTTCTATTCAACGTAGTACTGGAAGTTCTGGTTGGAAAATTAGATGGGAAAAAGATACAAAGGCATTTAAATTGGAAAAGAAGAAGTGAAATTATTGATCAGCATGCTTTATCATGTTATATGTAGAAAACCTTAAAAAGATTTCACAAAAATTCTTAGAAGACCTAATAAATGATTTAGCCAGAGTAACAGGATTCATCTCTTTCTTTAAAATGCAATTTTAGTTAAAAGTAATAAAATTAGTACAATCTGCGTTTTTTTTTTACTTTTAAAAATGTTTCAGTCCATACATTTCTCCTAATGAGTAAATAACTCAAGATAAGTTTTAATGGCTGCATAATACATTTAATTTTAAAATGACCCACTTCCCTAGTGTTTGGTATTATAGTTGTTTTTAATTTGGGGAGCCTTATAATTAACTATGATAAGTACCATTGTGTGTACATTTTTATCTGTATCTGTAATCATTTTGGAAATTTAGAATTGTAGTAGTAAAGTTACTAGTCAAAGGGCATGAACTTTGAAAATCACAAAAATCTAAGCATCTCCTTTCCACAGATGGTTGAAAAGTTACTCTGATAGCACTTCCCCCTCAGTGTGAGTGTTTTTATCATACCAAACCTTTGCAAGTATTAACTGTTTACTTTAGAGCATCTTGTTTTTAAGTCTCAACAAAACCAAAATGAATTTTATATATTAAAGAGGATGTAGCAATGTCATTTCTTTCTCGCTAATTGAATATTTGGAAGTACTATTTATTTGTTTTAATTTGTATTTCTTTAGGAGGGTTTTTTTATGTCTTTCAGCAATCTGTTTTTTGGTAAAACACCATTTTTCAGTGCCTGTTATGGTTGTGTGTCTTACATTTTTTAGGAGCTTTCTGTAATTACCAATATTGTAACCCTTTTTGTCATGTTTCCCAGTTCTGCTAATTGTCTGAGAGTATGTCTTTTTGATCCATAATTCTTTAAGAAAGTCTGTGTAGAATTCCTATCTTCAGTAGTTCATAGAAGAAGTGCATGCCCTCCTCCTTGGCTTCCTGTTTCCTTCCTTCCTTTCTCTTTCCCTCCCCACTCGCCTTTATCCCTCCCTCATTCCCTCCATTTTTAATCTTGTAAAAATTAATAACAAAATAAATGGGAAGAATGCGTGTAATATTTGAGAAAATACTTCTCTTAAGCATTGTGTATCATTCATTTATATATAGTACATCTGACTGAAATTATATTGTTTCTATTCATTACAGTGAGGCTTCTGCCAAGTGTGGTGGTGCACACCTATAATCTCAGCACTCTGGGTGGCTGAGGCAGGAGGATGAAAAGTTAAATCTCAGCCTGGGCAACTTAGCAGTGTATAGTAAGGTCGTGTTTCAAAAGCTGAACAAAAATCTTTTTAAAGGGCTGGTGTTGTAGCTCAGTGCAGAGGTACTTGGTTCAATCCCTAGTACAGAGAAAAGAGGGTAAGGGAAGGGCTTTGGATATCTGTAAGCAGCAGCTTAATGAAATTCAGTCTTTGAAAATTTCTGTTGCAAAGTCGAATGCTGTATCTTCAAATGGGAGAAATTTGTGATTCCATATGTGAAGTGACAACAGAGTGAAACACAGTGGGAATTAATACTTCATCATTAATTTTCTTTTTTTTTTTTTTTTTTTTTTTTTTGGTTTTTCTCCGGTAGCGGGAACTGAACTCACGACCTTGCGCTTGCCAGGCAGGCGCTTTTGCCGCTGAGCTAAATCCCCAGCCCCTCGTCATTAATTTTCTACACATTTAATGTTTCTAATTTTGTGCACATGATACTTGCTTTACATTTTTTGGTACTTAAACATATTTGCAGTTATAATTCTCTTCCCCTTTCACTCCTCCTGTGGTACATATAAAATATTACATGTTGGATATTTTATCTTGTCTACTTTTTAATCCTAGAAAGCAGTGGAAACTGGTTGTGTACCTGCTAGTGTTTAAAATCGTGACAGGAAAATAAATAAGCTGTTGTCTCATTAGTGCATAGTAAAGTTTAGTTTTAAAGTTTAAAAGTAATTACATGTTTAGTAAAATGTGGTTAGATTAATACTTAGATTACTTGTCTGAAATTTTATCTTCATCTTTCCAGTATACCATTTGCAAAACTTGTGGGACACAACATATAACATCTAAAGTGGTGTTTATTTTTTGTTGTTGTTAGATCCTGTATAATAGAGTACCATCCGAGACCATTTCTAGTGACGTAGGCTGACGTAACTTACGTTTTTGTGTAAGTTACTGAATATATTGTTAAATCTCATTTACCTTTTATTTTAAATAAAGTTAAGTTCTTGTGAAGGCATATTTCTCTGCACCAGGGAAAGAAAGTGTTGACAATCATAATTGAAATCAACGAATCACCTACCTAACTGGGTTAGGGCCCTGGCTCCATCTCCTTTAGGAAAACCTTCTGTGGGGAGTGGGGCTTTGACCCTAACCCAGCTGGGCTGTAATACTGCTGCATTTTCTAAAGGGCAGAGCTTTCTACTGCTTTTCTTCTGACCCAGCCTTCCTTCCAGAACACCCCAACCAGAACTAATCTCACCATTTTGTACTTCTATAGAACTTTCTTGTACCTCTGCTTTAACAACCAGCATGCTGTGCTTTGTATTATACTATTTGTTTGCATATCTGTCTTACTCTACTAGATTGTAAGTTCCTTGAGGACAGGAATAATGTCTTGTCATCTTCATTTGGTTCCTGGAGTCTCACACAGTGCCTTACTATTTTAGTAAATGATTAAAGTGATAAATGGACTATAATACAGCTAATGAAAATGAACTCTCTTGAGAGTTACAGTAGATTCTCTGGCTGTTAATTTCTGCTAGAATCAAAAGGAAAGCAAAATCAGGAAGTTGTAGTAAAACTGAGTGACCAATTTAAACATGGCAATATAGACAAAAACAAACATGAAAAAGATGAGAATACCTTCATTGTAATAACATACAAATTTGATTCCTTAAATTGTCCAACTGGGGAAAGAAAGCATTTCCTGAAATAGGTTTTTAAAAGATGAAATAGGCTAGTTTTTAAAGAAAGGAACTGATCTCTTCAGTCAACTAATACACTAATCTTTGTTAATTTGCCTACATCTCTGTAGTGAGTTTTGGGAAACTCAGACTATTTCTTCCCAGTACAGATTTTCCATTATATAGATAATTTTGGTTCATCCAGGAATTATGCCAGGCCATAAAGCATGTAAACCTTTATTAACTTGCCTGTTACTTCTAATTACTCTTCTAAAAGGAAGTTTCAAAAGCAACTCATTGTTCTGTGGTACAAAACTGCCCTAATTCTGGCTTTTACATTGCCAAACTTGTTTTAGATTAATTATCTCAGCAAGTTGTATTAAAATGTGAAGCTATTCGGTTCCCGGTACCGGAGAAAAACCAAAAAAAAAAAAAAAAAATGTGAAGATATATGTTACATTCCAAATTAGAAATAAACTTTGAAGTAAGTTCATTTATAAAAGATTTTAAATATCAATGATTGAATTTCTAGATTAGAAGTTTTTTGTACTGTGGCAAATAATGAAATAGTAATGACAATTATAATACATTTGGGAGTATTATTTCTTTGAAATGTAAAGAACTTTAAGAGATTAAATTATATATGAAAATATTAATCTTTCTAAATGATAACACTGGCAAGTACTGTAGTAGATGCATCCATATATTTGTTTTGAATCACAAAATGACCTTTTTTGAGGGGAAAGTATGTTGTAAGAATCATGCAGTTCATATTCTTTGATTCTTTTATTCTGCTCTTAGGAAAACATTCCTCAAAACAATTTTTTAAAAGTAGAATGAATCTATTTTAGTTCAGCTAATGTTTGTCAGATACCTCATATGAGGCAGGTAATAATAAAATGTTCATTGTACTTTTACTAAAGAAGAAAAGAGAGAAACAGCTGATAACTATTGATTTCTGATTGTTGTTAAATTAAATTGGGATAGTATGCAACTTCAAAATTTTAAGTTTGTATCTAGGAGTATGGCTTATAATGGTAGTAGTGTAGATATTACAATTATGAGTGTGGGACCATTCTGCTTCACCCCTCTGAGCCTGAGCAGTGTGCCCCGGGCCAAACCCCCAGCCTTTGTCCTAAGACCTACTGCCCACAGGCAGAGATAAGAAAACCACCATAGAGAATTCCAAAATTTCAAACCAAGACTCCTGTATGTATACCAAACCTGCTGGCTGATCTGCGTAAGTTTTCTTCACTTGGAACTCATTAAAGATTCATGCATATGGGCTGACTCTCCTACATTCAGTTATAACACAGTGAATTACAGGACAGGACACGCATCTGACATGACTCAGCGTTCTAACAGTCCCTCTTCAGTTCTGCTTTGGAAGCTCCAGTGAGAGAGCCTAGGCCTGGAGCAGCATTTTACATCTTAAACCTGGTGCCTTCAGTGCCTGTGTCAGTTTTCTCTCTGCTGGTGTGAGCTCACTCACTCCGAAAGCACTACTGTGCTTCTGCAGGAATTCTGCAGCTTGCTTCTAACGCTTGGGTGCAGTGTCCAGTTCTTTCTTTGTCATGCACGGGAACCTAGATGCACCCCATCAGCCATGGTAATGGCAGAATGCTTGCCTGGCATACATGAGGCCCTGGATTCAATTCCTAGCACTACAGGGTGTATTTTTGAGAAACACCAACAAATAACAATATTAGTGTTAGAATATGTAGAAAATCATGTGAAGTATTGAAAACTGTTTTTTAAAGGATAATGAAATGTTGCCTGGCAAATTCATCTTTTCAAAAAACAAACCAATGTACTATTGGGTTCAGTGGTTATAGGTTGTACTCTAACATGTAAGAAGCTCCTCCACAGCACAAAAAATTGTAAGAAATTAAGAACTTTAATATATAGTAATATTCAACATTGTTTAGAAGTAGTTTTCTTTGAGTAAGTTACTTTAGTAGGCTTGTTTAGGTTTCTGGTATTGTGGTTTGTTTTGTTTTGTTTTGTTTTTTGGGACAGGGTCTCCCTGTGTAGTTTAGGCTGACCTTGAACTCAATGTGTAGCCTAGGGTGGCCTCAAACTCATGACAATCCTCTTGCCTCAGCCTCCCAAGTGCTCCAGTTACAGGCATACGCCACCATACTTGACCTCTGGTAATATGTTGATAGAACTACTTTTTGTAGTTTGTTAAAACATTATTTACTATCTGTTCTTAATTTAGTACAAAGAGGTAAATTTTTATAATAAAAATGACAGTTCAAGTCATGACAAAGTAAAATATAATGAAGATTGAGGTTTGCTTTTATCAGAATTATTTGTTTTCTATTGGGACTTCACCAATCCCCCCCCCCCCCCCCGTACTGGGAATCGAACTCACGACATCGTGCTTGCCAGTTAGGTGCTGTGCTGCTGAGCTAAATCCCTGGCCCTTTCACCAATATCTTTATAAATGCTATGCAAGGTGATTCTGTGGCAGGTAGTTCCAGAAACACCTCTACCCCTATTTTGCACACTTTATTTGACTGTGGTCCCCAGTAGGGACTGTAAAGACTACTCCTTCTCTCAACCTTTAGAAATAGCTTGCTCAGGTAAATTGAGGTTAAGATTCAAGTTTCCCCAGACTTAACTTGCTTAAGGTTCTTTAATGAAGGAGAACCAGCATGGCCTTTCACTGGTCTGTCCAACCTCTTGAGAGTGCTACAGTGTGATTTTGTTTTCACCCCATCGTTGTCTAATTTATTTGTGCCATTTCTTAAAGGTTAAGGTTGTTCACAGAGGTAGGACAAATCACCCTTTCTATTTTTTTAAGGATCTCAAGTAGTAGAGGATCTGATGTCAAGAACATTTGACATATTAAAACTAACTGTTTGAACACAAGAAGGTGAAAAGGAAAAGCCCTTTAGACTTTTTCTTCACCACTGTGTCTTTCATTCTGACCTTAGAGTAGTGTCAGCCAAGTGTATATCGCCAGGTTGATGGTCAGAGGCTTGTCTTCTCAGGGCAAAGAACCATAAATATTGGCATTTAAGGATCCTTCAGCAAAATGATTTTATCTCTATGCATTCAGTCATAGAGATAAAGTGGGAGTCACCAGACCAATCTCACTTCAGTGGGAGTCACCAGACCAATCTCACTCAAAAAGCATTTTCTAGACCATTTTTAGTGCCTTACACTTAAGTATGAATATTTAGTCAAGGGTCTTTAGTCTCTGAGGCCTGATTGTAAATTTAGGAATTATACATAAATTTTATATGCTAGTTTATTAAGATTTGTAATTAACTTTTTACATGGGTGAAGATAAGAGTAATGGATTTAAAATATATTCAGTATAGGCACAGTATCTGAAACTGTTAGCTGTTGGTTAAATACTTACTGAGTGAATGAATACAAGGGCATTTTAATATAATTATGAACTGGAAGAAATTTCTGTTTTTCAGTATATAGCTCCTTTCTGGTAGTTTTTACATGCAAGTATTTTCTAAGTCTTGTGAATAAAAAAGTGAATCAGTACTCTAAATGTCCTGTAAATCATTTTCTAAAGTACATACCTTTAAGAAGTATGTAGTAAAGCTCAGTAGTAGGGTACTGGCTTAGCATGCATGAGATACCCTAGGTTCCAACCCCAGCATGACTATTAATCAGTGATAAAGACTATTTCCACTGTATGATTTTAGATTTTGATATCTGTTTATTATATTTGTCAAGGAGCTAGATATGCTTACTGAATTATAAAACTAAGACATTTCATTAATAAAACTGGGAGTAAACCCAGTGAAGTACTTATTTGTGAAGCCTCAGGTATTTTTACTTTTATCTGTCTTTTAGTTAATTGCTGTATGCCAAGTTCTAGCTATATAAGCACCAAGTTACTTACTTTTTAATATATTAAATCATTGAATATTAAAATCAGAAAATTGATTTATTAGGAAATAAGTTCCTAAAAAAATAAATAAAAAGGAAAATAAGTTCCTAAAGACTATTTTAGTCACCAACCACATTTATTAAAAATAATTCATTTTTAATGATTAAGCTCATCAAAAGCAATGAAAAGCTTTTTAAGTATCATGTTTCATTATTTGTAAACATATAATCATAGTTAACTAGAATTTATTTAATAAAATTTCTAAAGTTTTTATGAGCTTCTAGAGGTTATTTTGTTTTGGTTTTTCATTAAGCTATAGTTATTCTCTAATAAATATAAAGTAGATAATATTTTAGAATCACTTGATAATTTGACTTACAGTACAAGCATTTATTATGTGTATTCATATTTTTCATTGTACTAGAAATTACAAGGGATTTTTACATTTTTGTTAGCTGTGTATGATAAGGATGAGGGATATTGATTCCATTTTACTCTTCTTTAGGAAAGCAGTTGTCATGTCTACCTGAGTTACAGCTTGAGAGAGTGTTAGGTTTTTGGGTGAAAAAGTCTGATTTGGTATTGTTACACTAACTCAGCCTAAAAATATATACTGCTTTATAGTAAGTAGGGTTTCTTATAGCTAAAAATGCAGGAGTTTCATGTATGTTAGAAGATAATTTCATTTATTCAGTATTTTTGAACTTTTATAATATGCTAAGCTTTACTCTGGTGGTATGAATCCTTGTTGTTTGATATGAGAATATTTGTCATTGTATAATTTTATGAACAGTAAATACAAGTATGGATATCTTACAGTTGTAAAGTTGAAATGTAACTATATTAACAATTAAAAAAACTTGTCCTAATCCTTGTAGTATTTCCAAACTAGTCTAGACAATAAATATGCCAACCTTTGTGGCTCCCTAGGCATTTCAAGGGATCCTAGGTTTCTTCTGTTCTTCACTGAGTGTTTGAAGGTAAACCATATATGGTATATTGAAGTAATTTATTTTCAGAGTGAAGAAAGTAGGTCTAGCCTTTTCTGGTGAAGAAGAATCATAGATTCAGGAATGTTGTAATCATTTTAGATGTCTCTGCTTCCATGTTTTAGTGAGTAATGCCAGAAAATATCTAGTATTTGGACAGATATGTTTAGAGATGAAGCTTGTCTTGTATGTTGTAACTTAGGAAGTGTGATGGTCGGTGGTATCTGTGTACTGAAGGTATATGAGTCTGCATTCAATCTTTGCAATCTGTACAGCTACAGTGTAGCACTGCCATATATTCCTGTGTGGGTACATGCAAATTCTAATACTGTTTCAATAATTTTTCATGTAAAATAAATGGTTTTAGCTGTTACAAATGTGCTGATACACATATATGATATTTTTAATTCTTCTAGAAAGATACCCAGATGGGGAATAGCTGTGTCGAATGGAACCTCCATGCCTAGTTTTTTGAAGAATCTCTGTACTAATTTCTGCAGTGGTTGTACCAGTCTACATTTCTACCAACAGTGGTTCCTTTTGCCCCCACATCCCTGCCAGCATTTGTTACTGGTTGATTTCTTGTTGATAGCTATTCTTTCTAGAGTGAAATGGAATCTCATTTTTAATTTGTTTCTCTCAAATGACCAGTAATGTTGGTCATTATATTTTTTCACATATTTATTTGCCATTTGTATTTCTTCATCTGAGAAGTGAGTATTCCTGTCAGATGCCTATTTTTGGATTGGGTCTTTGAATTGGGGGAGTTCTGAATTTTTCAATTCTTTATATGTTCTAGATATAAGTCCTTTTTGTTTGAGGAACAACTGGCTAAAACTTTTTCCCACTTTGTAGGTTGTCCTTTCCCTCTATACAAAAGGTTTTTAATAAGATGAAATCCCAGTTGTTGAGTCTTTGAATTATTTTCCTTGCAATCTGGTTTTGTTTATGAACTGTTAAGAACCCAAATGCCCATCAGCTGAAGAATGGATAAAAAAGATATGGTCTTTTTATACAATGGAGTACTACTCAGCCATAAAGAGGGATAAACTTGAGGCTTATATCTCTCCTCATTGGAACTCATCTGTAATCCCAGCACTTGGGAGGAGGACTGTCACAAGTTTGAGGCCAGCCTGGACTACATAGTGAGCTCAAGGCCAGTCTCAACTACATAGCAAGACCCTTTCTCAAAAAAAAAAAAAAATCAATCTTATTTGAAGAATATGTGAGTAATTTTGGAACATCACATGAATTTTATTTTAGAAAAACAGTAATTCATCCACTGTTATTTCAGCTAGGTTATGGTTTCTTTGGGTTTTATTTTTTCCTTTGGGCTTTAAATCAGCTAATCTGTAAACCTCCTTATTGTGTAGTCCAAATTTATTTGGACATGTTTGCCTCCAAACCTGGTACGTATCTCTTTATTGTGTATTATCTATAGACAATGCACACAGCATACATTATATTTTTGGAATAAATAGAGGCATCATAGAACACAAAATAAATTTCCACAGCATTTTCCTGCTATTTTTCTTCCCAGCCAAGAGCTCCTCTCACACAACTGTTCGTTTTTTTTTTTTTAATTTTTCACGCAACTATTCTTTAAAAAATCCTCTTTTCTTGCGACTCTACTTTTGATAGCTCTATACTGTATCATAACATACATCAGTAATAAGCTGTGTTTCAGGTTGGGTTTTTCTTTCTTGGCTTTTTGGTAATGCTAGAGAGTCAAACCAGTGCCTTTGCATTATAAGGAAGTGCTCTGCTGTTCAGCTACATTCCTACCCCTAAGAGAGTTTTTTTGTTTTGTTCAGAATATGGTATACTAGGCCAGGCGTGGTGGCACATGCCTGTAATACCAGCACTTGGGAGGCTGAGGCAGGAGGATCACTGCGAGTTCGGGGCCAACCTGTGCTACAGAATAAGTTCATGGCCAGCCTCTGAGAGTGCTGGGATTACAGGCAATGCAGCACTATGCCTGCCTGCCTGCCTAGCCCCAAGATTTTTATAAATGGTGAACGTACTAAGTATCTTTGCAGAGATGGAAAATTTCTATTGTGTGGTGGTGGTAAAACATGAGTTAATATGTATGATAAAACTATAGAGAACTTACACACCTGCTTTGTGCACATGTACACACACAAGTGAATGTAAAGCTGGTGAAATGATAATAGCCTCTTTGCGATTTGTATTAACATTGTCAGTTTCCTGATTTTGGTTTCTTTCCTAGGTCTGTGATAGTGGAATCCACTAGTTACTGGGGAGCAATAGGGAGTCACTCCACCACTAAGACCTTTTTTGTTTCTACCTTCACATTTTTGTTAATGAATCCTGACTCCTACCCTATCTTTCCTGATGGATGTGATCATTTGATGTTTCCCACCCTTTGGTTGTATTGGCTCCTATCACTTCCAGTTTCTTCATCTCTCTGTGCACCTAAATCATGGCTTCCTCTACCTAGCTTTACAGCTTGTGCATTTGTGAGGTGTTTTGCCTGCTCCAGAGGTCTATATACTGCAGGCTGTCACCACCATCTAAGTCAGTTCCATTTATACAGAAATGGAGAACACTTCCCCAATATCAAAATGTTATTTTTAGTCATCTTATAGATACACATTTTCATAACATTTTAGGATGCTTCTTGCACAGAAGGAAGCAGTGTTTTCCCTTCTAGTTTTAAGCTAAATTCCTTTGGTTAGAGAATAAAATAGAAGTTTTAAGTTTGTTCATACTTCTTCCTCACCTTAACTTACATCTGCTTTTTAAATCTCGACAAATCCAGAGTAACACATAATACCTCCTTCAAGGACTCAGTTAGTTATAATCAGAGAGCCCTTATTGTAAGACTTAGCACTTTTTATAAAAACTTTCAACCGTTTACATGAGGCCTTAGATTACTATCTTACTTTATATTTCTTGTTATCTTAATCTTTTTGTAAGCACATAGTGGGCAAGATTTGATGATGTTTTACTTTTCTAAAATTTTTTTAAGTTTCAGTTTTCTCAGTACTGAGACATAGTATCTTGAACATTATTCATTTACATTGTATGACAACACAAAAGCATAACTAAACATTTCAAAGTTTTGATCCTTACCAAGTACTGTATAAATCACTTTCATATACATGGATTTTCACAATATCCCTACTAGCTGCATTTTGCAGATAAGATACTTGGCTCTGGAGATAAGCAACTTGCCTGTGGATCTGTAGCGTATAAGTACATACTTGGGTTTGGACCCTCGTGACCCCAAAGTCCTTCTTTTTAACTCAGACTGTTGAAATGAATCGTACTAGTGAATTGTTTAAACCTTCTTGTTAGTCGTATCAGTCATGATGTAAACTCAAGGCCAGTCTTAAATTCAGATAGCTAGTACTCGTCATAATCTCACGGTCTCAAGAGATGACATTCATAATTGTTCAAGGCTGAACCAGAGCTTTGTGGTTTCTTTATAACACTAAAATGTTTTATTAGTACTCAGTGTTTGGGTTGCTTTCCTTAAAAAATGGATAATATAGTCGTGTACCTCATAACTCTGCTGTATATATGATGGTGTTCCCATCGGATTATAATGGAACCGAAAAAGTTTTATTACCTACTAGTATTGCTGTGCCTTTTTTTGTGTACAGATATGTTTAGATACACGAATACTTAACAATTGTGTTACACTTGCCTAAAGTACATATTCAGTACAGTAACATTCTATACTGTTTTATAGCCTAGGAGCAATGTGCTACTCCATATAGCCTTGAGGATCATAAATTATAACATCTAAATTGGTATAAGTATATGCAGTGATACTTATACATTGACAAAATTGTCAAATGATGCATTTCTTAGAATTGCTTCCTTTAGTTAACTGATACATAACTGTACTTCATATATTTTCAGATTTTAATTTTCTTTTGATAATTTATAAATACTTTTAATACATTCTAAGATAAATGCGTTGGGCTCACATATCATAAATACAATTTCCTTTTTGACATTTTTTGTTTTTTACATGGGGGGATAAAATTGAAGGTGATAAGAATCTAGCTCTTTATTAATAACTTGGAAGATAGAATGTTGCTGTTTCCATCCTGTGACTGGATTTTTAAGCAGAAGAAAAAGTGCACTGCAGAGTTGCTGGATTTAAGGTTCTTAGTGCAGTATTTTGCTGCTTCATGCCAGGAGGAGCTACAAATTGATATGGCCTTGTGCATTTTTGAAACATGTTTTCTATATTCAGTTGTGCTTTTTTACCTGTCTACCTGAATAGCTGTTGTACTGACTTTTTTTTTTTTTGTACTGGGAATTGAATTCACTACCTTGTGCTTGTCAGGCAGGCACTGTGCCGCTGAGTTATATCCCGGCCCTGTAGCTGCTATACTGAAAATGAAAGTCCTTGATTTAAATTAGATATTTTGTTAATTTGCATATAAATCATGAGTTATAATATAGCAGTGGAATGGTTATACCATGAAGAAGCTTTCTGGGGCCTCACAGAGGTTAATGTTTTACTAGAGATAAGTGAGCAACCATAGTTAACTTCAGGTAAGCGTTGTTCTTCATTTACAGTTTTATTAATCATTAACATTTTCTTGCTATAGTTTCACATCTGCACTGCTTTCAGCTTCGACATTTGAATCTGAGAATATGCATGTGTATGTTTCCTTATAGGTTATATATTAACCTTATATTTTAGCACTCTGTTCTTGATACTTTAAGATTACATAATACAGTAAATAAATATAATGTAATATTGTCTTATATTAAGTGAAAAAAGGATGCTTGTTTATACATAACTTATTTTGGCAAAATAAGTAGAAAAGTAGTGAATATATATGTATATTCACTGGGTAGCCATGCATAGTGGTTGTAAGCCTGTAATCCCAGCACTTTATGATGGTGATGGTGCTAAGGTGTGGAATCCAGAGGCTTGCAAAAGCACTTACATTGGCATAGTAAAGCTTGCTAGGCAAGTGGTTTGTCTTTAGTGTGCCTTACCATGAGCAACTCTCTTTGACTAGGTATTTATAATCAAGTTCTTGAGTTTTAATTAGCCTTACCGATAGAATGAAACTTTGGATGAATAAAGAGAAGGGTCAATGAGAAAGAGATAAAGAGAAGGAACAGTGAGAAAGAGATCAGAGAATGGATGTGACTCTTTGTCTTCTCATAGAGGTATATCTTGTGACACCCTACTTATTCTGTGGTTTCTCACTAGCCCTTTTCTTGTTTTATGGTTTCTGAGATAGCTATGTAACTTTATTATCAATTCTGCTGTTACCTCAAGCTTATTTTTCTATTATTTGTAATCAAAGAAACATTTCTTTACATTTTAAAATGTGTTTTTCATATTAAAGGGACTTAACGCTGCTTAAGTTCTTCCTATTCCCAAAATACCTATGCAGAGAAAACTATGGTTCTGAAATTCAAAATGCTATTGAATGTTTAAAATTTTAAAGATATATTTTCGTAAAATACATACTGCCATTAATCCCCTTAAAAAAACTTCCCCTTGCTTTTAACACATTTTTATCCCATCATACCCTCCCCGCTTTTGAGACAGGGTCTCGCTCTGTACTTCAGGTTGGCCTTGAACTTACTATGTAGCTCAACTTTGCTGTGATCCTTCTGCCCCAGCCTTCCAACTGCTGGAGTTGAGGGTTTATACCACCAAGCCCAGCTTCTTGACAGTTTCTCAAGTAAACAATGTTGGAAGTCTTTTTTCATGAGTATATTTATGGTGATCAAAAATCCAGTGGCTGCTGCAGCTAAGTGCTATGAAATGGAAAGGTAGGTATCTAAAAACATTGTGATGTGTCCTCATTCCTGTTGTCCCCCAACTTTGGCTCTTTGCTCCTTTTGGCTCGTTTCCAAAGTCAAAATGATGTTTTGAATATATTGAGGCTATCAAAGCAACTATGACTGAAGAGATTTGCTGAAGAGGGCTTACAGAGCTGCTTTAGAAAGTAGTAAGAGAGCTGGGGATATAGCTCAGTGGTACAAGTACCTGCCTGCCAAGCACAGTTCGATTCCCAGTACCAAAAAAAAAGAAAGTAGTAAGAACAATGGTATGTGTTTAAAGTGAGGCATATTGTTGAGTGAGATTAATGGCATTGTGTCTTTCACTGTAATTTATTTTAATCATGCACTATTTTTTTTAACCATACCTTATATTTGAATCAAGTAAGCAAAAGGTGACATTACTATAAAATGAAGGTAAATAATTACAGTCTTGAGTTGAAAATATCAAGAGAGAATTAATTTTTGGAATAGCTTAATTTTTCAATACTTGGATCAGATCCAGTTCCTATCAAAATTGGGTGAGTTTAAGCCAGGTGTGGTGGCATAGGTCTCTCTAATCCCAGCAGTTTGGGAAGCTGAGGTGAGAGGATTGCCCTGAGTTCAAAGTTATCCTGGGCTATATAGTGAGTTCAAGGCCAGCCAGCACTACAAAGCAAGACCCTGTCTTTAAAAAAGAAAAAAAAAAAAATGTGGTTAGCTTAAGTCTCTTTACTTTGTAGCCCTCGCCATCTCTGTTATTTCAGTTGTCTTAGCATATGAAAATTTAAAAATTATTCGTCCAGCCTCTAAAATCATGGAAGTAAATTGTATGTTTAATACAGAGTATGCTTTTTTCCTAAAATAAAACTTTTTCTTCATTTCTTTTATTCTTAGTTTTCTTTCCATGCCTGGACAGTGTTTTGTAGAACTCTTAAGGACTTTTGAAAATAGTCTGATAATCATCGCAAATCTGTCTTCTATGTGCTTGTACTGCCTCTTGTCCTCCTATATTCTTTACTGTATTTGCTTCACCTTTTTAATTTAAAATCGTGTGTTCTATATGTAGATGGTCAGGAGAAGACTGAAAAACAAGTGAGATTAAAATTTGAGGAAGAAGTGGAAGGTATGACATTTGATAGCTCAAAACACTGATGCATGAATGTTACCCCATTTCATTACTCCATCAATAGACATTTCTTTTATCCTCTGAGCTCACCACATTGCTTGACATTAAAGTAAATTGTGGGGTGTTGTTTTTGTTTTTGGCTTTCAAAATGTCATTTGTTTTTATTTGCACAGAATTATTCATATTCAGTAAGATTTACTTTCTTTAATTGTACCATTTCATGCAATATTTCCTTTACCCTGAAAAAATGTCTTTATAACCTTTGAAGTCAGTCCCCTTACCCAAGCCCCATCCTTAGCAGGTATTCCTCTTATACTAGCGTATAATTTTGGTTGTTTTTTGAAAATTTAAACCAATAGAATCATTTAGTGTATATTGTAGCTTTATATCCCTGACTTCTTTAATTTAGTGTAATGCTTTTGATCTTCATCTGTTTAATTGTGTACCACTAGTTCATTCCTTTTTAAAATTTAATTAAATGTCATTTTTCCCCCATGGTATGGGGGATTGAACTGAGGACCTAGTACATGCTAGACAAGGGTGTATCACTGAGATACTCCCCTACCCCTTTGTATTTTGTGGCGGGGTCTCCCTTTGTCACCCAGGTTGACCTTGAACCCTGCTTCAACTTTCTCAGTAGCTGGTAATGTATAGGCAAGTACCACTATGCCCTTCAGTTCATTCCCTCTATTGTTCAGCACAATTTCAGTGTGAATGTATCATAATTTCCATGTACAGTTCACCAAGTAGTGGACATTTTTTGGTTTCCATTTTTGGCCATTATAAATAAAACTGCTATGAGTGTTCCTGCACAAGCCTTTGGATGCATTTATTTTCATTTCTCTTGGATAGATACCTAGTTGTACCATCACTCAATTTTATGAATATATATGCCTTTTTATAAATCAATCAAATACTCTGGTTATGTCTCCGTTTTTGAATTTTCGATTGTGTTTTGTAATCAAGTGTTTTTGGATTTGAGCCAGTAAATTATTTATACTAACGTTATACTAGCTTACTTCATTTCTTTTTATTTACTTACATAATTATTTCATTGAGCTAATTTCTCAAAAATATTTTCTGTCCATGTTAATTGCATACTTCATAAATGACAGTTAAAAATAGTTTGGTTTAAAAATAACTTCCAATACCCATAATCCAACATAAGAAATTATCAGTCTATGTATATCCCTTTCCAATTGCAGCTCTTTTTCACCAGCTAAAGACCTAATAATTTTGCCATCTCTCAGGTATCCCTAAGTAAATTTTACTTGATTTTGAATGTTTTTAAACTTCATAAATATGAAATATGTGCTTGTTTTACCCCACATTATATTTTAATCCCTGTTCATATAAGTTCATTCTGTTTGGCTGATGTTTTAATAGTTCATTGTATGATAATTACATACTTAGAATACTTATACGGATTATTTCTTCTCTTGCTGGTGGATGCATGGGTTGCTTTGTATCTTGCTACTAGAAACAATAAGCTGTGAACACTTTTGTGGGGTTTTTTGGGTACATACACAAGCATATCTCTAATTTAACTGACAGTAGATTTGTTAGGTTATATAATTATCTGTATTTCAATTACATTCAGAAATACTGATTGTTCCTACATTTGTGGTAGGAATTTGGTATCCAAGTATGCTATCCTAGCATACTTTCCATGTATGCTAGGTGCTCTCCTGCCCTGCTGCTGTCCTCTCTCGGGTGTCTTCCTAAGAGTTGCTGTCAGCCTTTTTCTTTAGGGCTCATGTTTGTTCTGTTAGGTCTCCCCAACTCCAGGTCAGAGAGGTAATGCACAATAATGGACTTTGGGGGCTGGGGATTTAGCTCAGCGGCAAAGCGCCTGCCTGGCAAGCACAAGGTCGTGAGTTCGGTCCCCGGTACCAGAGAAAAACCAAAAAAAAAAAAAAAACAAAAAAAACAAAACAATAATGGACTTTGTTCTCAAAATCTGATCACTTTGTGGCTTTTTAAAACAATTTTTGGACAGCTATAATTCATGTGTTTATAAGAAATAACACACAACTTTCCCCTATTTCCTCCAGTAGTAACATCTTGTGGAGTTAATAGTGCTGGGAGGTTGGCATTGTTCCATTTGCCAACTTTGTTCAGATTTCATTATTTTAGATATGCTTGCATATGTGTTTACCTTCTCTTACATACATCTGTAGATTTATGTAACTTATGTCACAGTAAAGATACAGGCCAGGGCTGGGGATTTAGCTCAGCAGCAAAAGCGCCTGCCTGGCAAGCGCAAGGTCGTGAGTTCAGTTCCCGGTACCGGAGAAAAACCAAAAAAAAAAAAAAAAAAAAAAAAAAAGATACAGGCCAGTTCTAAGGACCTCATGCTACCCTTGTTATTGCCCAACCATTTCTTTCTCTTAAACTATGTCCACATTGCTAATCTCTCCAGTTATGTAATTTTGCCGTTTCAAGAATGTTGCATAGCTGGGCATGGCAGCGGGCACATGCCTGTTATCCTAGCACTTGGGAGGCTCAGACAGGAGGATCTCCACAAGGTCAAAGTCGGCCTTTGCTGCATAGTGAGTTCAAGGCCAGCCTGAATTACAAAGGGAAATCCTGTCTCAGAAAAAGAATGTTGCATAAATGAAATCATATTGTGTGTTTAACCTTTTAAAATGAACTTTTTCACTTAACATAATTTCCTTAATTTTCCATCAAATTGTTGTATGTATTTATACTTTGGTCCTCCTTTTTTTTTTTTTTTTTTGGGTTTTTCTCCGGTACCGGGAACCGAACTCACGACCTTGCGCTTGCCAGGCAGGCGCTTTTGCCGCTGAGCTAAATCCCCAGCCCCTGGTCCTCCTTTTGTTGAATAGTATTGCCATGGTATGAAATAACTAGTGTGTTTAATCATTACCTGTTGAAGGAAATTTTAAGTTTTGAGCTATTAATAAAACTGCTATAAACAGAACTGAATTTGTGTATTTAAGTTTTTGTGTGGTTACCATTTTCTTGGATAAATGCCTAGCACTACAATTGTTAAGTTATATGGTAAGTACATGTTTAGTTTTGTTTTTGTTTTTCTTCCGGTTTTGTTTTTATTTTTCTTCCGGTCCCAGGAATTGAACTCACGACCTTGCACTTGCCAGGCAGGTGCTGTGCTGCTGAGCTAAATCCCCAGCCCCCATGTTTAGTTTTATGAGAAACTATCATATACTTTTTTTTTCCCCAGAGTGGACATACCATTCTACATTCCTATTAGCAATGTATAAGTATCCATATTTTTGCACCCTCACCAGCATTTAGTGTAATTACTGTTTTTTATGTGAGTTATTCTGGTATTTGTGAAATGGTAGCTCATTGATTAAGGTTTAGTTTGTATTTCCATAATGGCTAATTACGTTGTACATCTTGGTTTGCCTTCTGTATTCTTTTAAGATGTCCATTCATGGGTTTTTTCCTGTTTCGTAACTGGTTTTTTGTTGTTGTTTTTATTGTCTTTCACTTTTAAATCCTTACTGTATATGGAAATGATTATATGTATGCTGTAAGAGTATAGGAAAAGTTCATTTTCTTTTTGCCCAAATCAGGAAAAAATTTTATCCTTTTTCTGCCAGTGTTTAATGCCTACTTTTATTACCTTTCGTTTTGCCTGAGTTCATTGTGTTTTAGAGAATTTCTCATTTTACTCTTTTTCCTTTGGTGATACCGTATCATCCTTTTCTTATTGGGCTGGCTAGACCTATAAGGCAGATGTATATATCTCCTCTTAGTGGATGGTCATAGAAAAAGAAATGAGTTTTTGCCTGTTAGCCTTAATGAAAGGGATTCCATCTTGATGACCTATATTTCCCCATTGTAATCATTGTGGCTTTGCTGGGACTCAGTAATCCTGTACCAACCAGTTAAAGGAGGAGAGGTTTATGCTGGCCCACATTTTAGAGGGGTTAGCCCAGAGTCAACTGGCTCAGGGAACTGCCTGCCGTGGAGTAAAACTGTGCACCTCATGGTGCCCTGGAAACAGAGAGAGGAAGGAAGAGCCAGGGAGGCAGATATGCCCTTGCCTGTATTGTGGGATCATGTGGGTGTGATACTTACCAATGTGGATTAGCCCACTGACAAGTTTATAACTAAATGTGATACTGGGATGTGGGAGAAGGTGGGTCATTGGGGAGGGGTATGGCCTGGAAGAGTATATTTCCTTCCCTTCTCCCTTGATCTCTCTTCTCTCTCCATTTCTGGCCACCTTTCTATAAGTTGCTTCTCCTCTGTCATGCTGTCCTTCCTGGGAGCCATGTGACTATGGAGTGAAAGCTCCACAAACTGAGCCAAAATAAACCTTTTCTCCTTACAATTCTGGGTGCCAGGTATTATGTCTCAGCGATAAGAAAGTAATAAAGACTGAGTTCTAGATAAACTTTTTAGAAATAGTTTTCCTACTTACTTTGTCGGTATTAAAAATTTTACCTCTGTACAATGAACACTTGAATTAGTTGCTAACTGACATAGATTTTGGTCTTAGTGCTTCCCTGACCCTCTAGTACTGGGGATTGAACCTAGGGTTTTACACTGACCTAGGGTTTTTACACTGGCCCTTCTGTTCGTTTTTAAAATAGGGTCTTGGTAATTTGACCGTGCTGGGCTTTAATTTGAGATCCTCCTGTCTCAGCCCCCTAGCTCTTATGTATAAATTTTATAAGTTTATATGTCATTTAACCACTTACAATTTTGCTTTCCTTATCATCATCATCTTGAGGTTGTTATTACAATTAAGATAATTGCTATGGAGTGGTTTTCAATTTTTTGTTTTTTAGGGTAAATACTCTGTAAATATGTTTTCTGTTATTGTAGTACTCTAGTAAGACTTGCAGAATGTCACTTAAGATCACATCATCACATGCTTATGGTACATCAGCTTGTGTTTTCATGTGACTAGAAAAATTGAGGCAATCTCTGTGACAACTCAGGGAACTGCCATTGTTGGTTGATTATTGGGAAGAAGTGTAGTAGATTTTCTGTGATTTTACAAGTCACCTTACTCTGAAAATCTTGTAAATGAACAGACCTATGGTGTAATACAGTAGGCAGTAACTATGAATTAAGTTTTCATACTCAAAATAGTCTATTTGAATTGTTCTAGAAGGGAAAAAAGTTTGTGTGAGATTCTTAAGGCATCCAATGTAGGATTTGTGTGGAGCCGAACAGCCATAATAAAACTTTGATGACAGCATTGAAAAAGACAAGAAGTGCTGAAAACCTTTATGTGTTTGCTTTTGTAGCCTAAACATTATTAGTCATATTAGTTTTTGGTCTTATTTCTTTATTTGTGCCTTAGTTTTTTTTTTTAAGTCTCACAGGAAATGGCTATAGTGATTGACATACGGAAGCCAATGGAAAATTAATATGTATAGTTAGGATTGATATGCAGTCACCTAGTTTTAAAAATAACACAGTTTTATAGCACATTATATATGATTTATACTTTACTCTTTATCTCCTTATTTTAGAAGATAATCCCTTTACCCAAGACTCAGTTCCTGGGTTTCAAAGCTTGGAATGTTCTTTCATTTTTTTTTTCTGTGTTAATTGATAAGGAGACAATTATAAGTTTATATTGTGACAAAATACCTGAGATAAATAACCTACAGGAGGAAAGGGTTATTTTGGCTCAGGGTTTCAGAGGGTTCAGTCTGTGGTCAGCTGATTTCCTTGCTGTGGCCTTACGGTGAGGCAGAACATCATGGTGGAAGGGTGTAATGGATCAAAGCTGCTCACCTGTGGCAGCTGGGAAGCAGAGAAATGCAGAAGAGCCAGAGATGAAGGGACTGGGAAACAGATGCAGTTTCTAAGACCACACTCTTACAATCCATTCCCTTCCATTAGGCCCTGCCCCCTATTTCCATCGCCTCCCAGTAATACCAGCCAGTTAGGAAGCTGCAGTTCTGATGAAAAAGCCCATCAGCTACGACCCTGCAACATAACAAGCTTTATAGGGAACGTTTTAGGTAAAAATTATATTTCCAACCTTCTTTGTTACTCCAGCCTCCATAAACACATTGTGTAAAATTTGCCTTTCTCCTCAATTCTTTGTACAAGTGATATAGGAAATCTTTTCTGAGTGGTTGAAGCTTCTAAAATTCCTGGATAAGGTTTGAAATTTGAAATAAATATTGGTAAGATTTTTAAATTTTAGATGTATATATGTGGTAGTATAATACACCATTAAATCTTAAAAACGACAGTGTAGACAATAATACAGCAAAATGTAATTTAAAAGTGCACAATCACATAAACCCAGGATTGGGTTTCTTTCACTCTTAGATTTAAAATGTTAAATGGTTTTTAGATGTTTCTACCTGATAGAGATATTTTAAAAACTGCATAATGGTTCAGATTGCAGTAAAATTGCCACGTTTTAAGAGAAATTATATTGGAAATAAAGTTTCCTTTTAGTTGAACGTTAAGTGGAATGTGTAGCTTTTAACTGTAATATTAAACATTCCTTTTACCAAAAGATGTTACAGTATAGAAATCTTTTTTGCTTTGCTTCCATTGCTAGATCATCACCAGTTTTGCATAGGATATTCTTGTTTATTTGTTACAGATTTTATTGTTGAGGAAACTACTTGAAACAGGTCTCTTAACAGCAACAATTCAAAGCTGCTTTGTTATACACACTGCTGTCTGACCGTATCCCTTTGTGAGGTAGTGTCTTCATTTTGCTGTGTCAGTTCTTTTTGTGAAGCACTGGATGGAGCTCCTTTGGTATGGAACTAGATATCTTTTATTTTTTTAAAAAATAAAATATAACAATTAAAAAAATAAAAGATAACAATTTTAAAAGTTGAAAAGCTCCTGGAATGTACTCTTAGCATATATAATTATAGATTATATTTGCTTGTTTTTATTAGTATTTTAACATACAAGGTGGCACAACTAAAGTGCATGCCAAGTAGATGTTTTTTCTCAAATCTGGAGAGACAGTAATGTATTATTTTAGTCTTTTAAATTTGATTGAACATATTCAGAAGAGAATGGCAAAAACCATGTTCTGTGTCTGTTGCTCATATCTTTGGATTCCTATAAGTTACATTTAATGATAGTAAAAATATGTGTTACACAATAAAGGATAATGGAACATATCTATTACTTTTTCTTATCAGTATAACCTGTTAAAGTTATTTGGGGGTACAGTGAATCAACTTGGTATATTGGAGGAATATGGAGAAAACAGTAGTGTATGGTTCCTAAAACTTCTAAATTAGATGATTCTCTGAGATTTAGGCTAGTAACGTTTATTCTACCAAAGAACCTATTTAGCTGTCACTAGTGACCCTAGTGCGAACGCTAATCCGAATCTTTTTAGAGATTAGAAGGGAAGAAAAGCGAGGTTCTGTTTAGGCTATAGATAGGGAAAGGGAGGTCCAAAAAGGCAGCCATTAACTTCCTTTTGCCTCAGCCTCCTGAGTGCTGGGGCAAGAGGCGTGAACCATCATATCTGCAATATTTTTAACTTACGTGGTTCCCTCCCCCATTTAGTTTTTGTTTAACATATGTATACTGTTCATTTATATGATTCCATCAAATACATTTATCCATAGCCCTTTAGTGTGATTTTTAGGTTTCTTATGGTTTCTTTTTTAGAAGCAGTATTGTGGTAATCATTTTCATACTTGACCTCCACAATGTGCTGCTGTATATAGGAATATCTGTAGATGTGGAATTGAGTTTAGAGCATACCTACCTACTTTACCAGACATGATATGTCTCTCCAAGGTGGTTTTCTTTGTATGTATTTTCTGTCATCTATTTTTGAGAGGTTGAGTTTTTTTTTATTTTATATTTTCAGCAACATTTGGTATGTTAGTCTTTATAATTACTGTTAACCTCAGTAAAATAAAATAGTACAATATCTTAATATAATTTTCATTTCTGTTCCTTTGGTGACTAGTAAGGTTGACCACCTTTTCATACATTTGTTGACCTTTGAGGCTTTCTCTTCTCTAAGTCACTTGTTTTCTTTGCCCATTGTTTGTAGAAGGTTTTCCTTTAAAAAGATAAATAAATAAATAAAGCCAGGCATGATGATTCTCACTTACAGTCCCAGATACTTGAGATGCTGAGATGTGAGGATTATTACTTCACCCTAGGAGTTTAAAACTAGCCTGGGCAACACAGAAGTATAGTCTCTTCTAAGGAAAATTTTTTTTTGATTGACAGGATGTTGTATGTGGGGCTACTTACTGATGATAGAAGCCAGGATCTTCCCACTGAGTTAAATTGCTAGTAGCACTTTTTTATGTGTTGGTTTGAGATGAGTTTTGACTAAGTCACTAAGTAGCCCATGCTGGGCTCAGATTTACAGTCCTGCATCATCTTCCCAGAATGTTGAGATTATAGGTTTATGCCACCATGCCTGCCTGGTTCATAGGAATTTTTTTTTTTGTACATACTGAATGACAATACTAATTCTTTATTGGTACTGTACAGTACATCTTCTAATCTTCTAAAAGTCATTATTCACTTGTTAGTAAGTTAGTTTTAGTAAAAATTTTAAATTTAGTCAGTATATCAAGTTAATTTTTTGTACATTGTGAGCTGAGTCTTATAAGGTTAACTTATTAATACACAGGAAAAAGAAACGTTTTGAGATTTTTTTACTGGAATAATGTTGAATGTATATTTTCAGAGCAAACGGCCACTTTACTGTATTGAGTCCTTCCTTCCATAGACATGATGCATGTTTTCATTTACTTAGGGTTTTGTATTAGGACCTTTAGGTAGAGTTTAGTTTTTCCCACAAAGTTTGTAGTTTTGTTGATTAATCTCTGTGATCTGACAGTGGTTATTGCTTTTACAGGTAAATTCTTACTATGTTATATTGTAATAAATACAGATACATAAAAACAGTTATTTTTTGTGTAGTGATGCACTGTTGAGTAGACTTCCTGAACTCTCTGAAATGTATTAGTGGTGTGACTATAAATTATTTTGGACTTTTTGACTATTTTGTTTCTTCTTTTCCAGTATTGACTCTTCAAAAATTTCTTGCCTAGTGTATCAACTAAAATCTACAGATCATATGTTAGATACAGTTATTGAATGCATCCCTATAATTGTTCATGATGGTAAAAGGAATACTTGCTACTATGAAGTAGTTTATAATAGTTTCCAAAATTAAAAATACACAGTGCAGGCTGGACGGGTAGCTCAGTGTTAAAGAGTGTGTGGATCCCTGAAGCTCTGACTTGATTCTCCACACCAAAACAAAAATAACCCCTCACAGATGTGGCTTATGGAGAAAATGTAACATTTATATCTCACAATGAATTAAACTAAGGCAGCTTGCTTGTTTTTGTTTTTGTGTTTGTTTTTGTGGTACTGGTGATTGAACCCATGGCCCTGTGCAAGCCTTTTACCACTGAGTACCTCATGAGCCCTAAGGCACTTCTTGTGGCTGTGTTCCAGGCTCCTCCCAAGTACCTCAGATACTAAATATATGAAAATCTGGGACACTACCCTGTTAAATATTGAAGTCATGCTAGTTGGAGATCTCTGCCATAATGTTTAAGAATGACATTAGCTCTGGATTTTAGAGAAATATAATTAATTAGGTTCAGGAAAGTTATTATTTTCCTGAAAGGTTATTTTTATTGTTCATCATTGATTATATTATTTTCTTCATTACTATGTTAATATAAATTATTTATTATTTCATTTTTGAGGTAAAGTAACTTACTAATCAAGTATGAAGTATTTCTGGATGCATTTAGAAAAAGTATTTTCATCTCATTTATAATGCTTCAGGTTTGGGAAATCTATCTTTTTAAAATTATGAACTGTATTATAAAGATAAAAGTGGAACTCCATTGTGGTGGTACAGGCCTGTAATCCCAGCACTCTTTTTTTTTTTTT
>NW_004955425.1:16442968-16463941 GCF_000276665.1 Chinchilla lanigera | reverse complement strand
TTTGGTTTTTCTCCGGTACCGGGAACCGAACTCACGACCTTGCGCTTGCCAGGCAGGCGCTTTTGCCACTGAGCTAAATCCCCAGCCCCTCCCAGCACTCTTGAAAGGCTAAGGCAGGAGGATTGTTAAGTTTGAGCCTAGCCTGGACAGTGTAGAAATTTAATGAGACTCTTGTCTCAAAATAAAATACTAAAAAGGGGCTGGGGTTATAGTCCAGTGTAATGGTCCTGGGTTTAAGGTCGATTACTGCATGTGTCAGTCAATCAATCAAAGCATGTATGAAACATAAGTTTGCATACTATGGGTTTTTTTGTGTGTGTGTGTTGTTTTGTTTTTTGTCTTTTTGAGACAGGGTCTCACTATGCAGTTCAGGCTGACCTTGAGCTCACTTTGTAGCCTGGGCTGGTCTCGAACTCATCATGATCCTCCTGCCTCAGCCTCCCTAGTGCTGGAATTACAGGCATGAGCAACCATACCTGGCTCATACTATGTTATTTATAGAGGTTTATAAAACAAAATGATCTCCTCTTTTAAATGTCACCCATAATAAAAAGTAGAATACTACCTACCAGTTGCTTTTCTTTCCCCTATCCTACCTTAGGCTGGGTAAATGAGTACTTTGGCTTTTGTGTTAATCATCCCCTTGCTTTTACTTATACAAGTAGTTCTATATGCCAAGCATATACACAGTTTATATAAAGATGTGTTAATGAATGAGGGTTTCTGGACAGGATGCCAAAATAGTTTTTGAATCATTGTATATATTTTCAGTCTCTCTTTGTTCTGATGCATCCAGAATGCAGTTGATGTGCTAGTATAGCTTAGAGGTAGAATAGTTGCCCAGCATAGCATGTACAAGGACCTGGGTTCTATACCCAGCACCAGCAATCCCTCCCCCAAAAGTAAAAATTCCTCTTTAATAGTGCTGATACATCTGGACAAACCTGTTAGTGTAGACCAGATATTGTACTAGGTTTCCTCCCTCAGAAAATGGGCTGGTCTCTATTTCCTAATTCTAAACTCAATATGGTCTGCCTTTGGATCTCAGAGGTCAGGGCAGAACAGTTCTGTGAAGTGAAGTACTTTCCCACAGTTGATATAGGCAGTAAGACAAAAGGAGAAGGTATGAACTTCATTACAACACAGTTAAGACAAGTACATAGCAGAAACTCTCAAGTTACAAAGATGAGACAGAGACAGAGAAGATCTATATATAATAGATGTCTTTTATACACCACTGTGCTACATGGTGTTTGGGGTGTGTTCTCTGTTTGTTGCACAGTCTTTTTCTGTGTCGTTCGCCACCCCCCCACTCCCCCCAGTGCTAGGCAATTGCTTTGTCACTGAGCTGTGTCCCAGGGTGTGTGCTGTTACGTTTTGACTTAAATTCAGAATATATACAATGTCTTATTACCTAGAACCATGCTACCATGTAGTAGTTAAAGAAAAATAAAAACTTACACCAACATACTAGCACATGGCTGAAATCTCAGCTACTTGAGAAGTAGAATAATCACAAATTTGAGGCCAACCTGGGCAACTTAGTGAGACCTTGTCTCAGAATAAAAATTGGGCCACAGATGTAGCTTTGTGGTAGAGCACCCCTGGATTTGATTCCCAGTACTGGGAAGTTGGATGCAAATTGTGTGGCCAAGATTCTTTTCCTGTCTTTAACATAATATTCTATACCAAAGCCCAGCTGCAACAGAGACTAGAATCATTCAGTGTGAATTTTTTCTTTTATTCAAGGTGACTTATCCTGACATCTTGGTCAGAATACAAAATCTTGTGGTGATAACATATACAGTGCTTGCTTTTTTATCTGTATGGGTTCCCTGCAGTTTCATAGGATTTTTTATATGAAGTACATTAAATAGTGAAGCACATGCTGCATCAGTTTGATACAGCTACTTTAACCAGCTGCCGTAGTCTGGGTGAGTTAAACAACAGAAAATTATTTTTTCACAGATCTGGAGGCCAGAAGTCCATAATCATATGTTGGCAGGTTAGTTTCTTCTGTGGATCATGAGAGAAGGATCTGTTCAAGACCTTTCTGCTTAACTTGTAGATGATAATCTTTCTGGGTTGTCACGTTATCTTCCCTTGGTACTTAGATCCACATTCTTTCTTAGAAGGATATCAGTTATGTTGGATTTAGGGCTCAGGATCATGACCTCATTTTGATTACTTGTGTAAAGGCCTTGTCTCTAGAATTTGGGAAGGGGAGTTGCTTGAGGGGATGCCCTTCAGCCCATAATACATGCTAGTTCAAAACTTTACAGTCCTAGCACCATAAAACAATTTAAAATATAGTATACATCTTCTTGAGAAATAAAATAATTTATTAAAATGTACTTGAAGCTGGGTGTGGGGGTACACACCTATGGTCCCAGGATTTGGGAGGCTGAGGCAGGAGGTTCACCACAAGTTGCACACCCACATGGACTATATAATAAGTTCAAGGCCAGCATTAACAACATAGTGAGACCTTCTCTTAAAAAACAAAAAAAATACATGAATATTACTGTAATCAATAAGAACTTAGTTTCCCTAAGAATAACTTCCTATTAAACAGGTCATTTTAGAAATAGTTCAGTGATCACTTATTTGTTATAGGAGCTTTGCCAAAGAAATATAGACAGACATTAAAATTTGGCAGTGGAATATACTTTCAAATTTAAATTTCTACAGATTAAAAATGGATAAAAAAAAATTGCTATCTGTGATTTCTCCTTTGGCTTTGCTGAATTTTTCCACCTCACCCTTGTTCTGTATCATTGCTATTCACTGTAATCATAGGTTTTGGTCTTATAGCAGATAACTCTGACATTAATAGTTGATTTTGTATTGTAAACATTTAAAATGTTAAATGAATAATAATTAAAAGAATCTCACATTTAAAATTTTTTCTGTTAACCTAAAATATAAGCATTTAGTAATACGAAGGTTTAAAGCATACTACTTTTATTTCTTCTTGAGAACTTTTCCATTTTGAAGTTTAACAGGCAGCTGATGTAAAAAAAGATTATCTTAAATTTCTGGCTGTGAATCCTAGATCTTCATTTCCTCAGATGTAGCCAGCAATCTGGGCATGTCTGTGTCTGAAAAGCAGAGACAGCCTTATGCCCAAACTTCTGTTACCAATTTTGATTAAATTCCTGATACTTGCAAAAGCAGTTGCTATTTTTAATATTTAAAATGGTTATCAAAAGTTTGGAATTGATGTGTATTTGGTCGTTTTGCCCATTTTGGAGTCATAACAATTAAGAGATTGTGTTTATTACCAACTGTTTCAGGGTAACATGCTAGAAGGAATCTGCCAGTAATACAGAAATGAGAAAAGTAAGTCCTTGCTCAAAGTATATTAATTATTATAATTGAAGGTGCCACTCTAAATGTTTCTAACATCACAGTGTATGAGACTGTGGCATATAAAGGATATCCTTGCTGTTCCTTTTTAAATTATTCTTTTGTTATTAGAAAGACTCATAGTTAGAAATTAAGAATACATGGAATTCAGTAAATAGAATCTTGGTAATTTCTTGCTTATCAAAGATAATTTCTTATTTACTGCTTTTTGGGGGCAAATCACTTATTTTTCCTAATATGCCAGTACATGAAGAAAATGTGTTTTTAAGTGAACCTGCTTTCACATATTTTATATTAATCCCACATGCATGAAATGTCTGTGCTCACAGAGCAATGTAACAACAGTACCACAAATAACATGATATAAATGAGAGATATACAAGTCCTATGTGAGAGGTTATCATTTAGCATTGGAATTGATTAAAAACACAAGCAAAGTCAAGTTGCTTATTTAGTGGTTAAGAAAATAACTTACTTTACAGTACTTCACTCCCCTGAATGATTGACAGCACTTATAAGCATTTTAAAGTCAGGTTCATAGATAAAAGATCCTAGGCCTGAAGCTTTTTAAATCATTAGTCTAAGAGCTAGTCAGTCAGTAATTAAAAAAATTATATTAAACCATACATAGTGTATATTGCCATCAGTTTTTTTATCTTTTTAGTTTTATGGAAGAAATACTTACTGTAAACTGTAGGGGGAAGATGGATCTTTCACTATTGTTGGTTTCTAAGATGTAATTATTATGTGAATGTGACTTATTTCTCTCTCTCTCTCTTTTTTTTTTTTTTGTATCGGGAATCAAACTCAGGAGCTTGTGTTTGCCAGGCAGGTGCTTATGTCAGAGTTACATCCCTGCTCCAACTTACCTCTTTTTGTAAGAGGCCGTAATTTAGCTCAACTCCAAATAAACCTGAGAACTGGCCTCATTACTAAGTTCAGCTAGTGCTAGAATTTTTACTAATTATTATTTGTGTCCATGACTAGTACACTGCCACAATCATAACTCCATAAGCAGGCAGCTGCTTTATTTATTTTTAAATTTATTTATTTATCTGTCTGAGAAAGGGTCTTGCTCTCTTTATTCAGGCTGGCCTTAATATATAACTGAGGCTGGCTTTGAACTCATGTCAGCCTTCATGCCTTAGCCTCATGAGTAGTAGGATTATAGGCATGTGCCACTATGCCCAACCATAAACATTTTAAATAACACTGAATGTAGTGGTCCACATTTACAGTCTCAGCTACAGGTAAAGTGGGAGGATTGCTTGAGCCCAAGAATTTGAAGCCAGCCTGGGAAAAAAAAAAGCAGCAGGATATATCACATATGATAAAAATTCTCTATGATGAATGTTATCACTGTGTAGGAAAAAAATATGTGAACAAGAAAAGGAAGCTAAACAAAGTTTGGCTACACAGAGATAAAATTAACTTATACCCAGGAGTGGTGGCAAATGCCTGTAATCCCAGCAACCATGGGGGCTGAGGCAGGACTATTGCTCTAAGTCCGAGGCCAGCCTGAACTACATAGCAAAAACTCTGTCCTCAAAACAAAAAACAAAAAATTGCTTTTTTTTTTCCCATTCCCCTACTCTTCTTCAACCACTATTCTCCTTTGTATTCTTTTAGATACAAATGCTTTGTTTCCATTTTTTCATTTTCTTTTTTTTGATTTTTCTCCCCACCGGGAATTGAACTCATGACCTTGCACTTGCCAGGCAGGCACTGTGCCTCTGAGCTAAATCCCCAGCCCCTGTTTCCATTTTTTTCTTTATTTTTTTTCTTATCCCTTCTTTTCTTTCCCCATCACCCCTCCCTTGTTTACCTTCTTATTTCAACATTTTCTTCCATTTCCCAATATCTGTTAACATTTTGGTCTTTATTTACACTTTCTCACTCCAGAGAAACAATGCAGTTTTCAAACATGTGTATTCAATTCATTTTACTTAAGAATATGGTCTAATGGTGCATCCATTAGGCTAGAAATGTCTCAGGCATATCCTTTTTTTATGGCTAAGTGGTTATCCACTGTATAAAAAGGCACATTGTTTATACACTCATCAGTTACTCAATCAGTTATGGCATTTGGGCTGTTTCCAAGATTTAGCTATTACATACTGTGCCACTGTAATCGTGGATATACATATATCACTGTGGGTATAATGCTTTTAATTCTTTAGGGAAGATACCAAGAAGGAGAATTGCTGGGTCAAATGGGACCTCTAGCTTTAGGTTTTTGGTCATGGCAAGTAGGAGTCATCTTGATGATTTGCTGCATTCTGTTTGACAGTATCTTATGAAGGATTTTTGCATCTGTGTTCATTAGGGAGATTGTCTTGTAATTCTCTTTTTTTGGTTGGATCCTTCTCTGGTTTTGGTATCAGGATAATGCTTTCTTCCAGGAATGAATTTGGGAGTATTGCTTCCCTTTCAGTTTCATCAAAAGATTTGAGAAATTGCGGCATTAAATCGTGTTTTCTAAATTAATCGTGTTTTCTAAATTTCTTGTAGAATTCTGCAGTGAATCTATCAGGGCCTAGATTTTTAAATTTCATTGGCTGATACTGGTTTATTCAGAATTTTTATATCTTTTTGATTCAGGCTTGGTAATTCATATGTATTTAGGAAGCTGTCCATTTCTTCTGTGTTTTCTATCTTATTAGTATACAGGTTCTTGAAATATGTATTGATAGTCTTCTGTATTTCTGCTGGATCTGTTGTGATTTCACCCTTTTAATTCCTGATTGCATGGATTTGAGTTTTTTTTTTCCTTTTATGTATAAGATTGGATAAGGGTTTGCCAATTTTATTTAATCTTTCAAAGAAGAAACTCCTTGATTTATTTATTTTTTTTGTATGATTTTCTTTTTTTTCTTTTCTTTCTTTTTTTTTTTGGAGGGCGGGTACTGGCAGTCAAACTCAGGACATTGCCAGGCAGGCACTTGTGCTGCTGAGCTACATCCCTGACCCCTTCGTATGGTTTTCTTAGTGTCCATTGCATTAATTTCTGTTCTGATCTTTATAATTTTCTCCCTTATGTGAGCTTTGGCTTGACTTGCTCTTTTTTTTCTAGAAGCTTGAGATTCAACATCAAGTTGTTTATTTGAGCTCATTCTGTTTTTCTGATCTAGGAATTCACGGCTGTAAATTTCCTCGTAAGATTGCTTTCCTTGTGTCCCATAAGTTCTGCTATGTTATATTGGCATTATCACTTAATTATAGAAACTGTATGATTTCTTTAATTTGATCTGTTATCCATTGATTGTTCAGGAGGGTGTTATTTAATTTTCATGTGTTTATGAAGTGTTGATGGTTTCTTTGCCTTTGATTTCCAGTTTCATTGCATTGTGGCCTGATACTGTGCATGGGATAATTTCAGTTCCTTTACATTTACTTAAGCATTTTTGAAGAGCTAGCATGTGGTCGGTTTGTAGAACATCCCATATGAAGCTGAAAAGTACACATATTCTGATGTTGTGGGGTGAAACACTGTGGACATCTAGTAAGTCCATGTGTTCAAAAATTTCTGTTATTTATTTGTTTGGGGAGTTTCTTTGTCAGTTTGATTTGTCTGTCTGTGACAGTGGGGTACTGAAGTACCTCATTACAATTTTATTAGTGCTTATTTGGTATTTTGTGTTCATTAATATTTGTTTTATATTGTTGGGTGTACTGTTATTTAGTGCATATATACTTAATGGTTGTTGTATCTTCTTTTTGGATTGTTCCCTTTACAAGGATGTAGTGACCTTCTTTGTCTTTCTTAATCAATCTTAGCTTGAAATCCACTTTGTCTGCAAGTAGAATAGCTACCCTGGCTTTTTCTCTGGTTCCTGTCACTAGGAGTGTTGTTTTCCATCCTTTGACTTTGTCTGTTAATTTATTTTTGAATTAAATGTGTTTCTTGGATGCAGCATGTTTTTGCATCTTGCTTCTTGAGCCATCCCACTAGTGTATTTCTTTTGACTGGTCAGTTGAGACTATTTACATTGATGCTTCTGATATATATTGAGTTGTCTCTGTCATTTTATTTTCCTGTTGTTGATTACCTTTCTTCTTGCCCTTTGTTTAAATACTTGCCTTTCCTGGTGAAGTCGTTCCTTTGAGGTTCATGGAGTTGTAGTCCTTGTTCTGTCTTCTTGGAATGTCCTTCAGAACATTTTGGAATGGTGGTTTTGGTGGTCATGAATTTCTTCAGGTGTTCTTTCTCATGGAAGTATCTGATTTTTCCATCAGTTTTAAAAGATAGTTTTGTGGGGTATATCAGTCTGAGTGAGAGGTTGTTTTCTTTCAAAGTTTTAAGTACTTTATTCCAAGTTCTTCTTGAGTTGAAAGTTGTGTTGAGAAGTCTGCAGTGATTCTGATGAGCTTTTCTTTATAGGTTATTTGTTCTTTTTTTTTTTTTTCCTCACTTTTCCTCTAAAAGCTTTTAATACTCTGTTCTTACGTTGAATTTCTGGAATCTTTACTATTATATGCCTTGTTGTAAATTTTTCTCCATTTTTGTTTGTTTGCATGGATCATGGCTAGTTGGAATTCTGTATGCCTCACTTACTGTATGTCCAGTTCTTTTTCCTTGCTTGTGAAGTTTTCTGCCATTATTTATATGAACAGATTTTTTTCTTTTATGTCATTTGCACTATCTCCTTGTTTTTTCATTGACTGTGATCAATGTTAGGTTTTCTTGTTTGCATCATCTAGCAGCTTTTACATTTAATTTTTATGGTTCTTTGCTATTTTTAAGAAATCTTTTCTTTTCATGATCACTAACTGAAATCCTGTCTTCTAAATCTGATACTCTGTCCTCACATTGGCTCTTCCTGCTGCATATACTTTCAATGAAATGTTTCATCTCCTGGATATCTGTTTGAATCTGTTTCATTGATTTCATTTCTTTCCTGTGTTGGGCATTCATGGTTTTCATAAGCTCAATATTGTTTTAATCTGTATCTGATCTACAATCACAGACCATGTCCTTCATTATGGTCGCTATCTCTGTAGCTGTCTGAGAGATTATTTCTAATTTGATTTTTTTTTTTAAAAGATCTCCATTATCTCCATTACTTGTGATGTTACTGCTTTAGAGAGTCCACATTTGTGGTTTTGAATTGTTCCACTTCATTGATCCCCTAGCTTTGTCTTTGGTGAGTTGGAAGTCTGGGGTTGCATCTTGCTTAAGTATCTTCTCATTTTCTTTTCTCTTTTTTCTTTTCATTTGTTTTTTTTCTTTTTCTTTTTTTTTTTTTTTTTTTTTTACTTCCTGCATTGATGCTTATAAATTCCTTATGGCAGGTAGCTTTATTGCTAGTATTTAGAACCCTTAGGTAATGACTACTTGTTACAGATACCTTCCATGAATAGCTGACTTTTGATCTTTAAATCTATTACCAGAGACTGTCTCTTCAATTTTGGTTGGGAGGAGAAGTTGTGGTCTTTTGGGGCCAGTCCCTAGTTCTTTGGCACTGTTCTACAGTATTGTATATGACCCTTAGACAATCTCAGTCTTGGCATATCAGGAAGAACAACTGATTAGGATATATTTAACCATGTCATGTTGGCTAAAGTAGTACAGTCAACAGTAACAATAGCATCAAACACAGCCTAGAAAATGACAGACTATGGTTACTATTAACTTGCCACCTTTAAGTATATGAAGTATATTTGTGGTTTTATAACAAAATCTGAAACAAACCAGAATATTGTATGCTTTAAATAAGTTCTTAATATGGCATTTTTACTCTCAGGGGAGAACATTTCAAAAAGGGTTACTAGGAAAAAATAGGGAAATAAAAGAAGAGGAAGAGATTAGAAGCAAGGCCAGAGGACAGAGGGAGATCATACAAACTTTGGGAAATGGTGAAGAAGACAGGAGGGAAAGAGAAAAGGAAGAAATAAAAACAAGAACAGAACAAAAATGCTAGAAGCAGTGTTCATACTCATAAAAAAAAAGGACATTCAAGAAAAAGGAAGAAAAACACAAACAAAACCAGAAAATAACCAAAAAAAAATGTCCAACTCAAGGTATGTCTCTGCTGTCAGTGGTAGACAAATCGGGCAAACAGAGCTCAGTTCCATGTTGAGATTAATCACAGCAAGCCAGCTGTAGATTTACAGTGGTGTAGTAGATAGTCCCAGCAAGTCTGCACCTTTCATTACACTGAAATTAGGAGTAGATTTTGATTGTAAGTCTGGAACCCTATTTGTTCAGCCTACAACATGCCATGTGCTTCCTACCAACTTGAAGTTGGCTCTCTGCTGGCTTGAACTCAGCTCTTTGATATTGTGCCAACTTGAAGCTCGGTTCCTTCTCACCCTAACACTGGGAGCTGCTAGATGGAGCCCGCAACTGCTCTGAGTTCTGAGCTCAGTTGACTTCTCTCCAAGATGGCTGCTGGCCAGTTGTCCTCTCTTGGGGGTCATCCAAACCCAAATAATTTAACAGCCACCGTAGTCCATTGTGTGTACTGCTGTGCTCCACTGGTAAGTCTCTTCTTGCAGACCTCTGGGGCTGCTGGTAGTCACCATTGTTTGCAGGTTTAAACCGCAACCCAACCCCAGGGAGACAGTGCTGCATGCCACTTTGTTCTTCCATGGTGAGGTGTCTCTTTTTGTGCTCCCCTTGGGCTTCAATTCTTGCTTCAGATCCTTGCTGGGTCCCAGAGACCCACTTCCCTTCTCCTTCTCTTTCTCATGTTGCTATATTCCAGTGACTGGACACCTCCAAGAGGCTGTTTCTCTGCTGTTGGCTCCTCTGCCATCTTCCTGGACATCTGTTGACATATTTCATCAGTAGTTTTATTGTTTTTGATCACCATGCTGACTTACTATTACTGGATAGTTTGTGTCTCTGAACTCAAACATACAAAGTTTTATATGAAGTGGAATCCCTGACCTTGCCTCATCACTTCTATAATTAAACAGGCTTCCTGACCAGACTGCATTAGTATATAACCATAAATACTTGGTTGGATGTTGTCTTCACTATATTGTGACAGTTGCTTGATAGAATTGGCACTGAAGTAATACATTTATTTATTTGATATCCTTTTTTTTGTTGTTGTTGTTGTTTTTTAAGAGTAGGAAAATGTATTGGAGAAAAGGAATGGGGATGGGGAATAGGAATGGGGAATAAGAACAGCTCCTGAGAGACAAAAGGGGCCCCAAATGAGTTGCCTTGTTTGCTACCCTATATCTCTCCATGTTTCTAGAAACTGCATATTATAATTCTTACCGTGTCTGGATATGATATGGTTTGTGTCTGGATGTCCTTCCAAAGCCTCATGCAGTCATGGGGCAGGCTTCTAGAATTTATGACTGATTCATGATCCAGTGTTGGAATTATGGATGTGAGTGCTACACCTGCCGTGGGGTGGATGGTTTGCATACAGTGTAAGGGAGGGAAAGAGGCTGCTTGCCACTGCTCCTCCCTTGTGCTATTGCTGCTTTTGCTCTTTCTTTGGGTCCGTGAATGGTTGCCCTCTACTGTGTGACACCCTGCCTTGCAGACAGGTGAGTATGGACTGAAACCTCCACGGACTGTGAGCTAAATAAACCTTTCCTTCATTAATTCTGGGTGTCAGGTATTTTGTCTCAGCCATGAGAGAAAAGTAACCAAGACATCGTACTTTACCCCTTGACTACGACATTGTACTTCTAGGAATTCATCCTACAGTCATTCTCTCTCTCTCTCTCTCTCTCTCTCTCTCTCTCTCTCCTCTTTTTTACTGTTCCTTTTTTATAATTGGTGTACATTTGCAATATATAAAAATTAAATTGCTGGACTGTGGCACACACCTGTAATCCCAGCAGGGAGGCTGAAGCAGGAGAATTGTTGCGAGTTTGAGACCAGCCTGGGCTACAAAGTGAGTTCAAGGCCAGCCTCAACTGCATAGTGAGACCCTGTCTCAAAAAGACCAAAGAAAAGAAAAAAACAAAAAAAACCCCTAAATTTATTTGAGGGACTATTTATGCATCTATTACACCTTTTTTTTTTTTTTTTTTGGCAGGATCTAGCTCTGTAGTTTAGGCTGGCCTCAAACTTGAAGCAGCCTTACTCCCTCAACCTCCCACATGCAGGGATTACAGGTTTGCGTCAGCATGCTGGGTTTATATATCTTGTTCACTTTTAATCCCTTTCTCTTCCCCTTTCCCTGTCTCTAAAATGTCTCCTTTCCTGTACCGTATTGCCTTCATTTTTGTTCTAGTCTTGATCATCATTATAAAGGACATAATTTTTGTTCTAGTCTTGATCATCATTATAAAGGACATAATTCAGAGACTTAATGATCAACAGAAAGCTGAAAATTTAAGAATTCTGGGTTCCTTAGTGTCTTGGGTTTTCTTTTTGTTTTAGGATTTCTTGCAGAGATGGCTTTAGGGGCAATCTTGAAATTTGAACAGAAGCATATGGATATTCATGAGCTTCTTGGAATTCATGTGAATTGATACAATTTGATTATTTAGAAGTTATTTTATTATGTGTTGCTGAAGAGTTTATAAGTTACTAATATTTTACATAAAAACTATTGGCATCTCTAATGGGGTGGGTGATTATTTGTAGGGCATATGAGCTCTGTTTACTAAATCAGTAGTACTTTTCTTTGCACCCTTGATGTGAAGTCTTTTTGTGTTGCGAATTACTCTTTTTTTTTTTAATACTGGTAAGGGGCTTGAACCCAGGGAATTTTCACTGAACTATATCCTCACCTCTTTTTACCTTATTTTGAGACAGGATATTACTAAGTCACTCCAGCTAGGCTTGAACTTGCTATCCTGAATATATTATGAGTTGAAAAGTGTTTTCCAAAAGGTATTTTGAAGCCCTAACCCCTCCTGCTTTGCTACTTGTGAATGTTGTCTTAGTTAGAAATTGTCTTTGTAGATGAAGTTAAGGTGAAGTTATAGTTGGAAGTGTAGCTCAGTGGTGGATTTCATACTTTGTGTGTGCCGGTCTTTAGATTCAATGATGGGGGACGGAAATGGGCAGAGATGAACTGTGTGACATGTGATGACAGACAGAAATGAGTATGATACAGCTGTAAGCAAGAAATTCAAATTGCCAGTGAAGTACTAGATGCTGAGAGAGGAAGGACAAAGAGTTTCAGTTACAAGTCTCAGAGGGAGCCTGTAGGAAACAAATACAAATTTAAAATATTCCACATCTTCATTGGCCATTTTGACAAGCCTGTACTGCCAGAACCTGGGAAGATGAAGCAGGAAGATTGTAAGTTCTAATCTAGCCCCAGCAATTTAGTGACTTAGCAAGACCCTGTCTCAAAATAAAATATGAAAAGGACTTAACATGAAAGTGCTAGTAGTTTCAGTCCCTAGTACTGCCCCCTAAAAAACCCCAATTTCATATGGTTATAAACTGTATCAGATACTATAATCAAATTTTTCCTTTTCAACCTTTCATTTCCCTATCTACCCTTCATGGCCCTCCTCCATTTGCCTGTTCATATTTTAACCACATTTTCTCATTCTCCTCACTAGCTGTGGCTGTATTTATAAACTGAAGACTGTATTCTTTAGACTCAAATTTGTAATAAGGGACGTTATGAAATTCTGAATTCACTGAAGTAACAGCAGAGATTGCCTTGGTGGCCCCTAACTGTACTTTGGTGAAACATAGCCCCCAATAGTTTTATAGCCCATTAAAAGAGTCATCTGACCTTTTCATTTTACTGATAAGGTAAACTTTGAACTTTGTGTCATCCCTTGCTTTTTGAATACTCTTATTCTCTTGACATGAATAACCAAGCTTTCATGTTGATGTAATCATTCCACTGGAGTTTTAAAAGTGAAAATAGAGCCAAGCATGGTGGTGCATGTGTGTAATCCCAGCACTCGGGAGGCTGAGGCAGGAGGATTGCTGCAAGTTCAAGTGCAGCCTGGCCCACAAAGTGAGCTCAAGGCCAGCCTGAACTGCATAATGAAACCCTGTCTCAAAAAGACATACATACATACATACATACATACATACATACATAAATAAATAAAACGTGAAAATATAGGGTTGGGGATGTAACTGAATGGTAGAGCAATTGCTTAATGTGCAATGCTAGCGGTGGTATGAATAAAGAATGAAGTTTCTGTGCAAGTGAGACATATAAAAGTTGACATTTATCATGGTGTGTGAAAGTACAGTATTCTTTTGCTCTCACTATAGTTTTTTTGAAATAATTAATGTGGCTTTCTTTTATGAGATGGTAACAATGCAATGTTCATAGCTGAAATACTGAAATACTAACTCCAGCCAACCAAACCATTTTTCCCACTAAACATAGGCATGTTTAAGGGGGTAATAGTTTTATATATGTAAAATAGATAATTTCACAGACAGGGCAATCAACGGCCGAAGAAGTAGACATGATTATACAGTTCATTAAACTAAGATGTAATTTACTAAAGTGAAAAGTTGAATGGTTGATGCTTGCTTTCTTCATATTTGACATGATCATGTAAAATTATTTTAATTCACTTTATACATTGTTTAATAAATATGTAATATGTATATATATATTTTAACCTTATTTTTCTCTCTTCTGTCTTCATTTTCCATTGTGAAAAGTCCTTTGATATGTTTTATTTTGAAAATTAATTTTAGTTGATTCTTTTTAATTGATCAATATAGTTTTAAAGCTTATTTTCCCTTAGTTAAAAATTTTGATATGCTCTGACTTCTTTGAGATTAACCGGCTAGTGATAGTTTTATCACTTTTGACTTTAACTTCTTTCTTGACATTGCCTGTTTTTAGAGAGCAACAACATTTTATTCAGAATACTGAAGGATTTCTGGTAAATTCTTCACTGGCCAACAAGATAGTTGATTTCATTTCCAGTTCTCCAACCATCTCTCCAATGTGAGACAACTAGGTTTTAATGAAAAGGATGATGAGAAAAGTACAGACAAAAATGTATAGCCTCATCTTCATTTAGTTTCCATCATCGTAGCTTTTTCTTTTCTCTCCAACTTCTTGAGTCCTTGAGACCTGGGTAATATTTTGAAATATGCACTTCCTGTGGCAAAACAAGTAACCGAATTGCAAAAATCTAAGAAGGGAAAAAGGAAGGGGATCAAGATATGGATGGATTAGCCATGCTTGTGACCCAGGAGTACGCCTGTAATCCCAGCACTCAGGAGGCTGAGGCACGAGGATTGTTGGGAGTTCGAGGCCAGCCTGAACTCCATAGTGAGACCCTGTCTCAAAAAGACCAAAAAAACCGAAAAAGATACGGATAGAAGAGTACGGAAAAAAGAGAAGAGGGTTGAAAAAAAGGAATTAAGAGGTGTTATGCATATGCACCAACTCCCCACAAAGAGTGTAAACATTGTGTACTACAAACATGTACTAATAAAAAAATCAAGGAAGTAACAAAAGAAATCAAATAATTACATATCTTTTTTCAAGATCCCAGAGGTTGATAATAAGGAGAAAAGATACGAAGGAAGGTGATGAGTTTCGAATTTTTATGCTTATTTTTAATCTAGGTGGTAAAGTAAATAATATAGGTGGTATCCGGGTGTGGTAGTGCACACCTGTAATCCCAGCACTCGGGAGCCTGAGGCAGGAGGATCCCCTCAAATTCAAGACCAGCTTGGGCTATATAGTTAGTTCAGGGGCAAGTGAACTATACAGCAAGACCTTGTCTCAAATCCCGCCCCCCAAAAAGGAAAAACAAAAATCTAGGTGGTGAGATAAATTTTTAATCTAGGTGTATGCAGTGGCTCCCACCTGTAATCAGTGCCAGTCTAAGCAAATTAATGACTGAATAAGACCCTGGCTGGATATATCTATATCGTAGTACTTGTTGATCAAGCTTTAGATATAGCCGCTCCCCCGCTTTGCTGTCCCTAACCTCTTTGCATCCACTGTTCCCTCCTCACCTCCCAAGAGGCCAGCTGTTTTAGACGGCACGTGTGAGTGAGCTCATGTGGTATTTTCCCTTGCCAGCTGTTTCCCGTAACAAAATGATCTCTAGTTCATCCTTCTTTGAAATGACAGATTTTCATTTTTTTTGTGACTGAACATTATTCCATGTTGTATACATGTCACATTTTCTTTCTCCTTCATTAGTTGGTCAAAACTCCTTTTTGGCTTTTATGAATAGTACTGCAGTAAACACGGGCATGCAGATGCCTCTGAGACTACTGATTTTATTTCTTTTAGAAATATACCAAGTTAGTGAATTTTCTGGATCATATAGTAGTTCTAGTCCTGATTTTTTGAGGAGTTTCCATCCTGTTTTCCATTATGGCTGTACTGATTTACAATTTCACCAACATGTGTAAAGTTTCCCATTTTTCTATATCCTGACAAGGATTATATACTGTGTGACCCCCCCCCCCAATGTATACCTACTTCAGAAAAGGAAAAATTCATATAAATATTTTAGTACTAAATTTATTGAGACATCATGAGATTGGCCTGTACACAAGAGGGGTTGAAAGTGGTGGCCATTAGCTTCCACAGTTACCACTACAGACAATTGCAGGTAACATTGGGCATTGGGTCCTGTAGGGTCCCACATACAAAGGTAACACCATCTGTTGAAAAAATACACTGTTTTTCTTTTCCTGGCATGGTATCCATTTTTTGGGCAGATTGTGTGCATGTGTGTGCGTGTGTGCGCGTGTGTTTGTCCCCTTTCTAATTGAGATGAGGTGATAATCTCATTGCGGCTTTGAATTGCATTTCTCTGAAGATAAGTGATGAGCATTTTTCATCTGTTGTTATTCTGAGCAGTGTCTGTTCAGGCCTGTTGCTCAGTTTACAATTAGTTTCTTTGCATTGAGTTTATTGAGTTGTTTGAGTCTCTCATACATTCTGGATTTTCTAGGTGCTATCTGTCCTCCACCCCCCGTACCGGGAATCGAACTCACAGCCTTGCGCCTGCCAGGCAGGCACTGTGCCGCTGAGCTAAATCCCCAGCCCCACATTCTGGATTTTAATTTCTTTCAGTTCTCCATTTTCAGTTGTGCCTTTTCTAGGAACTAGTAAAAGATGTTTTTCCTAAGAATACTCAACTTTAGAACTTCTTTTCAAATATTTGATAGTCTTTATTACATAAACCCATTGTTAGATGGTCTAAAAAATACAGAAATGAAGAGATTTTTGTCCTCTTAGAACTTACATTTTTGTTAAATATATTCATAAATAAAGCTATTTTGTTGTGTTATAATAAGTCTAAAGCAGTAATGACTGTGTAAGACAGAAGAAAGTTAATTTTAAGTTGTGAGGTTTGCAAATGTGTTGGAAAAAAATCTGTTTCAGCCAGACCTTGAATGGACAGGTCTGACTTAATTTTGACATACAGGAGAACATCTTGAGCTGAAGGGAAGGAACAGAAGATGTTTAAGAGTGTAAGATGTTGTATAACTGGGAAAATGAGGTAATGGTGTATGAACCTGATAAAGCAATGAAGTGGGTATTTATTGAGTTCATTTGTAAGGTAAAGATGACTTGGACACCTTTCTAAATGTAATATTCCCCTACTTTAAGCAGGGGAGTAATTTAGTCAGATTTGCATTGAGGATCTGTTGGAATGGTCAGGGTAAATACTAGAAAGTTCAGAATAAGGACCTAGATGAGGCATTTTTCTGTATGTTGATAATATTTACAGCCATGAGACGATCGGTAAAATTTCCCGTTGTTACAATTACTTTTGAGCAGGAGTGGTGGCACAGCACTGAAATCTCAGCACTATAGAGGCAGAGACAGGAGGATAGTCACAAATTTGAAGTCAGCCTGGGCTACATAGTGAGTTCAAGGACGGCCTGAACTACATGGTGAGACCCTGTCTCAAGTATCTTCCCCAAAATAATAATAATTTTGAACCGTATCCACATCTAAGGGTTGAGAAGCAGAGCCAGCTGGGAAGATTGAAATGATAAAAGAATGGGGAGAAAAATATCTGAACGTGGTATTTTCAAAATCAAAGGAAGTCAGGCTTGTTGGTGCATGCCTATAATCCCAGCACTCAGGAGACTGAAGCAGAAAGATTGCCGCCACGTCAAGGCCAGCCTGTGCTACATAGTGAGTTCAAGACCAGCTGAGACCTTGTCTTTTAAAAAAAAAGAGTCAAAGGCATAAGTTTCAAGAAACATGGTTAATCACGGCTGGGAGTGTAGCTCAGTATTAGAATATTTACCTAGCACACTTGAGGCCCAGGGTTTGATTCCCCAGCATCCTACCCTTCCCCCCAATGGGGTGTCACTCATGTGAAATACTTCTGAGTGAGTCCATAGAATTAAAACTAGTAAAAGAGTAGAATTTAGCAGTAAGTGGGCCATTACTTTGAAATGTGAATTTCAAGAGAAGGCAGAACATTATAAAACTATAATGACCCAAATATTTTATTTTGAGGTCCTGTTTTATTTTTTATTTGTTTTCATTTTAAAGGAAAAAAAAACAAAAACAAAGTGACAATAAAGACCAAAACAACACGAAAACAATAAAAACTATACAGAATTTGAAAACAAGATGATAGGAATTAACAGTGGTTGTTATAGTAGACAGATGTAAGAATGCAAGATTGATCGAACAATTAAAGAGAATAAAAAGTAATAAAAACTTTAGAAATGATACAGAGCTTCACTAAACAAGATGGTAGGAATTCAGCAATGGTTGTTATATTGCATATTGTTGTCTTCAAATTAGTTGTTCAGATTGAGGGCCTGTTTTAATGATAATAATTGATTAAAGTATTTTCTACAAAGAAGGAAAGACAAATACTAAGTATTGCAGTCTTGGTTGGTTCAGTTGAGAAAGTGGTATTTGTGAGTGTAAGTGGTATGTAGAAGAAATAGATCTTTCCTCAGACTCTAGTGAGGAGAGGGGTGATGCTGTTTGCTAACCTCGCTGGAATAAAATCTGTGAGAGAGCAGAAGGTTCTCGGCTCTACACACATTGCTTGTCCCTAAGTGTTTGTCCATTGACTTACTAACTCGATAAGTGAGTATAAGGGAATAACCAGACTTTATTTTAGTTAGGTTTAGTCGCGTTGACAGCAGTCCAAGAAAAGGTCAAGAAAATTATTTGTTGGGCTCAATTACAAAACAACAGTCATGGAAATGATTATTCTGCATGGTATTGATTTGCTGATTTTTGATGTAACCCTTATTTTATCTAGTAACAACTCCAAAGCACAAAAACCATGTTGACAATTCAAATGTATCAAAGAGAAACCACAAAGTACTTTCTTAAATGCATAAAGGTCCTTAATAATGAAAGGGAAGAAATGTATGCTGAGGGTATTAGTAAACTGTACTAATTTATAGAGTTTGGTAGTATCTGTGGGTTTTGGCATCCAGTGGAGATCTTGGAACGTACTCTCCACACACGAGAATGGGACTATAGTATCACAGGAGTTGTCATTCCAGTTGTGTTTTTCTTAATGGCAACTAGTATTTGGAAACATTTTGAAACAAGTGATATATTTAATATTCTTTTCTATAATAGTTACGACAAAAATTTCATATTTGTTTTTTATCTTGTCAGCACTCTTTCCATAGTTAGTAACTTAAATTTCTATAGCCAGTTCTAGATTATTCATTTTTATCTTTTTATTGCAAAAATCAATTTCAATCTTGAATCTATATTTTATATTAATAGGAGAATTATAAGCATTTTGCTTAGACTGTGTGTTTTGATCTCTTCCCAAAATAAACACCTCAGGACAGTCATAGACATTAGGACCACAAAAGTCCTATTGTTTTTCAGTCTTTACCTGTTACTCGGTTTGTAGAAGTTTTACCAACTTACAATTGTTTTCAAAAGCTTCAGAGTTTCCTAGAAGTACGTTATGTGCCGTTTAGACTTCTCTTTAAGGGTATTTTCTCAGGGTTGGTGTAAACTTCCTTGTCTTCCAAGAACATTCATATCTAATTTATATATTTTCAAATAATTGTCCTGTTTATTACCTCTTTATTCTGCATCGGCTGTACCTGTCATGTCTTGGTACTTTGCTGCTTTGAAATTCCTCGGATTTGGCACTCAGTGCATTCTGACAGAAAACCTTGGTCCTAATGCTTGTACTTGGTTTGGTATTCAGTGCCCACACTAGAACTTGTGAGGTCCGTAGTCTCCTGACTCAGTACCCCTTTCACCCAAAAAGCTCAGTGCTCATTTTTCATGGTCCTCATTGGTGGTCTCATCATTCCTTTCAGAACTAATTAACAAACAGTATCGAGTGCCACTGTATTGTAATGTTTTGAGTTTATGCCTTCTTCTGTTTTTACTCTATTTACTAATTTAATTTTCATACTCTTATTTATAATACAGTATGTATATTTTTAATTTTATAAGTAACATCGGGATAATTTGAAATTTTGTCCTGTAATCAGGTTTTTAATAATGAATGATATTCCTGAAATGCCGTTTTTATTTTTTGTTCTATTTTATTATGGTACCGAGGATTGAACTTAGCACTGAGGTACGTTCCCAGACCTTTTTTTTTTTTTGGTTTTTCTCCGGTACCGGGAACCGAACTCACGACCTTGCGCTTGCCAGGCAGGCGCTTTTGCCGCTGAGCCAAATCCCCAGCCCCGCCAGACCTTTTTTTTTTTAAACAGACAAAGTGTCACTAAGTTGCTAATGGGCTTAAACTTGGTGACCCTTCTGCCTCAGCCTCCCAGAGTGCTGGAATTACAGGTGTGAGTCAGCATCCCCAGTTCTAAAATGCCATTTTAAAATATTTATGCCATCTTTAAATTCATTTATGATTTGTTACAGTAATTTGAAAGCTGGCCTTAAAATTATATTATTTTAATGATTGAACTAGTGGCTATTAAATTGAGGGTTAAGTGATTTGTACAACTTCTTGGAGCTTTATTGTAACAGAGTTTGACTTAATATACAGAATACTTATATACCAAGGTACTAATCACCTCATGAAACACCAAATCACTATTGCCACTGTCATTTAAAAAACATTACTCCCAAGCCGGGTGTGGTGGCACTCGCTTGTAATCCCAGCACTCGGGAGGGTGAGGCAGGAGGATCATTGAGTTCGAGGCCAGCCTGGGCTACAGAGTGAGCTCAAGGTCAGCCTGAAGTGCATAGGGAGGGAGACCCTGTCTCAAAAAGACAACCCCCCCCCCGAAAAAAAACAATACTCCCAAAGGTTCTTACCATAAGTCATTTTTGCTGTTTTAGTTATTTCCAGCCATGAATTTATAGCTATATTTTTGGTTTCATTCATTTTCAATCACAAGTAATTCTTATTGTGTATCTAGGAAAGTGAATAGAAATTAATTTACTAGTCTTATAAGAGAAATGTTTAGTTTTCTCTTATAGAATTCTTGCATGAATAAACAGAATGAATGTTTCTACATAGCTAAACAGGAATTGGCTGAGAAGTACAATGATTTAAACTTCACTTAATTCTGAATTTTTATCATTGAATTATGGTTTAGTAGTGTTGTATGAGAAATTACTCTTACGCAATGGTACCTTCCATGGCCATAGCTGGCAAAGGCATCCATGTAATAAAAAATTCCATTGCCCATATTACAATGCTGAGACTGTAGAGTTAGTGAATTAATTTAAAATGTTTAACGGGGCTGGGGATTTAGCTCAGCAGCACAGTGCCTGCCTGGCAAGC
>NW_004955425.1:16388703-16442366 GCF_000276665.1 Chinchilla lanigera | reverse complement strand
TTTTTTTTTTTGGTTTTTCTCCGGTACCGGGAACCGAACTCACGACCTTGCGCTTGCCAGGCAGGCGCTTTGCCGCTGAGCTAAATCCCCAGCCCTCATTCATTCTTGATGGGACAGTGATGGTACTCGTACCACTCCCTGGAGGTATGTTTCAGAATCCCCCAGGAATGAAACATGTAGGAAGGTAGGAGATATATGGGAACCGTACTTTCTATTCAGTCTTCCTGGGAACCTAAAATCTGTTCTAATAGTTGTTTAAAACGAGGCATGGTGTGCACACTTGTCTTCACAGCACTTGGGAAATAGAGGATCACTGTAGATCATGACCTACCTATGCTGCACAGTGAATTCAAGACCAGTCGGTTGCAAAAAAAAGAAAAGAGAGTCATAGTCTATAAAAGAGGTGTGTTTAGCATGCTTGAGACCCTGGGTTATATCCCTGGCATAGGAAGAGGGGTTCGGTTGGGAGGAAGAAAAGACATAAAAAAGTAAAATTAATATACTCAGCATAGTATGCAACTTTCCCTGCTACTAGTAGTTAGATACAAGGACCAGAGTTAGATGTAAACCTGAGGACTCAGCAGGTAGGAAAGAGTGCTAGAATCAAAACTTGACCAGAGGTGTAACTCATAAAATACTTGCTAAGCAACTATACCTAGCATACTTATTTCTTAGACAGAGGACACATGAGGTCACATAATGTCTTCCAGTGAGTTGACATTTTAGGGTGACATAATTATCAGTCTATAGGTGAATTCAGTGAGCTTAGCTTTACAAAGAATCAGTTGGTGTTTTCATACGTTTTCTTTCTTTCTAGTCTTTTTTCTTTCAGTGCTAGTGTATAGCACGGGTTGCTTGCAGTCTACAGTAACCATAACATATGAGCATCATTATCTCATTTGTTATCTTTGTTTCTAGAGCTAGGTATTATCCCCCCCCCCGAAATTACAGCTGTTTACTATATTATATGTCTCACAGCCAAAATGAAAAGACTTCTGTAACAGTATCAACCACTGATACTCTTTGAAAACCTACTTTCAAATATGATTAAAATTTTAAAACGACTTTTTTAAATCAAAGCCCTAACTTTTTAAAAAGTCTCATGCCACAGTATTTTTACACCTCTGCGGGAGTTCATTCTCTTGAAAAATTGGGACTTTCTTTTTCTTTATTGTTCTTCCTTTATTTATTAGCACAGGTTTGCAGTGCAGAATGTTTACATCCCTTGTGTGGAGTTGGCACATGCACCTAACACATGTACCACATCCCTTTTATCACCTCCTCTTCCTCCCCTCTCCCTCCATCTCTTGACCCCTTCCCCATTCGAGGAAGTTCTATATTCCTGCCTCCTATTACATTCTTTTGAGATAGGATCTTGCTGTGTAGTTCAGGCTGGCCTTAAACTCAATTTGTAGCCCCATGCTCGCCTCAAACTTACAGTGATCCTCCTGCCTCAGCCTTTGAGTGCTGGAATTATAGACATGCACCACCATGCCCAGCTCCTGTTACCTATCTTTTGTTTTTCTTTTTTTTTTTATAATTCAGATTTCTTATATAAGAGAAACCATGCAATAGTTAAACTTGAGGTCTGATTTATTTCACTTATATTATTATCTCAAGGTGCATCCGTTTTCCTTCAAATGACTCAAGTTTTTCTTTATATCATGACTCAAGTTTTTCTTTATATCAGAGCAGTGCTCCATTGTGTATAAGTAGCACAGTTTCTTTATCCATTCATATGTTGATGGACATATAAGGCTGCTTCGTAGATTTAGCTACTATGAATTGTGCTGCTAATAAACAGGAGTATGCGTCTATCACAGTAATATGACCCCCGCCAAATAAAACACAAATCGACATATGGGCGTGTGAAATGAAGAGACACTCAGAGAAGTACAGATGGCTAACAAGTACTTGAAAAGTCTTCAACACCCAGCCATTAGAAAAATGCAAATTACAACAGCACGGAGATTCCATCTTATCCTGGTAAGAATGGCCATCATCAAGAAATCAAAGAATAACAACTGCTGGCAAGCCTGCAGAGTGGAGAAAGGAGCCCTTCTACATTGTTGGTGGGAATGTAAATTAGGATGATCACTGTGGAAATCAATACGGAATTCCTCAAAAAACTAAAACTAGAAATTCTGTTTAATTCAGCTATTCCTCTTACAGGTATCTTCCTGAAAAAGTTAAAGACATCATAATACAATTGGAAATGCATACCCATGTTTTAGCAGCTGCTTTATGATATAACACATCACATTACTGGACAACTAAAACTGATAATAGTTTTTCTAAATATTGAATCAAAATTGGGCTATCTTTAATTTATATACATTAGACTTAGTTTATTTTCCAGAAACTTGCCTGAATATTTTTTTTTTTTCCAGTACCAGGAATTGAACTCATGACCTTGCGCTTGCCAGGCAGGCGCTGTGCTGCTGAGCTAAATCCCCAGTCCCTGCCTGAATCTTTTGAGTGAGGAATTTCACTGAGAATCCGACAGAAACTATTTACTAACCCTTTTTTAAGAAAAAGAGCCACATATTCATAAATTTTTGCAAATAATTACAGTATGTTCTTGGATCCCTTGAAGGCTTGTGTTTGTGTATATTAGATCCTCTTCTCTACAATACTATATAGCAGAAATTTTCAGTATATTAAAGTGCAGTGAAACCCCAAACATAACTCCTATTTTTAAGCATTCAGATTATGACCTAATTATAGATGGGTCTTAACTATCTAGATCGCTTGATTTTTATGTTCGAACATCTGTTTTTCTAATGGAATGTCTTTAATTTTCGTTTGAAATAATCTCAATGTATTGAGACTGTTACTTCATATTAACGCTGTATAACAGCAGTTTCAACCTTCTACCAGGAGCATTGTTGTTTCTTGAGTTTTTGATTAGCTTCATCTTTACATCATCCAAAATTTCTCCGACAATACTTAACACATTGTAAATGTTTCAGTTAATATTTGTTGAATGAATAAAACTTCCTAATACCTTCTTACATCAAAAGCTACAAAGCAGGTTTTACAACGTAGTTTAATAATTGGGCCTGGAGGTGTGTGGGAGTATGTATTGCGCCATATTTCAGTTGTGGCTTTTAGGAACTTAAACAGGAGATTTAAGGATTATTCCTATGAAATTTCATTGTACAAGAACAGTTACAGGCAGTGCTGACTTAAAATAGTTTGACTTAATGCATTCTTGACTTTACCACAGTATGAAACCAATATGCATTCAGTAGAAACTATGGTTTGATTTTAAAATTTTGATTTTTCTCTGCACTAGTGATACCTGGTAGGATACTTTCTTGGGTTGCGCAGTAGTAGCAAACTGCAGCTCCTCAGTACTCTGTAGTGTACTGTTACTGGAATTTTTTTTGATACAAGTATTCAATAAATTACAGGAGATACTTAACATTTTATTATAAAGGCTTTGTGCTGAGTGATTTTACCCAACTGAAGACCAATATAGGTGCTTTGAGCACATTTGAAGAAGGCTAAGGGAAGCCATGATGTTTAATGGACCCAGCTCCTTCACAGTGAGCTATATATCCCCAGGCTGTTTTGTTTTTTCTTTCTTTTTGTTAAATTTTGAGAGAGCATTTCACCAAATTGCTAAATTGTCCAGGCTGGGCTGGAACTTGTAATCCTCCTCCCTCAACCTCCCAGAGTGTTACTACAGACCTGTGCTACCATGCCTGCCTTATTAAATGCATTTTGACTGAAGGTATGTTCGACTTATGATGTGTTGATTGTACATGATACAGCAGTATTCATTTTATCTAGATATCCATGATAAACCAAACATTGACAGATTTTACTTTCAGGCATACAGCATCAAATACAGTGGGGAGCTGGGGCAGTAGCTCAAGTGGCACAGTGCCTGGCTGGCAAGCTTGAGGCCCTGGGTTTGATTCCTGGTACCAAAAAAAAAAAAAAAAAGATGTGACAGCACAGTGGGTAGCATATCATGGGTGCTTTATAGGTGTTTATTAACTAAATGAATAATTATTGGACCTGAACTTATTGTCCTAATATATTTTGAAAGCTTGGTTTACTGCCAAGAGTCTTATGCTTTATATTTCAAAATTAGTGAATTGAACATATTCATCCAAAGATGTGCACCTTAAATTGTAACTTTATGCATATTTTCTAAGTATCAAAAATAGGATATTTTGAGTTGCTCATATAAGACAGACCATGCCATATTTAAGCTTGTTTTATTTCAGTTAAGACTGTGTTCTCAAATTTTATCTATTTGCCTATGAATGCCTGAAGTTTTGTCTTTTTTTATAGCAGAGCCATACTATGTTATGTATAAATGCCACTTTTTCTTTATCCATTCTTCTGTTGGTGGACAGGTGTGCTATTTCTAAGATCTGACTTATGAATTGTCTGCTATAAATATGGGTATGTATGAATACCTTTAATATGACTTTGACTCTTTTGGGAAGATACCTAGAAGGGGATAGTTAGGTTAAATGGAATTTCTATTTTTAGTGTTTTGAGGAATCTCCACACTGGTTTCCATAGTGGTTATACTAGTTTACATTCCCACCATCAGTGTAGAATTCCTCTTTCTCTACATTTTCCCCACCATTTGTTATTACTAGATTTTTTGATGATAGCCATTCTGTCTGGGGCATAGTTTGCATTATCTCATGGTCAGCCTTGTTGAACATTTTTTCATGTATTTATTGGCCATTTGTACTTCTTCTGAGAGATGTCTGTTTATTCAGGTTGCCCATTTTTTGATTGGGTGTTTTATTTTGAGGAGTCTAAATTTTTTTGAGTTCCATATAAATTCTGGATGTTAGTCCTCTGTCCAAACAATAGCTGTCAAAATTTTTTCCCATTCCATAGGTTGTCTTTTCACTTGTTTCCTTTGCTTGCAAAAGCTTTTTACTTGGGTATAATCCCATTTGTTGATTCTTGATGTTACTTCTTGTGCCTCTGGGGTTCTGTTCAGAATGTCCTTAACTGTGCCAATGTGTTGTAGTCACAGTTTGCGAGGGAAATAATTTAATGCAGAAAACGTAATTTATAGAAGTCACACAAAGAGTCAAGTATGAAGAGTGCAGGAGATCTGTCCACATACTAAACAGTCAAAGAATCCAGCTGAGGGTCTGGATCCTGCAGCAGGGTCCTGCATGAGTCCAGCTAAAGACCTAGAGCCCATGACAGTGCCCCCCACGAGTCCAACTGGAGGCCTAGAGCCCACAGCAATGTCTCACGCAAGTCTGTTTTACGGACCTATGCCGGGAAGGCCCAAAGGTCAGTGTTGGAAGCTAGAAAGTCCACCAGCAGGATGAAGGATCTGTGCCAGTGGGTTGAAGGGTCTGCACTGGGAAGTGATGTTCAAAGTAAGAACCAGAGCTCCTCCGACAATGAGAACAGCTAAGTTCATATCAGGAAAGCCAGTGCAATAAGCTTTCCAGCAGATTGAACAGTGCACCATCTTCCCTTCTGGAACCAGAAAGGGAGGCTCAGAGTAAGAACCAGACCTCCCCCAAAGTGAACCATAGCCATTCTCAGCGATAACAAGGTCCCGAGCTCCTACAATGATGTAAACAGCTGAATTCATATCCAGGATGTAAATAGCTGAATTCATATCCAGAAGAATCAGCATGACAAGCTCCTGCCCGAGAACCAACAGCCCCCTCCTCTTCTCTCCAGTTCTCCTTTTTGTTTTGATGGCAACAGTCCTCAGGTGGGCCTTTCACACCCGGCACCACGCTGATGCAGTTCAGCTGGGTGTTACAAGTTGCTCACCAGTTCTCAATCCACCACACTATGTTTCAAGAGTTATACTTGTTTTATCTTCCAACAGCTTAAGTATTTTTGTTTTAACATTTAGATCTTTGATCCTTTTTTATTTTAGTATAGTACATGGTGAGATAATTTGGGTCTAGACCCCTTCTTCTGCATGTGGATACCCAGTTTTCCCAGCACCTTTTATTAAAGAGGCTATCTTTCTTCCAATGTATATTTTTAACTCCTTTTTCAAAGATGAGAAAGCTGAATGTGTTCAGGCTTCTTTCTCCTTCTTCAGTTCCATTGATCCACATGTCTGTGTTTGTGCCAGGACAGTGCTGTTTTAATCACAGTACTTTTGTAGTACATAAGCAAAGAGCAGATTAGAAGATGAATAGGAAGTAGGGAGAAGTTCAGATAATTCCCCAAATTATCTGTGCTGTTGTTTCAAAAATACTCCAATATATGTGACAGCTTGTTGCATGCATTCTACTAGTTTCTCTTAGTTCACTGAGAAGAAAGTTTTGTGCTATTACCTGTTTGTTTCTTTTACTTTTTTAAGTCTTATGTGTCTATGACATGTACTGTGAGTAACATTTGGCACATGGTATATTAACTTGTTATTCTCTAATTATTTTACTATGAAGCTTTGTTTTTTTTTTAATAGAGTAATGCTTTTACATTATTTAGTTATATCTACTTATATAACAAAAATAAATAAGAAAACAATAGGATATTTAACTTTAGTCTCAAAAAATTGGAAGTTGGGGAGTTAGGGAGTTAGGGATGTAGCTCTGTGGTAGAGTACATACTTAGTATGCCTGAGGCCCTGGTTTGATTTATAACACCACAGAAAACAAATAAACAATGCACAATGGCCCTAGGTCTCAGGAGGCTGAGGCAGGAGAAGCACTTAAGCCTAGGAGTTCATGACCAGCCTAGGCAACAAACATAGTGAGACGTTGTCTCACATACTTCTGTTGTTGTTGTTTGTTTTTTTCTGGTACTGGGAATCAAACTCACGACCTTGTGCTTGCCAGGCAGGCGCTGTGCCACTGAGCTAAATCCCCAGCCCCTCTCACATACTTATGTACGTACATACATACATATATACATACATACAAACAAAATATTGAAGGCATTATGTTAAGTGAAATAACCCTACCAGAGGACAAATAGTGTAGGTCTTACTTAAGAATCTAAAACTTTGAACCTAGTGGAAACAGTGTGAAATGATGGTTGTCAGAGAGTAGGTGAAATGAAAGGTGTTCATCAAAGGAAAATGTTTTTTTGGTTGAATCTAGCGTGCTGACCATAGTTAGCAATATTATAGTATAATTGAAACTTGTTAAGAAAGTAGATCTTAAATGTTCTTCCTCTACCAAAAAAGGGAAGTAGGTAAGGTGGTAGATGTGTTAAACAAGTTAATTGTGGTAGTCTTTTCACAGTATATAGGTTTCTATAAAGTCATTGTGTTATATATCTTAAATTCATACAGTTAAGCCAACTATACTGCAGTACAATTGGAAAAAATAAAAGTGAAAAATTTAAAATATTGGCCACAGTTGCTAATATATAATGAAAAAGTGTATGGTGTAATTTTAGAGCCTCATCTTCAGTCACAATCTAGAGCCAATTCATTCTGGGTTCATAGTTCATCTGACCTGGAAAACTTTTTGCTGCTTCACAGGCAATTTAAGTCAGCCTTGAAATCTTTTTGTTGAATGATTAACTATACTCTGGCTCTTCAGGTCTTCTTGAGGAACTTCCTCTTACTATGCATAAAAAAACAGAAATCAGCAGTGACTATAAATCCTCATGTTGCCTCGGGGGCGTGGTGGTGCCTACCTTTAATCTCAGCACTCCATCCCAGCACTCTAGGCTGAGGCAGGAGGATCACAAGTTCAAGGCCAGCCTACACTACTAAATGAGAGACCTTGTCTCAGAAAACCTTACTTTTTTTACAATATCAATAGGAAACTACCTTTAGGTTACAGTGTTAACTATTTGGTGTTAGGTTCTTGCTTGCTTCATGGGAGCAGCAAAGTTGTCACTTTCCCAGTCTGTTGCTTTAGTTGCTTGATACTTCTGAGAAGCGAGATCTTGAATAAGTATCTCTTGCATAATAGCAGTTTATTCCCTGCAAGCCATGCACTGTTCACATTTAGAAATCTGTTTGTGAAAGTGGGTAGAGTTTATAGGGCGTCTACGTGAGTCAGACAGCCTCACGGAGAAAATAGCAAGCTTTCCAAAGTTATTGGTAAAGTAGTTAAAGATTTCCATGGTTACTAAGAAAGTAGCTTTTTGAGTGAGCCAGGTGGCTAAAGAAACTTAGTCTCCATCAGGAGACTGAGTGTGGGACTTTGGTGCTCTGCCCTAAAATAGAGACAGTGTTCTTAACCAGGAGTCATGGACCTCTGAAGCAGTGGTTTCCAAAGCCAACAGAACCCAGAGAACTTTTTAAAACTAGGTATTCATGGGTTCTACCTTCAGTGTAAAGTAGGGTAAGGCTTAGAAATATAATTTAGAAGTCTTTTCAGGTGATCTTGGAAATCCTGATGTTATCATGCATAGTACCAGTTGTTCTGTGTTTCTGGAGGAGCCATCGCTTTTATCAGATTCTCAAAGGAGGTTCTTGACATTAAAAAAGTTTTAAGAATGTTAATTGTTAGCCAAACTAGTTATCAACGGAATTACCTAAGAATTTGTTAAAATGCAGATTTCTGAACCCCAAGCCCAGATTTTTTGATTCTGTAAATTTGTTTTGGGCTCAACAATTGGCATTAACTAATTCCTTGTTGTGTCTGATACTGAGGTAGTAATACAGGGCACTGTTCATTAAGAGCTACTGTTGTGGGCCTTCCCTTTATGGTATATCAGTCCTTTAACATCAAGTTCAGGAAGCAAAGCGTGCCTTTCAGGATTCTTCATCAGTTAATAGCAGTGATAAACATGAAGAATAGAATATTCAAAGTGGTGGGATTACAGGCATGTAACATCATACATGGCTATAGATTTGTTCCTCTAAAAGTTTTTGTTTCCTCCTTTAAAACAATTTTTTTCTTTTTTTGTTAACTTGGAATTTTGTGGAGATCAGATTAGTATATAGCTTCTAAATTATTCCTTTCCTCTTTTATAAATACTAAACAGAGCTGGGCATGGTAGTGCACGCCTGTAATCCCAGCACTGGGGAGCCTGAGGCAGGAGGATATTTGCAAGTTTGAGGCCAGCCTGGGCTACAAAGTGAGTTCAAGACCAGCCTGAACTGCATGGCAAGACCCTGTCTCAAAAAGACAATCAATCAATAAATAAACAAACAAACAGGTACCTATGTTTAATATCTTAGTAAGGGTATGATCATTTTATGAATTCTGAATCATGACTTGGAGCTTATAACAACCAATTTAGTTTTTTTTTTTTTTTTCCCCCAGTTTTTTTGTGGGGGCTGGGGATTGAACCCATTGTATCGTACTTGCTAGGCATGCACGGTACCACTGAGGCACACACTCAGCCTCTAACAGGTTTGTATTCTAATATGTAGTTTATTTGACCCTATCTATACTTGGATTGAATTTTAATCATTTATAAAAGTATAAAAATGTCCATATTATTTTTAATTATCGAAATAATAGAAAATACACTTGTGTTACTTTAAAAGAAAACTAGTTACAATTCCTAAAGCAAAAATTATCCTCTGTTCAATATTTAGGTGGTTGTTTAGTATCTAGTTTGGTTTTGATGGTCTGGGGATCAAACTCAGGACCAAGGGCTTTTCCACTGAGCTACATCACTACCCATTAATCTCTGGTATATACTTTTCATGAAAATTTTTTTTTCTCAACAGAAATAACAGTACTTCTTCATCTGAGAAATGTGTATGCAGCACACATGTCCATTTTTGGGTTGGGTCTTTAAATTTGGGGGGGGATGATTTTTTTTTCATTTCTTTTATGTTCTAGATATTAGTCCTTTGAGGAATAACTGGCTAAATTTTTTTTCTCATTCTGTGGGTTGTTTTTTTCACTCCCTTGGTGGCTTCTTTTACTGTGCAAAAATCTTTTTAGTAAGATGAGGTCCCAGTTGTTGATTCTTTATAGTATTTCTGATGCAATCAGTTTTGTTATACCTGTTCTCTCTTCCAGAGTTATACCTGTTCTCAAGAGTTATACCTGTTCTCTCTTCCAGCAAGTTTAGAGTTTCTGTTTTAATATTTAGATCTTTGATCCACTTTGACTTTAGTGTGGTGCATGGTGACAGACATGGGTCTAGTTTCAGTCTTCGGCAGGTGCAGAGCCAGTTTCCCACACCATCTATTAGAGAGGTTCCTTCCTCCAGGGAAGGTGTTTGAACTCTTTTGCCAGACAGGGCGACTGGGTGTTGATAGAAGTAATGGTAACAGAATTAAATAACTTCTCCTTTTCTTCCACCGTGTCAGTAGTCCAACTTTCCCGGTGTGATTCTTCTAAGTATAACTAGTGGAGGGTACTGTAGTTGGGGTTTTGCAAGGGGAACAATATAATACAGGACACATTTTATTTTATAAGATTGTTTATAATAGTCACCCAAGGAAACATATACAAAAAGAGAGTGCAGGAAATCTGTCTACATACTGAAGACCAAAGAATCCAGCTGAGGGGTCTGGATCCCACAGTAATGTCCTGCATCAGTCCAGCTGAAGACCTAACGACCATAATATTGCCTCCCATGAATCCAGCTGGAGGCCCAGAGCCCAGGATGATGCCTCATACAGGCCTGTTTCATGGATCTGCCCCAGGAAGGCCCAAGGGTCAATGGTGCAAGCTAGAAAGTGGGATGTGCCAGTGAGATGAAGGGTCTGGGCTAGCAGGCTGAGGGATCTGCACTGGAGCCAGGAAGCAACATGTGGAGTAAGAACCAGAGCTCCCCCTGGAAAAGTACCATAGCCATCCTGAGCAACAGTGAGGTCCTGAGCTGCTTCAATGAGGAGGAAAGCCAAGTTTCCATTGGGAAAGCCAAAGCAGCAAGCTTCTCCAGAAGAGTGAGCAGTGCACCATCTTCCCCTTTGGAGCTAGGAAGCAGTGCTCAAAGTGAGGACCAGAGCTCCCGAGCTTCTCTTCCAATGAGAACAGCCAAGTTCATCAGAAAAGCCAGCATGACAAGGTCCTCCAGCAGAATAGCCCAAGAGCTGCTCCCTAACAGCTTCCCAACACCTTCTGCGAACTCCCAACAGCTTCTCAACAGCTTCTCCAGTTCTCCCTGTTATGCTGCCAGCACCAGTCTGCAGGTGGGCCACCCTCATCCAGCACCATGCTGGTTAGGTTCATCTGGGTGTTAAAAGTTAACCACAGGTTGTCAGTCTACCACTGGGGATATTTTTAATATCCTGCCAGACCCCCAGTGCAGGGTCTGGCTGAGCTGCCCTGGCGAAGAGGCTTCTCAGTCTGTACACGGACACCCCGGATGGCACTGTCAGTGCAAGGCCTATGCTAGCACCACCATCAATAGTGCCCTTGGCCAGGTCACCTCCCCCTACAGCCTCATACACAGGACCTGGAGCTCTGCCCTCGAAGGAGTGGCCAGGCCAGATGTTACACCTTCACCGCAGCCACCATTGGGCCATGTTTGGCCTCACCTGCTACATCAGTGCCCAAGTCCGAGACCCCCTGAACTACTTCCTCAGAGGCCAGGCCAGGGGCCTGGTACTGCGAGCACGCGTGCACAACTGTGGGATTGCTGCGGGCGGCTGCGTGTACTTGGGCACAGTAGCCACCCTTGCAAGATGGGCCAGCTGGAAGGATGGGAGTTGTTTCCAAGCCCCAAGGTGTAGGCCTGCCTCCTCACAGCCTCCCAGACCATGTGTGGCCTGGGAAAGAAAATTCATATATCTAATAAGAGACTTGTATCCAGAATATATGTAAATACAGCTCAGTAACAAAAACATGAATAACCAAATTAAAAATAGGAAAAGAATACAAACAGACATTTCCTTTAAAAAAAGAGATACCCATAAAGACATGTCCAACATCATTAGCCATTAAGGAAATGTAAATCAAAACCATAATGATATACAACTTTGTATCTTTATTTTGTTTTGTTTCGTTTTCTCTCCCCCGCCCCACCCATACCGGGAACTGAGCTTATGACCTCTGGCAGTGCTGCTGAGCTAAATCCCCAGCCTACAACTTTGTATCTACTAGGATGGTTACAATAAAAATTTGTAAGTGTCATGTCCTCAAGTATGTATACAAGTAAGATCCCTCATACCTTACCAGTGAGAATATAAAGTAGTGCAAGTGCTTTAGAAAACAATGTAACAATTCCTCAAAATTACCACACAACCCAGCAGTTTCACTTCTAGCGTACACCCCTGCAAAAAAAATTCATACAAAAACTTGTCTGTACACAAACATAGCAGCAGTATTCCTAATAGCCCATATAAAAATCAGTATAAAAATTCCTCAAAAACTAATGTTGATCTGCTGATTAATCTGTAAGCAAGGTGGTATATCCATACAGTAGGATATTATTTAGCTATAAAAAAGGAATTAAATACTGCTGCATATTAGATCATGGCAGAATCTTGAAAATATTAAGAACACAAGAATAGCTCTTACCCTATTTATAGGAGATACACAAATAGGCAAATGTATCAAAAGATAGAAAATAGATTGATGTTCGCTGTTGCACAGGCCTGTGGCAGAGAAGAATGGGGAGTTAGCGACTGCCAAGTGGTACATTATTTCTTTGGGGAGGTGATATTAGGAAATGCCCTAAAATGTGCTGTGGTAATACCTGCACAACTTTGTGTATGTACAATGGTTCCTCAGTTCACAAACTTAATTCTTTCCACCATTCGGGTTGCCAGCCAAGTTGCATGAGAAGCAAATCAAACTCAATAGTTAGGTTCCGTGTTGGCCTTATGGGGAAATGTGATGCAGTCCTCATCCGGTGCAGTGCCACACTCAAAGCCCCAAGAGGCGTTTTACTTCTTGTTACCTCCTCAAACTCTGGACTGGGTGTACATGGCAAGGGCCAGGCTTAGTGTTGGCAGCAGAGTGTCCCAGTCATTCTTCTGCTTCTTGTGGTAGTGGATTCTTTTGCCCTCCCCTCTTGCAACCTTTCTGCTTGTTATCGAGAGATGCCCATCACGAGCTCTGGCTGGAAAGAGCCTAAATAGAACTTAAGAACTCTAAGTTGAGTTTCTTTCTTTCCTAACAATGCTTATTTCTGTTCTAAAGAGTGACAGAGTTAGTAACACAAATTAAAAAATACGTAAATTTGTTATATCACAATTCTTTAGTTTGACATTTTATGACTTGAAAATTTCTTCTAGAAGGGTTTCATTTTCCTCCACTTAAAGTTTTATTCAGCAGATGGGCACCCATTCCGACAAGCATTGAAAACAGTGTAATTCTTTCACACAAGTTTTATGGAGTAAAACCAGACCACTGAGTTAGATTCTAGTTCCGGTGCTTCTATAAACAAGATTTTTGATACGAAAAGTCTCTTAAGCTCTTCAAATGTCCATTTTTTACCTGTGAAAATGAAATTTTATCCTACCCCCGTCCCCTTTTTGTATTGGGGATTGAATCCAGGGCCTCACACATCCTAGGCAAGTCCTCTGTAGAGCTCCATTTCCATTTTTAATGCTCTGTTATTCTTTATTCAGTTGTCACATTCTTTAATGTTTCTCCTCTGACTGAAAAATCTACTTGTTTCATACACTAGCATCCCATTATTACCTGAGTCAGTTTCTGGGCTTGTAAACTGTCCATTGATAAGATTGTGTCTTTATGTTCTGGTATCATACTATTGGGTTCATCATAATTGAAATATATTGTAGTATCTGTTACAGCTAGCTTTCCATCATTGGAGTATTTTCTCTTTTCTGTCTTTTTCCTCTTCCTGCACTTGTTCCTTCCTTTTTCCCTTTCCTCCGCTTGTTTTGTTTATCTTGTTTTTTGTTTGTTTGTTTGTTTTTTGAGACAGGCTTTTGTTGTGTAGCCCAGGCTGATCTTGAACTCACAACAATCCTCCTGCCTCAGACTCCTGAGTGCTGGGATTACGGGCAAGTGCCACCAAGCCTGGCTGTGAAATATCAACTTTAAATCCTTTAGTTAATGTTCGCCTTCTTTTCCTAACCGTACATCTAGAAAAGAAATTTACAGTGTTAAATTATGAAATGTAGAGGAGGTTTTTGTGCAAGGTCCTGATTTCAGTCCCTAATACTGCAAAAAAAAGGGAAGAAAAATGTTTCTGTTGTTTATCCCTTCCTCACCCCTTCATTTTTTTGAAGGGAGATCTGTATAATTTGAGAAGTCCACTAGTTAGTTTAGGTTTTCCAACATATAAAGATGAGAGATTTATTTTTCTCACTGCCCAAGATAAGTGGAACCAAAATGCCTATTTAACTCTGAATTATACATATAAGGGTCTCACATTATTGGAAGTAACAGATTTTCTTTAGATAGCCAATGTTGCTTTCCTTTTAGTCTCTGTTTACTTTCTCACCTCTGTTGATTTATTCAGTTGTAACCTAGAAACCAACTAAAAAGGAAGGAAGTGAGAGATGTGTATTTCTGGGCGGTAACTGGAGTAGTTTCCTCTTCCCCTGGCCTGGTTTAGCGGCCAGAAAAAGGCTTTTATCCACCCCCACCTTCCAACCAAAAAAATTAACAGTAACAATTTTGTTTCTTTCCTTAATCTAGTAAGCAAGGTATAAACTCCTAAGAATAATTAAAGGAATAAGAAACTGCACTCCTCAGATAGGTGTGTTCCACGCTTTGAAAGGCTGAATCTGTGGTCCCCAGTGAGTTGCAAGAATAAGAGTTAAGGAGACTTTTATCAAAAGTTAGCAGTTGAAGCTTATACAAACTTGTTTATATCATTACTTCACTATTTTTGTTTGGGCTAGAAATTTACCAGAGTACCAGACCAAACTTCATAAAATTATAAAAATGGTAGGGGTCCCCCCCCCCCCCCTTTTCATACAGGGTGTCACTAAGCTGGGCTTGACCTGGGCTTGACCTCATTATGTGTAGCCCAGGCTGGCCTGAAACTTGAGGCAGTCCTCCTGCCTCAGCCTCCCAAGTGCTGAAATTACAGATGTGCACCTCCATGCCTGACACTTAAATATCTTTAAATATTTAAAAGGCATTTATTTTTATCAACTAATTGAATCTTTTTACATTGTTGGTTTGAATCAAGAATTAGCTAAAAGTGGGGGTCAATCCTATAACAGAAGTCTTGATGGCTGAAGCAAGAGGCTGAGGCAGGAAGAGCATGTTTTAGCCCAGCCTGGTTAGTTTAGAGACTTAACCTATCTTTTCTCAAAACTAAGAAGGGCTGGGGATGTAGCCTGATGTGAAGACTCTGTGTTCAAGCTCCCTGAACCCCAAAAGACTATATAGTATAGTATTTTCAGTAGTGGAAAGGCCTTTTGATTTAATTTAAGCATGGTATATGGAATACTTTCTGAAAGTGAATGTTTGGTTTTTTCAGTATTTGTGTTAAAGTACTTTGATTTTATTTTAAAGTAGTACATTCTACTTTACTGGAAATATGTGATTATTGTGGCAATTTAATTATCAGGTAAGTATAGTTCTATGTGCTACTTGATTCTCTTGGGGTCTGATAATACTCGAGCAAAGAGCTGCTCTTAAGGCATGTATCATATAATTAATGAGTTTATGAATGATTATAGAATTTTGTGAAATATTAAGCTTATTCTCTTATTTACAAAAATCATAGAAATATAAATTAAGAAAATGTACCTACAATTTCATAATTTATAATACCAAGCTGTATTAAGCACCTGCTGCTGCTTTGTTGTTTGGGGCACAGCAGAAACTGCTGTATTTGTCCAGTGGCTTTTAATTTTATGTCTAAGTGATTATGAATGATTGATTAGGGTATGTGATGTAATAACTCACTTGACAGCACTATCCAAAATACTTTATTCTGGCCGGGCATGGTGGCACATGCCTGTAATCCCAGCACTCTGGAGGCTGAGGCAGGAGGATTGTTAAAAGTTTTAGACCAGCTTCAGCTACAAAGTGAGCTCAAGGCCAGTTTCAACTTCATAGTGAGACCCTGTTTCAAAAAAAAAAAAAAGATAAAAACAAAATACTTCATTCTAAAATACTTCGTTCTATATTTTATAGAACATGTGGAACCACACATGTTCTATAAAGTAAAGCCATATTTACTCATAGTCTTTGAATAGTCAATGTCCATCTCTTTTCAGCCTTTGGAATGGTAGAGAAGCGCTCTACCATGGAGGTACATCCCCAACTTCTTTTTTTTTTTTTGTCTGTGAGAGGTTAAGGTCTTGCTAAATTGCCCAGGCTACCTTAAATCTGCTTTCCTGTTTCATCCTTTAAAATAGGTGCAATTACAGGTTTGGACCACCAAGCCCAGCTCTTTTTATCCTTAAGACAAGATCAGTCAATTCATTGATTGAGGTTTTTAGAGATCTTGGTATCTATCAGCTTAGGTTTATGATCTATCAGCTTAGGCTGATCTCAAACTCTGGCTCCTGTTGCTGGGATTACAGGTGTCTGCTACCATACCCGGCTAACAAGGGAAGTAAGTGCAAAGCACTCATGTCCTAAATTGAAAATACCGCTTTTTTCAATAGTTAACCTGCTATGTTCTATAAATGAAGTTAATACGTGTGGAATAGGTATAAAGACATTATGTAGCATAAAAAGGGTAAATTTTCAGACATATTTAAATTGAGGTATCTACTTGGGGACAAATAAAATAGTGAAAGACTATTTATATATATCATTTAAAAATAGGTGAAATAACATTTAAAGCTGTATTTTCAGTTTCAGTGAATACACATGTGTCTCTGTACATAGTTAATTTGGGGAAGAGGGAGCTGCTGAAGATTGAATCCAAGGATTTTGCACTGAACTGCAACCCTAACCCTTTTTTAAATTTTTTGTAGTTTTTAAAATTTTGAGGAAAGAAGAGACAAGGGAAAAAAAAAAAGAAAATAGGAAAGAAAAGAAAGCTTTTATAAAGAGGGGAAGAGAGGTTGAAAGGAGGAAAGGAGAATGGGGAAAAAAAAGAGCAAGATAGATTATGTACAGGTAAAACTTCCTGTGATGAATGTTATTATGTAAATCTAAAATGTACTAATAAAATAAAACACAAAAAATTAAAATTTTGAGACAGGGTCTTGCTAAATCCCTTGAGTTTACCAGGCTGAGCTTGAATTTGAGGTCCTCCTGCCTCAGCCTTCCAGGGGTGCTGAGATACAAGCTGTGTATAGTCATGTCCTGCTTCAATTAAATTTTAACACTGCAGCAACTCTCCTTAAGTCAGAAACTTAACAAATTTCATGGAATCCTCTAAAGGTTTAAAATTTAATTATACTGACAAATGAGTATTTAGCATACAGCCACAGATTTGTTTTCCCTCTGTATTCCTTGATTTGTTGGGTAGCTGAAGTTAGCCTTTTATCACCATATAAGCCCTGTACTATAAAAGGAAAATCACTATTACAGTATCTCTGTGACAGAGAAATAAGAAATGAGTAATGTGTGTAATTTTAAATTTTTTATCTTTTACACTAAAAGTTGATGCCTGGCATGGTGGCACAGGCCTGCAGTCCCAGCATTCTGGAAGGCTGAGGCAGGTGAAGTGCTAATTAGAGCAAAGCTTGTGCAACTTAATGATTTGGCAATACATTGTCTCAAAACAAAAGATAAAAAAGGGCATAAACAACTCAGAGCACAGTATAGGAGGAGGGAGGATAGGAGTGAAAAGCAAAGAAATTAATTTTAACTACATTTTATTTAACCCAGTATATTTAAAATATTTTCATATATAAGAAATGTAAAATTACTTAAATAATTTTTCATATTCACTGTGTATTTTGTACATACAGTACACATCAAATCAGAGTGACCATACTTCATGTGCTTAGTAACTAGCTCCATATGGTTAGTCAGTACCATATTGGACAGCATAATTCTCAAGTTAAGAATTGCATACTCTAAGGCTGGGGATATAGTTCAGTGGCGCAAGTGCCTGCCTGGGAAGCATGAGGTCATAAGTTCAATTCCTGGTACCAAAAAAAAAAAAAAGACATACTCTAGCTGGGCATGGTGGCACATGCGTGTAATCCCAACACTCGGGAAGCTGAGACAGGAGGATCATTGTGAGTTTGAGACCAGCCTGGGCTACAAAGTGAGCTCAAGGCCAGCCTGAACGCATAGTGAGACCCTGTCTCAAAAAAAAAATCTTAAAAATGTACTAATAAAAATAAAAAGTAGAAGTTGAGATTAAATACATCAGAAAATATTTTATGCTTTTTAAATTAAAGGTCTTTATCTGTGAACTCTGTAGGTTAAATTGTACAAGTAGTGAAAGTGTCATCAATATTTTAAAATCAAATTAAATATTACCAATTTATTTTTCTTTTAAGTGCTTCTGAGGCTTGTTTATGTCATTTGATGTCACTCTTACACCAAAAAATGTTTTATATTGATTCTTTTTGAGTTTTTAAAATATGGCAAAAGAATTAAATTAAAAAGATAAAATCTTTACTGGAAAACACTGAAAGTGTTTTTTATGGCTTAAAGTTATCCTTCGGGTTTGCCAACTTGAAAGATATTTTACATGTTGTTCTGTGCAGTTTCCCACCTTGGTGAATCTGGAAGGCAGAAACTTGGTACATATTTGCATTTGCTTTTTGAAGGAGACAGTAAACTTGAGCTCTTGGTCTCGCCACTAGTCTGTCTTTGTCTGTTGTTAAAATTATGAGCCAGTCTGTATGGCCGCAGCCAAATGAGTAATCACCAGTAATGTGACTCGTGCTGGAAGTGACTCCATCAGCACCTGTGACGGAGGATTAGTTACAGTTTACAGAGCACCGCCTCTTCCCTTCTCTGTGTGCCCTCAGCCAAGTTACGCGTTCTCATTTGGGTGTCTGCACTGTTGGAAGCTACTGCAGTGTGTTCTCCACGCAGAGTACAGTGGGAAAGGCTTTCTCTAGCTAATGGATGGCTGTTCTCTTTATTTGGAGTATCTTACTGGTTATGTAAGTGACCTCGGGAGAAATTATCCTGACCTAGATCGGTGGATGCAGTAGTGCTTCAGCTGCAGGATTTCTTAGTCGTTAACACCACGGCGCTGATGACAAAGAGCAAGTTGTAATCCTCGTCGCTGCCAGGGCAGAGCCCGGAACAGGCAGAAAATCGTCATTTGCTCGTCGGAGACTTGTTAGGTTACAGCTTCTGCTTCGCTCCGTGGTCTTGGCTTTTCTTCCTATATACAATGACGCTGCTGCAAGTGAGCTTAGAAATGCTCGGTTTGAGAGCCATTTGCCTATGATTTTTGAAGACTATAAAGAAGTATTTACCCTAGATTAAAAAAAAACTGCTCAAGAATGAAATGAAGTATCAGCTATACTTACTGACCTTTATTAAATCCATGGCTTGGATTTCGGAGATTTAAAGATACTTTAACATTCTCAAGAACAAAGTACGGTTTGTATTTTCCTGCTTCCTTTTTCTTTTGTCTTAATTTACATTTGGTTTTGCTTCTCAGGTTTAGGAATTAAGGTCACTGCCTTTTATAGTTCTGGCCCCAGCCTTTCTGGTTTTAAGATTTTAAAAACTATTTTAGAGAGCTTTACTCTGTTTGTAGTAATTTAAGAACACGGTACAAAAATTAATTTAAAAACTAGAATTTGTTTATGGCAGGAACGTTTCAAATTAGACTATAATGTTTAAAGGGAAGCAAGGATATTTGTTGTGTGTGTGTGTGTGTGTGTGTGTGTGTGTGTGTGTTAATCTGTTCCCCACCCCCAGCTTGTTTTCTAACAGTATGGTGTTTTTCAATAGACCTGCTTGGGTGGGAATTTGGACTTTGTTCTTTGAAGTCACTCCATTCTTTTTTTTTTTTTTTGGTAGACTAAACCTTCACTTATAAAATGTTGCCTGGATTGTTTTCTGCTTCAGTATTCACCAGCACTCAGATTTATATCATGTTCTAGAGGTTAATGAGCCTGTTTTTTTTTTTGTTTTTAACTTAAAAGAATAATTATTAAATGTTAACTGGAGATGGTTAGAAACTCAGACTGTAGACATAAACTTCATGAATTTCCTGTTAAATGGTGAGCTTTAACATGGTTTGTTTGAGCAGCTGAGTTGTATTTGAGAACTGTAGCTGATTTATTTTAAAAAATGTTTTTCGGGGAAGCCTCATCTGTTGGCCTCTTCCTCATGTGAATGGAATGTGGTGCAGCATGGAGCCCCAAACAGGATACAGTTGTTCTAAGCATTCTTCCTATAGCGTGGTAGGCCTCAGTAGAAATGTAGGCTCTGAGCTATATTTATTTTGGCTTTAAACTGTTTCTAAAGTATGTTTAACATTGACAAATGACCTTTAAAAAAACCTCTTAATCCGTTAATAAAATTGAAAAGTTTTATTTCAGCTAAATACTCAGTCTTAAGTTAGTAATTTCAGTTTGGGATTTCAAAGACTTTTGAGTAAGTCTTTGTGATTAGGGCCATATTCTGTTGTAACTTTGGTCAGATGGTAGCTCATTGCTTCCCCTTAGGCTGTGGAAGTTCCTCTTAGGAGGATATCTTTAGAGTCTTTAATTAGTTATGCATGAGTTCTAGTTTCTTTACATTCCAGTGCACCTAGGCCTTTGAAATATTTACTGGATTCAATATAAAAGCTATAGGGTTCATTTGGTTTCACTTAAATTATATACATTTTATTTTTAAGCAAATCATATAGCTCTGAAATATTTTAGACTGGTGTACAAAAATTTAACAATAGTTACATTGTTGATTTAGCACATTAAGAAAGCAGAGCACATTTTAACTACATTATTTCACTTGCTGTCTTTAATCTTTCCATAAAGTAGACTCAGACACACATTCAGTTTTTCACTTAATACATACTAAAATACTATTCTTTAAGGAATACTATAAAAAGTATTAGTACTTGATAACATTTGTGGTTGAAATAAATATTGTAACATTTACAACTTGTGACTTTTTGTTTCCTGTTTAAGAAGCATAATATATTTTGCACTTCTGTAGATGATTGTAAATACTCATGTATCAGAACATTGTTCTTAAGCGTACTCAAATTTGATCATTTTTAAGCTATTTTTTTACATTTTTGGTAGCCAGATTTGGTCAGTGGCTTTCAGTTAAATACCTTAAAACTTTCAGATTTCTTTTAACCTAGACAGTAAATCTTTTTCCTGATTAACTGACAGTACAAATTTTAAGTTGGCTTGTTAAAACTTACCCCTAAAACTAACCTACCTTGAAAAGAAAGTCCTAAAAGGTTTTCTTCAGAAGAATGTTTTTCATATTATAAAATGACTGTCTCATAGGAAATGCAAACCACCTGTACTATTTGCCTAAGAAAGGGGCACTTAAGACTAAGAAGTTTACTTCTTTGTCAAATCCTACTTAATTGAATTGTATCGTTAGCCACTTAGATAATACCTTTTGTGGACCATTTTTGTTAACCTTCTTGCGTTGACCTGGCATGTTTGAAAAGAATTAGAACATCTGATAATGTTCAAAGATTTAAAGTCCTCTTGGGAATGTGCCAATATTTCCTAGTTTACTAAACTGACAGGTAAAATAAGAAAAAAGCCATTTTTTCACAGTAAAGATCAGCTAAATTAATCTCTTCATATGACATATTTCATGTCATTTGTTCATATAGTGATGAGCATTTTTAAATCTGAATAAAATGTTGTTGAATTTTTTTACAAACTTTCTCACTTCAATTAGTCCTAGCAAATGGAAGATATTAAAGGACAATAATATCAGAAGGTAGCTAAATAATGCGGGGATTTTCTATTTTGAAAATGTAATTTCTCCCCTAAATAAAATACTGGATAAATATATAGTATAAGTTAGCCTGGGGCATGAGAAGGATGTTACTGCAGTTAGATTTTCTAATCATAAATATTGAAAGTAAGTGTAAGAAGGTTTGTTTTGTTTTGTTTTGTTTTGTTTTTCTTCCCAGGAGGTGGGTTCTGGGGAATGCTCCTTCTATCATCTAGGCTGTATCCTCAGCTCTAGAATTTTTTTCATGTTATTTCAATTAAGGAATGACAGTGTTTATTTACAAGTTCACTGTGTAGATGGTGTAGAAAGAAGACATATTTAAAATGTTTATTCTCATGTGTTTTCACTGATCAGTTACAGACTATAGTGAATCAACTTGAAAACTCTTTCAGAAATTTTTGAAACGTAGAAACTAACTTCCTAAGTGAACCATTAAGATCTTGAAGGTTTTCCTCAGGCATTGTTCATGACTCGCAATTAGCAAGATGTTATGTTTCTTTAAGAAATAGTACAAGGGCAAACACAATGGCTTTGGGTCCCCTGGGGATTTTTGCTATGTCACAAGCCTTGTTTTGTATCCTAGTGGTCACTTAATTTGCCTTACAGTAAGGAATGTTTCTTTTGTGATATAGGTAATCTAGAAGCTAAGTTGGTTGTTTTCCAAACTTTGATTCTTTTATAGTAAAGCCACTATTTTTTTTTAAGATGGGGGAATTTTATTTTCATTCTCAAGGCTTTAGAACAGTGCGATGGGTACAGGCACACTTGGTTTTTATTGAGACTTCATCTGCTATGAAAATGTACTAATTTTAAAATATATGGTATCTAACTTCCTTCTTTCCTCCTCCTCTCCTGCCTGCTGCACACTCACTCCAACATATAAATAATGTCCTTCACATAAAAGATCAGTCTTGAAAAGAATCACAGGACCTTGGATTCACTTTTTTAAAAAGTATTGGAGAGAAACTTTACTGCTAGATAAGTTTTGTGTGGTGTTTTTCCCTGGGCTCTTCCTCCTTGCTGATCTCATGGGGGGTGTTATTTGTGCTCTGGACAGGGGCAGGGCCAGGGGTGGAGTTAAAAGACCAGACGCTTCCTGATCATTTAAAATCCCACTTAATTCGAATGACCTAGAAAAAAATTAAAATCATAATCTCTCCCTGTCTCCCTCCTATGAACAGAAATACTAACAGTTTAAAAGAGTGCACCGAGGGGCCCAGCAACATGGTCTGGTGGCTCCTGCCTGTGATGCCCCACTCTGCAAAGCTAAAGCTGGAGTATAGCAAGTTTCAGCCTGGCCTGCACAGTTCATCAACTTAGTGAGCGCCTGTCCAAAGATGTAAAAAATGAAAAATACACCCTGAGATATACCTCAGTGTGCAGAGGCCCTGAGTTCTGTCGCTAGCATCTCAGAATGAATGAAAGAAGGGAAGGAGGGAAAGAGGAAGGAAGGAAGATCCTACTTTCGCAAGAGTTCCTATCTATGTATTTATTTATTTAGTCAGACTTTTTGAGAAAGAGTCTCGCTATGCAGTTCAGGCTGGCCTTGAGCTCACTTTGTAGCCTGACAGGAGTTTCTTTTTTTAATGTTAAGCAGAAAATTGCATATACATTCATGTTTAATTATCTATTTTTAAAAATAAAAAAACTGGGATTTTACATACTGCAGTTTTTTCATGTTCCATATTATTGTCATTCCTTTTTAGTAAACACAATATTCTATGGATAAAAGCTTTACTTTAGATTGTACCAGTGTAATGATGACACTAATACATTCTATTGATACAGTGTATACCCTTCACACCATATTTTGAGGGTGCAATCCAGAAAATAACCATCAGAAATTTTTTGTTTTGTTTCTTTTCTTGACAGACTTTCAAACCTCTGGTTGAAAAAAGTATACCCAGTTCAATCACAGCAGTAGAATTCCTTATAGATAAACAACTGGATTTTTTAACTGAAGATAGTGCCTTTCAGCCCTACCAGGTAAGAAATTTTAGATTACTTTTTAAAATTAACTTCATTAAACTTTCAGATGTTCTTTTTAAATACTGTTTTATCTAAAATCTTAGTTGTACAAGAAGCCCAGTATTTATTCAGTTGACAAATATATACTGAGCTGGGTGTGATAGCACACACCTGTAATGCCAGCTGAGGCAAGAGGATCTCCAGAAGTGCAAGGACAGCCTAAACTACACAGAGAGACCCTAACTCAAAAAAACAAACAAGAGCTGGGCATGGTGGTGCACGCCTATAATCCCAGCACTGGGGAGGCCGGGGCAGGAGGATCCTTGTGAGTTCAAAACCAACCTGGGCTACAAAGTGAGGTCAAGGCCAGCCTGAACTGCATAGAGGAAGACCCTGTCTCAAAAAAGACAAACAAACAAAAAACAAATGTGTACCAAGAAAATACACTGTGAGCTATACAGCTTTGTGTCTGTAGGTAGGAATATAGTTGTGAACAAAATAGGTGATGCACATTTCATCCTGGCACTCTGAGAGGCTGAGGTGGGGGATCGAAACTTCAAGCCCAGCCTGTACAGCTTAGTAAACTAGAAAAAATTGGCTGAACATTAGTATAAATTGTATTTGTCTACAGCTCTAAAATTTAAAAATTAGATTGATTACTGTAATTAAGATTATTGATACATATAAAATTTAATGTAATAGCAGGCCATTTTCTTTCCTTTGTTTTTTTGTGGGGGGGGGTCTTTGTGAAACAAGGTGTTGCTATGCAGTTCAGGCTGGCCTTGAGCTCACTTTGTAGCCCAGGCTGGTCTCAAACTCACAACAATCCTCCTGCCTGAGCCTCTGGAGTGCTGGGATTACAGGCATGTGTCACCACGCCCAGCCTTTCTTTACCATCTTTGATGCACGGTTTTACTGTATAATACAGGCTTTCCTAGAACTGGTTATGTAGCTCCAGCCAGCATGAGATTTCTGAATCCTGCCTCCCAGAGTGATGAGATCACATGTGTGTACCGCTTTGCCCAACTCATTTTCTTTTTAATAGGAAGTTTTTGCCTTTAGATTGTCATTAATTGAAGTAATTTAAATGTGAATGCATTTAATTGGGGACTATTTTTCAGCACACTTACTAGATTTGGTTAGTGGTCCTGGGGTTTAACCCAAGACCTTATGTACCCTAGGCAAGTGTTCTACCACTGAACTCATCTTCAGCCCTTTTTATTTTACTTTGAGATAAGATCTGCCAAATTTCCCCATCCGGCTTTCCAACTTGTGATCCTCCTGCCTCACCCTCCAGAGTAGCACAAATTACAGGCCAATACACTGGGCTTGATTAAGTTCTTCATAATTTTTAAAAGTATAAATAAAAAACACAAGTTTATTTTCTTTGTTATGTTTGGACATTAGATTGAATTAAATACATATTTACATGTTTAAAGTACTATAGCATTGCATTGCAAGATGAGGGAACCAGCCTTTATTTTTCTCCCCGAAGAGTAGAAAGTTAATACTCATTTCATTTCAAGCTCATTACTGTTTAAAATTGTTTCCATGGAAAGAACAAGAGCATGAATTAGTGTGCATTGATTTGGTTTGGAGGTGTAATACTTAAGGAATTAGAGTAGTTCTGTTAGATTTACCAAAATGATAGTTCATTTGGTATAAACCCATTATTTCTTAATTTAAAGCCTACAGATTTGTCTTTTAAAGTTATTTTTCTTATCTGGGCCTATTTTTTTTATATTGTTAGCTTTTGTCCTTTGCTTCTTATTGTTTATAGGTAAAAGCCAAAGCAAAATTAAATAGTAATGTAGATTTTGGGACTTTTCCCCCTTGGATTTTGTTTTTGTGAATGTCATTTCACATATGATAGGCATTATAATGTGCTTCATATGTAAAAATTATTTAGAGCGAGAATAGATTAATCTATATGAAATCAAAACAACCTTCCCAATCTTGGTGTCTTAATTCTGTAGTTACATTATTATCACTTTGTAAGTTTCAACTTGGATTTGATTTAGAGAAGTGAAATAGTTGTGTATTACTTTTAAAAATAAACTCATGCCAGGTGGCCTAAAACTATGCAACATGTTTATTAAAATTATAGTAACTGAAAGAAAATACTAACAGGTTTGCCCCCTAACATTTTAAAACTGTTTTAGATTCTGATCATTTTTTTTCTTTTAATAAGTCTTCCATGAATTGATGAATTGTATGATTTTTCTTTGTTTATAAGTTATTTAGATTGCTTTCATAGTAGAATCATGCAAATTGACTTCTGGCCTAGAAGGATATTACTACTTTCTAGTAGTGAAGTGACTCACTTGTTTGTTTTGTTGTTGTTATTTTTTTTTATTTTTATTTTTTTGTTTAGTGCTAAGGATAGAACCCAGGGCCCTCTACATGCTCTGCAAGTGCTCTATCATTAAACTCCATCGCCAGCCCCTCACTTGACATTTTAATCATTTGTGCTCCCTAAAATGAACTTGAATTAATCGAAGAAGACTTGATTTTTACTTTTTTTTGCTAAATTTTAAAAGTAACTAATGGGTTATTTTGTTTTGTTTCGTTTTGTTTTGTTTGCCTTCCTGAGACAGGGTCTTGCTGTGCAGTCCAGGGTCCCTTGAACTCACACTGTAGTCCAGATTGGCCTTGAACTCATAGCGATCCTCCTGCCTCAGCCTCCTGAGTGCTGGGATTACATGTATTACCATGCCCTGGCCAACTGTTGGTTTATAAGAGAGTTTTTCTACATGTATTTTCATTTTTATATTTCATTTTTTAGAAAATCAATTCACAAATATCAAAATTTTTTTCTGGTGTGTAAGGAAACAAACCAAAAATGATACAGTAGCTGTCTATTTGAATTTGAATAGAAATGTAGTGTAGAGGTCTCTGATGACTCAGTCTAGGCTTCCAAATTTATTTAAATTAATTTGTAAAATGTAGATACGTTCTAAGAAAAGGAAAACATTTAGAGCTTATGCAGTTAGACAGATTTTACTTTTGTGCTTTCTTTTCTACCAGTTGACTAAGCTGCATACTACATGAAATTTCTTGGCATGTTAAACATAGCAGCTTTTACTGGCACAGATTTTGTAAATACTCCCTTGACCTATCTCAGTGTTAGAAGGCAATGCTGTGTAAGTCAAGGGGATTTTTGAGGACACTTGAACAAGCTTTTAAAGTTATTACTCCCATTTTCCCCCCATTTCTTTAAGTTTCATTAGGCAAGTTCTTTTGAATCAAGGTGTTATTACCCTTCATAAACTTAGATATAAGGGGTAGAATTTCTTTAGAAATGACGAGACTGGATGATTTAATGAAACCTTGTTTCAAAACAAAAAAGAGTTGGAGTATAATTCAGTAACAGAGTTCCCAGTAACACACACGCATACGCGGAGGACCGGGTGTGGTGAAGCAGGCCTGTAGTGAGCACCCTCTGAGGCGGGAGGCTCCTGAGTGGGGAGCCAGTCTAGGCTGCAGTAGTGAGTTTAAGGTCAGGCTCAACTAGGTCGTGAGACCTTGTTTCAGAAAACCAAAAGAGAAAGAAGGAAAAAAGGAAAGAAAAGTGAGCATGTAGCTTGGCAGGTGACCACTCGCCTAGCATGCAGGAGGTCCTGTTTTAGACACCTAATACTGGAGGAAAGAAGAAAGAAATTCCCTTTGTGTATATTTTTTTAGTGTAGAATCATGAGTGCATAAGGTCTTGTGGATTCTCAGAAATGGTACTTTGCTGTTACTGAAACGTTTTGGCACTGAGAATTCCACCCTACCACCTTTTTCTGTGAGCTTTCAGCATTTTACTTTGTAGCAGTGTATTGCCTTTTGTTTCTTTTCTGGTTACACAGCTCCATTTTAAAAATTAAATCAGAATGATAACTTATTCGATAAATTGTGAGGAAATGGTTAGGAAGCAAATGACTCAAGATTCATAATACAGGGCCTTTCAGGTAACTCGTTTGAATCCAACTCCTTTCTCGCAGAATGGTTTTAGTGTACTGCATGACATGTATTAAATTATTTGATCTAATCCTATTTGATACCTACTTGGGTTTTCAGGGTACAACCACTGTAGGTCATGGTGTTTGGAATTACAGAAGAAAAGTTGGCTGAGGAAAGAAATTGAACTAACACCTTACAGGCATATAATAAACACACATTGATTAGGTCACTGAAACATGTCGCGTGTTTTTGTTTCTGCTTCCTCCTTTTTCTCGATCATACCTAGTTGCAGTTAACTTTCTTTGAAGTGGAGAGGGGAGGGAGAGGAAGTGGAGGGAACTCTGCAGATTCTGTTTTCTTTCAGCTGGCTGGGAAGGAGGGAAAAACACAGTATTGCTTCTTTAAGATCCTTTTTATAGTTTGTTGTTGTTACTATACTGGTATTGTTGCTTTGCTTTAGAATATGATTATAAAAGTCCAGAGACTTTCATTACATTTGATTGCTGGTTCTGTTCTGTGCTGTTTTGTTTTGTTTCCTTGCGAGTAGGGTCTCACTCTGCGGCCGGGGTCAGCTCCTAGGCTCAAGCATTTCAGGCTCAAGTGTTCTTGTCTCAGCCTTGTGAGTATCTTGGCACTATGGCCATGTGCCGCTGCACCTGGCCTCGGTTGCACTTTTGATAAGGTTTAAATAAAAAACGATTGATAAAGAAATTAGAATATTTAGCTTTTGGTGTAATTTTGAAATCAGCTTGACCTGTATTTGGTTACTGGCTATGCCCACGCCTGTGTTTTTTGGTTGGATGCCTTGTAGAGATTGCTTACCTGAAAGTTGCATATGACGATCAGGTAATCTTGCTTGGTCTAGTTTGTTAGCCCAGTATTTTCTAGGGCTTGCACTCATCTTTGCTTTTAAGTGTAATAAAAAATACAAAAGACACTGGTTAACTGTGTGCTTTTGCAAAATCATACTTTTTTTGTATATTAAAATTCATTGTAGTAATGAAATGTTTTTCCTAGAATGAAATAGAATCATTCTAGAAATGAAGAAGTAATCCATCAGTTTTAAGATCAGGATCATAGTAAGAGGAGTTTGTTTTGTTTGAGTCGGAATCTCACTCTGGATTTCAGGCTGGCCCCAAACTCTCAAGATAATCCTCTTGCCCCAGCCTTCCAGATGATAAATTTAGAGATAAATTTAGAGATAAATTAGAGATAAAAGATGATAAATTTAGAGATAAATTAGAGATAAAAGAGATAAAAGAATTCCTACTGTAGTTTGTATCACTGCAGAATATACATTGAACTACTTCACTGAATATTAGATACTGTGCTATTGTTCTGCAAGTTGAAGGAAAGGGAATGGCAGAGCAAAGTGTTTCCTTCGCCTCTAGACTGAAAATGACTTAAAGAATTGAACGAAGCATGGTTTTACACTGTCTAGTAAAATAATGAGCTGAATTATGCTGAGTCTATTTAGCTGTAATTTTTGTAGTCTCTCAGTGATATAAAAGTTTTTTCAGTGCACAGTGCAAGCTATATAACTGCTCTATCTCTGAGCTAAAACTCTTAACTTGATTTGGATTCTTATTTATCTGTAATTTTTCCATATTGATCATAGACATTTACTGAGTAGTTTCAGAATATCCTTAAGGTTATTGTTGATCAGCACATCTGGTTTACTAAAAATAGCCCGAACAGTTGCTGAGTGTGAGTTTAAGTAGAATGATGTAGAGACATGTTTTGTGGGGGTTTTCCCTTTCCCCTCCTAAATTTCTGTCACTGTCCTAAGGAGCTTGGAATAACTTTTTTTCTCTTCTTCTTTTTCTTTTTCTTTTTTTTTGGTACCGGGAATCAAACTCAGGACCTCGTGCTTGCCAGGCAGGTGCTGTGCCATTGAGCTATACCCCCGGCCCCTTGGAATTACTTTAAAACAAGGGTGAGATAATGCAAGTGAGGGGAAACTTAGCTCCAGTTAGCCAAGGTAAAAAATTAATTGATTGATTAGCTATGACTGATCAAACGTTACACTTTTTTGAATTAAGCAAAAAAAAAAAAAAAAAGAATACTAAAGCCTTCAGGAGCTGGGTGTTCTTGCACACACCTCTAATCCCAATACTTCAGAGGCTGAGTCAGGAGAATTGTGGTGAGTTCAAGGCCAGCCTAACTGGCCTAACTACATAGTGAGACCCTGCCTCAAAAAAAAAGCCTGCAGAAATACAAATCTAGTAGAAGTCAGTAGAGACTGAAATGTTTACAGAAGTGCTGTGAAGGTTGTAAAATTTGAATGATTTCCAGAAGATTGGGGGTTAGTGAAGACCTTAGACAGGAAGGATAGCCTTATCAATAAATAGGAGTTATATTTAGGAAACAGTAGACTGTCATCACCCGAACTAGAAAACAGTTTGTTTTTCAGTTGTAATCATACCAGATACATATGACAGGGTCAAATAAAAAGAGAAAGAGGATTGCTAAAGTACAGTTAGCAGCAGTGTAACAATCATCTATATTTTAATGGAAGCTGGTTATTATTAATATCAAAAACAGTTAATTGGGTCTGTCTAAAGAGTCTCTTGTCTAAGAGAGTGGTAATGGCTAGGATCATGATTTTTATGTCAGTTCTGGTAGATTTGGTTTCAGATCCTAACTTGGCCATTTGCTAGCTGTATGATATTGGCAAAGTCTAACTTTAAACAAATCTCAGTGTTTTTTAAGGTTAAGTGTAATTATGTACTAAAGAGCTTTCCTATAACCTAAAAACTGCTTTATATAAAGTAGCTTTTGTCAGGCATGGTGGTGCACGCCTGTAATCCCAGCACCAGGAAGGCTGAGGCAGGAGGATCGTTGCGAGTTTGAGACCAGCCTAGGCTACCAAGTGAGCTCAGTGCCAACCTGAACTGCATAATGAGACCCTGTCTCAAAAAGACCAATAAAGAAAGAAAGAAAGAAAGAAAGAAAGAAAGAAAGAAAGAAAGAAAGAAAGTAGCTTTTATTTTCCTTTTTTGTAGTGTCTTAAGTTTTTTTGGTGGCTATTTCTAACTCGATTGTTCCTCCATTCACATACTTGTTCTCCATATCTAGGCCCCTGTCTACCCCTCAATAGTTTTATCAATCTTATTTGTGTACCACTGCTGAGAATGGTGGTTTGTGCCTGTAATCCCAGCACTGGGGAGACTGGGGCAGGAGAATTGCTGGCAGTTGAAGGACACCCAAGGCTAGATAGCCAGACCCTGTAAAAAAAAAACCGAAAATAAAATAAAACCCTTAACTCTTCTATCGCTGGTGCTTTTTTTGAGCTGTAAATGCAGTCCATTGTCATTGTGTAGAACATGTATTTGTAGTAGAGTCCGTCTCGCCCTCCCTCCTACTATTTTAAATACACATATGTAGGTAAGATTTCAGGGTGACTTTTTAAGCTGTTAATTTGAGGAAAATGATATTCCAAAAGATGAATACAGAACCTTTGCTTGTTTTCCTTTGGAAAAGTGAGACTCCACTTACTGTTAATAGTTAATTTTATCGCAAAAAAGCCTTAAGTGATAAGGTTCAGAATAATTTTTCTTTGCCTTTAGGAAGAGGCTATGGAAGTGATTCTAACTCTTCTAAGCTTTGAATGAAATAGTTGGGTTAAATTACTTTTAAAATTTTTTTCAGTGTTCTGCCCTAATTTCATGAACTTGCTAACGGTAGAAAAATGGCCATATTTGACCAACATTAACATAATCAAGGCCTGATTATTTTAGTGTCTAATATGAGGCATTCAGCCTAACATAGGTTTATCTCAAAAGGGAGAACTTTTGAGTTAGGGAAAGCCAGATGCAAATCAAAAGTTCTACAAAATTAGGAAAATTGTTTGGATTGACAGTACTTACAGCTTTCTGTTCTGTTTTTCTATGTCTGTTTCTGAATTGTATCTTGACAGGAGTTGGTCATATTCCGAAGTACTCCCTGCATTTTCATATGTATTTCTCTTTTCCATTTCCCTTTTCCTTCATATTAGCACTTGAGTAAAATCGGGGTCAAATGAGATTGTAGCACATACACTGGACCAGAAAGGCAGAATACAGGGTCATAGCCACCCTGTGAGCTAACACTGGTGGATTGCTGGCTCGGTGGGGTTAGCATCCCTGAGCAGGCACAACTGGGTGTGGTCCAGATGGGGCTGAGCAGGAAGCAGCTGTTGTATAGGACTTGGCTGTACACCCTCCCATTTCTAGTCCAAAGTGACAGCTTGCAACAGTAGAGCCAAGCTGAATCCTGGATGGTAAAATGGACAAGAAAAAGAGAACCAGCAGCTAAAATAGAATCACTGTACTTCTTTAAGTGTTTTTAAAACTTAAAGTTGATACATTGTAGTTTAATATTCTGTAATTTTGCTTTATATTTAAATATTCTATCACCTACCTAATTTTATAAAATTGTAAGTTCAGAAACAGTTGCATATCTACTACCATTAAAAAAGGAGTTCATTTGTACAAATTGATTGCAAAACTCGGTGTGTTGCAAATGTATCCATGGAGCCCAGGAACATGTTATTTTGACTGAAAATTGGCCCAAGTATGAGCTGTTCTGCAGTACTGGGATTAAAAACACTTACAAGTCACTGCAGTAGTTCTCTCTTGGTCCCAAATCTGCTATGATCATATGCTGAAAAATCTGCCGGTCTCCTTTTAATTTTTTGTGGCTGCTGTTAAGAATTTAAAGTATGTGAAATTATGCTTGTAGACACCAGATTCCAAAGATTCTAAGACATCACTGGATACTGTTGAGAAAGATTGTCCAGTTTCTTTTTGCCAATCAAAATAGGATGATTGTGTTTATGTATTACTTTCCCCGGTTGCAGTCTTACCAAAGCATAGCATATTATTTTAAATCTTGAAATTAATGTGTAATGTTAATACTTCATATTTTTAAAATTTTATAATTCCCAGAATATTTTCATGGGCATTATTTTAGTTAATTATTATGTTAGTCTTATGTGGAACAGAACTTAATTTTAATTTTGTGTAATTTTTCAGTCATTATTCACACTGTTTTCTGAGAGGTTTAACTAACAAATGCAAAGGTAGAAGAAATAGAAGCTCACAGCAGATAAAATTACACAGGAGATAGATATTATAGTGATACAGCAGGCAGTGTCATGTGCACTCACAGCAAGAAAGCATAGCTGGACCTTATTCAGACTGGAATTAGGAACTAGAGAGTCAGGAACTCAGTCACGTACTCTCTTTTCACCCATCCCCCACCCCCTTTCTTTAGATAAGTTTCTTCTGCTTACTCATAGGTTTTGCTTCTCATAATACTGGTTTCTGTGTAACTTTAGTGGGTCAGTGTCCATAATTCTATGGGCCCTACCCCTTACAAAACCAGTTAGAGCTGATATTTATGATTCTTACTAAAGCCAGAGATAGGATAGGAGGAGAATGAAGGGCTGAAGAGTAGAGGAAGGAAGGAACAAATAAGAGGAAGGGAGACAATGTATGGTAGCTGTTTATAGGCAAAGAAAATGAAGTTTAGGGAAGTTGTATCTGGATGCCTAATTGCATACAGCTAGTTGTTGCAAAAATAGAACCTAAACCTCAAACTTGAGATTTCAAGATATTATTTCTACTGCATTACACTGCCTTTGTGAGCCATTAAATGGGAAATGTCTAGTGTTTGTACATCATTCATTCAATTTCATTTGGCACTTTATTTTTCTTATTACTGATTTCCTTTCTAAATATAAAACTGTATTTTTTCTTAATTTCATTCCTTTTACAATTTCCATAGACTTTCCACATAGTGGTATCAAGCTGTACTTAAAATCTGTGCATTATTTTCAGATTCACTTTATCCCTAAGTAGATAGTTCAGAGATTAAGATGTTTCACAGTCTCCCTGTATTTTCGGTTGTCGGATTTTCTTTGTTGTGCATTTAGGTGGGGTTCTCAAGACCTACATTTGTTCAGTTAAAATGAAGCCATGTCAGCCTCTTATGAAGAGTTGCCTCTAAAATCCATCTCTCCCAAAGTTTTAGAGTAGACATACCATTATTTACTAGTTCTTAGTAAATAATTCATGTTGGGGCTGGTGTCTTTGTGTATTTGAGGACCTAATGTGTTAAATTCAGGAATATAAATACTTCATCTTCATAGTTCCTGTAATCTAATGGGTGAAACACATAGAAACGGAAGTGTGAATATAGGCAAAATGCAATGAATAGCAAACACCGGGGAATTATTAAGGATCTGCTGATTGTCAGAGGTATACAAAGGAAATGTCCCTTTTCTTAGAATAGGCAATTACTGAGTTGTCTCAGGATGAACAAAAAGGAGATAAATCACTAAAACAGGAAGATTGGTTAAATACATGAAGTCAGGTAAAGAAGTGCAGTGTGTATAGATGACCCATTTATATAAATCCTAACTTAACCACCTTCCTGTGATAGAGCACTGGTAATGAGAGGGAGGTTTTTAACTGTTTTTAGTTGGTTCAGCCCCTTGACTGGTCTCAATCTCATTGTCTTCACTGAGTAGAGAAATAATGAGCATTTGTTAAAAAGAAACTGTAAAACTTAACTTTTGGGCCATTTAAGTATAAGATGTAGTGGCATTAAAGCATATTCACAATATTGTGCAACAATTACGATTATCCTTTTCCAGATTATCATCCCAAACTTCATTAAAGAGTTCTTGCCAGGAGTGGTGTGGCACATGCCTGAAATCCCAGCACTAGGGAGGCTGAGGCAGGAGGATTGCCATGAGTTTGAGGCCAGCCTGAACTACAAAGCAATACCAGCTCAAAAGAAAAAGAGCTGGGAATATTAAGTCAGGACCAAGGCCCTAGGTTCAATCTCCAGTATTGCAAAATAAAATAAAGAGGGAGGAAAAAGAGAGAAATCACACAAGTATTTGTCATTTTGTAATATCGTCTGAAAGTTTCATCCATATTCTACAGCATGTGTTGGAATTTCTTCTTCTGTGTATGACTGAAATAATACTCCCTTTATGGATAATGCCACCTTTTGTTAATCCATCTTTTGATGCATATTTATTGAGTTTCCACCTTTCTGGCAGTTGTGGATAATGCTGTCAGTTGTTTTGAGTATGTACCTAGGTTTGGAATTGTTGGAGCACGTGGAAACTTCATGGTTTGACTTTCTGGACAGCAGCCAAACTGTTTTGCCCAGTGGCTGCACCATTTTTTGTTGAACATCTCCACTATTATTTTCCCTTCAGGGAGTAGGTACTAGCCCATGCTGATGGGAGTGAAACCCGTCTCATTGTGGTTTTGATGTGCATTTCCCTAAGGATGGCTGAGAGCTAGCATCTTTTTTGGGCCCCCCCCCCTTTTTTTTTTTTTTTTTTGGAGAGAGGGTTTTACTATGCAGTTTGGGCTGGCCTTGATCTCACTTTGAACTCACAACGATCCTACCTCAGACTCCAGAGTGCTGGGATTACTGGCATGCACCACCACGCCTGGTGATAACTAGCATCTTTTCCTGTGTTATTTGATCATTTTTATATCATATGTTTTCTTCTGAAAGTTTTTTTTTTGTTTGTTTTTTTCTCCGGTACCGGGAACCGAACTCACGACCTTGCGCTTGCCAGGCAGGCGCTTTTGCCGCTGAGCTAAATCCCCAGCCCCTGAAAGTTTTATTTAAGTTTTTTTTCTTACATTTAAGACTTTGAACAGTTCTGAGTTAACCTTTTAAAATCAGGTAATAGCCAGACACGACGTGCCTATTATCAGTCCCAGCACTTGGGAGGCTGAGGCAGGAAGATTGCTGGAAGTTTGAGGCCAGCCTGGGTTACATAGTGAGTTTAAGGCCAGCCTGAACTACATAGCAAAGCCCTGTCTCAAAAAAGAAAAAATAATTGTAAGGGAAGGGTCCAACTCCATTGTTTTTGTGTGTGATTATCCTGTTTGTCAGCACCACTTATTCCAGGTTCTTGCCCCAACGTTGAATGCTCGACTCCCTGTTGAAGGTCACTTGTACCATAATCTGTTTCTACACTTTCTGTTCAGTTCCCTTGCACTCTTTGTCTGTACTTACAGCAGTATCATACTGTTTAGATGACTTTGAATACTACTATTCTTTTTAAATTTTTCTACAACTGCATAGTTTGTTCAAAAGATTTTTAACCCTAAGATAAGTCATATTAACGTTCTACTCTGTTTTGTGGCAATTTTCTGAAGTACCAGGTGAATCTTTGGAGCATAACTCCTGTTATATAAATTATTAGGCTGTAGATTACCTTTTGATAAAATATTGGAGAGTTGGGTACTGGGGATTGAGTCCCGAGTTTTTCACTTGCTAGGCAGGTGTTGTACCACTGAGCCATGTTCCGCAGCCCCCAGAACATGTTTTTAAGATCTGTGGAAAAAGAAGAGCCTGTAATTGCTGAGCTGTAATGTAGTTATTCATTTGTCATTATGTGTGATTCACTTTGTTCCTGTGAATTTCAAAACAGAATATTTGATTTTGACTGGGGATGTAGCTCAGCAGCACAAGCACCTGCCTGGCAAGCGCAAGGTTCTGAGTTCGATTCCCAGTACCAAAAAAAATTGATTCTCTTTCAGGTAAGAAGAATGGCAAACATAATTACAGGAACATATCATAAGTTCCAAAACAGAAGTTTGTACATAGTCCTTTGTAGTATATAGTCAACTGAGGCATGAATACATTTGCTTGTTTTTCTTTATTTTTTTTTTAAGAGCTAGGATTCTTTCAGAAATAAGGTGAGAAAAAGAGAGAAGACTCATGTTTCTTACTAGAATTATCTAGGAAAAACCCAATAGAGGGTAGGTGTGTGCAGAGCTGGAAGGAGAAAGAAGAGAGTGGTTTTAATGAATTGACTCATGTAATTGTGGGGCTGACAAGTACAAAATTAACAGTGGGGCCAGCCTTGACTGCAGTGGCTATCTGGAGGCAAAGTTCCTTCTTCTAAGACTTGCCTTTTTTTCTTTGTTTTTTTAAGTATATATGCCACTGAAGGGAGCACATAAGACTTGTCTTTTTTCCTGATTTTAACTGATTGGATGAAATCTACCTATGTTATGGAGGATGATCTGCTTTACTGAAAATCTAGTGATGACCACTTCTCAAAACTACTTTCAGAGCAGTGTGTAAACTGGCATTTGACAAATTGAGCACCCTAGTCTATCAAAGTTCACACAAAATCAAGTCTCAAATGTTACTGATTTATGGCATACTTTAAAACATACTTTCTCTCAACTGACTGTCCCAAACAAGTTGAAATGGCTTTATCTTTGCTTTCTAAATAATAATAATAATAATAATGATGATGATAATAGCTCTGCTTCCTCTTCTGAGTTTTGTTACTGTGATGTTTTCTCCTGGCTGTCTACAATCCCTTACTTATCCAGTCCATCAAATTCTTACCTAAGTAACATTCTTTGTAATCTCTAAATGTAATTATTCGATAATAAGATTATTAATTACAAGTAAATAATACATTTCTGTCACATTTGGTTGTAAATAGGGATACCTATGTATCCCAAAGAAATAATAGAGATTCCCGCTCCCCCCCCCACGGTACAGGTTGAAGCTGGGGCCTTTTACTGACCCATATTCCCACCCGCTTTTTTGCTAGAGGGTCTCACTAAGTTGCTAAATTGCCTCAGCCGGGTTTGATGAACCTGTATTCTTTCTGCCTCAGACTCTCAGAGCTAGAATTTATAGGCCTATGCCACCACCTGGCTTTATAAGAGATTTTTTAAAAACAGTATTCTTTGCAGTGCTCTTTGTCTGGGAACTCAGTGGTGTACATAGATCTACTTTCTGGGTAACAATGCTTCTTCCACTTGACAGTTACGGAATGGCCATTTTTGGAAATACAGAATTCTGTAAAATGGAGATGAATTTAAAAATCTGGACATGTAAAGATTCCTTGTGTTTATAAGCAAAGTTCTCAGAATTACAGATCTTTAAGATACTATGTAGTATGTAGACTTCAGAAACTTCACACAGCCTCTAAAGCTCCAAAGACAGATAGCTTTTTGTCCTTTCTTGAACATCCACTTTTTTCAGGATATTAAGTTCCATAATGTATAGTTTGAGTGTCCTTTATCTAAGCTGTTCGAAATGAGAGATGTTTCAGATTATGAAGTTTTTCAGAGTTTTTAAATACCCTTTTTGATAGAGCATCCCCAATCTTGAATCTGTTGTAATGGTTCTTAAGTCTTGTTGTTGGAAATCTTGTTAACTGTGTACTTGAATGTGTGTTAAGGAAAGTTGCATCATTTGGTAGTATCTGCGTAGCACGTTGTAAGCACTGGAATGCTCTTCCATGGCTAAGCAAACAGTGCATCATTACGATGTGTATGCCCGGCACTGCATTGTTAAACCACTGATTTAATTTAACTGGTTTTGATCACTTCCAAGATGTTTCTTTCTTACTACGTTTTATTCCTTAGAGGGATAAATATACAGATCTGTACTCTTCGGTTTTTTTCCTTTTCTTTTCTTTTCTTTTCTTTTTCTTTCTTTTTTTTTTCTTTTTTCTGGTACCGGGAATCGAACTCAGGACCTTGTGCTTGCCAGGCAGGTGCTGTGCCACTGAGCTAAGTCCCCAGCCCCTTTTTTTTTCTTTTAGTTTAATTTGAATACTGGCACACCTGGGTAGCTCTGCTCCCCCTCCCCTCCAGAACTCCAGGGATTCTAGGATGTCTGGTTTAGTGCTAATATTAAAACTTGGTAATAGTTTATAAAATACTCAAAATTGTATTTTTTATTTTAAAGATAAAAGAATGAAAACATTAACAAACACACATAAAGCAACATAAAAACAGTGAAAGCAATGCAGAATTTCAGACAAGATGATAAGTTAACAATGACTTGTGTTACATATTGTTATCTTCAAATTGGTTAGTCAGATAAACAAATAGAGACATGTAAGATTGATCAAACACTTACACATTAACTGTTCCTTTCAATTATCTTAGCTATCTTGTGTATACATATGCACATATTTTTCACTTCTTTCTTTTTTCCCTCAGTGCAGAGAGTGAACTCAGTGCTTCACACACACTCGGCAGACTGTACCCGCTGCACCGCATGATGTCAGTCACATCTGTACCCGCTCACTGTACAGCGGTACAGTCACTGTACCTGCTGCACCGCATTCCCATCCCCAAAGTAATTGTTTTGTGCCTTTGTTCTTTCTTTCTTTTTGGAGGTGCTAGGGATTGAACCTCCAGAAATTCTCACTAAGCTACGTGTCCAGCCCTTTAAACTTTCAGGCAGGGTCTCCCCTAAGTTGTCCAGACTGGACTCATTTTTATGATCCTTCTGCCTCAGGCTCCGTAGAGTGTGCTACTATTGCAGGCATGCACCACCATGCCTAGCAATTTTTTTTCTTCTTCTCTCTACTGGAAATTGAACCATGAACCCAAGACCTTCACACTGTGCTGTGTCATCCCCACTGCTCTTTATTTACTTACTATTTTTTATTTTGAGACAGGGTCATGCCAAGTTTCTCACACTGGGCTGGAGATCTTCCTGCTTCAGCCTCCCAGAGTGCTGGGATTAATAAGGATGAATAATTGTTTTTTGAACCCCCAAGTGACCAAAGAGATGTCAGTCACAGACTTTATCATTTTACCAATGGGTTGCCTAATTGGTAAATTACCTAAATTCTCCCAGTTTCATGTTTTTCAGCCAAAATACTTCTGTAGTATATCATTAAAATTCTTATAAATGCCTTAATGTCCTTATGCTTCTTTCTGTCACATTTACCTTTTAATTTCCAATCTTAGAATAGGTTGAATGTTTATTTATACTATTTATAAATCTACATTCAATCTCCATTTTCCATGAATTGGTAGCGATTCATCACATTTGACTATCTAAATTTAAATGAAGTAAAAGCAAATTAAAATTCAATACCTCAGTTATACTAACCACATTTCATATGGCCAAATACTCATATGTGGAACAGTACAGATACATAACATTGATATTACAGAAGATTCTGTTGAATAGCCACTCCCTAAGTCAGTGATAGCAAACCTTTTAGAGACCAAACTGTAATCCAAAACTCACTCACTTGCTGCAAAGCATCAGCACTGCAATTTAACCTGAGTACAGTACTGAGGTTTTAGTTTAGAAAAATCAACTGATACCCAATGCTCAGGTGCTAGGACAACTTGGCTTGCATGCAGAAGGCTCTGCTTACCTAGGTTTGCCACCACTGCCCCAGGTGCTTGGTGTTGCAGGAGAAAATCAGTAGTTCTGTGCTTTGATATCATTATTTGTCTCCAGGCTCAGCTGACCACCCATAGTATCACTCATTTGGCATCCTTTTCTGTGTCTCCTGTGAACTCCTATTTCCTACTGCAAAGTGGCATTACTAAACTAAACTTCCTACTTTTAGTAATGACCTTTCTCCTGCTGCATAGAGGAAATTGAGGTTATAAGAAGGAACCCCCTTAACTTCCTGTTCTTATACCTATTTTTATACCTTTCCTTGCCTCCTTTTGTTTCAGACGAACGTCCCTTTTTACTACTGCTGCTGCTACTTGTCCTCCTTCCTCTTCTCTCTTCTCTCTCCTTTACTTTCTCTTCTTCCTCCTTCTGTCCCTCCTTCTCTTTGTGTTTTAAAGGTAACTTCTTACATTCTGACATGCCCGGTTTAGGATCAACCATGAACAAAACACCCTGACCTTACATGTCTTACCTGGGAGTGAAAAAAGCCAGACAACAAAGTAACAACTTAGTATATTAGAAGACCATAAGTGTTGTGGTGAAAAATAATGCCTGGAAAGGAATAGGATGGAGGCATCAAATAGAACAAAAAGTGGGTAGCCCTAAAGTGAGAGCATTCAGACAGTAGCAAATATTACATGAAGATAAGTAGGAAATGATGTCAGAGGATACAAGCATATTCAAATAGGGCTTTGTAAGCTATCCTAAGGACTATTTTTGAATCTGAATAAATGTGCAATAAAAGCCTTTGCAGGATTTTGAGAAGAATGATGTGATAAAACTTTTTTCCCCTCATATAATTTTAAACATGTACAAGCTAAAATGAATTCCCATAGATCTACCATTCAGCTTTAACAATTATCAACTCATGGCCAGTATTGTTTCATATTACTGTTACTGTTTCATCATTTTAAAGCAAATTTCACATCATATTTCATTCCTAAATGGTTCTGTTTGTGTATGTATACATAGAAAAATTGAAAATGTCTACGTATTTTTAGTTGAATCTCAGTATGTTACACCCTATAAAGGCAACAGATTTATACACTCTGAAGAGAAACTAGCTGGGCGTGATAGCGCACGCCTCTAATCTCAGCACTTGGGAGGCTGAGGCAGGAGGATGGTTGTGAGTTCAAGACCAGCCTAGGCTACAAAGTGAGCTCAAGGCTGGCCTGAACTGCATAGCCAGACCATCTCAAAAAAAAAAAAAGAAGAGAAACTGGAGTATTGTTATAGCCGATAATACTTCCACTTATCAGCAACCTCAGAAATGATAGAATAAAATACCATGTTTACTCATTTACTTTTCCCTGCATTATGTAACCAAAAGATTTAGAATAATATTAGCATTAACTACAGATTAATTTCTGAAAATAGCCTAAATTTTTTGTTGCCTTAGGATATATATCTCACTGGCAATACATTTAGTCACTTTATTGTGTTTCATAGTCTTTGGAATTGTGCCTTTCTTGCTGGTGACTTAAAAGGTGCACCCTTATGAAATAATCTCAGCACTCTGGAAGGCTGATGCAGGAAGATCACAAGTTTTACACAGCTTGGGCAATTTAGCAAGGCCCTCAAAAAATAAAACAGGCTGGAGATATGTAGCTCTGCAGAGGCCATAGGTCCAATCCATGTGGGGGTGAGGGGTAGTTCTAGAGCCTGTTTTTACAGATACCTTGCTCCATTGATTTTAAGCCTGTTTCTCTTTCATTGCTTTCTTTTCCCTTCGTTATAGAAATAAATTCAAATCTCTGTTTTCTAATATAAACAGTAAAGGTTCTCTGATCACACCCATTATGACCACATCTAACTCCTTTTCTTCATAGCAAGACTTCCTAAAAATATTCTATAACATCTGCATTTATTGCAGCCTGCCTTCTGCCTACACAGCTGATACTGTTACAATGGCTAATAATCTTTTACCACTTTGAATATCCAAGTCCCCAACCTGTACGTTTAACACTGCCCTTCTGGACTTTGTTCTTGAAATGATCTCCCTGTGTGTACCCCAAGCTGGCCTCGAACTCACAGTCCTACTACCTCAGCTCCTCTGAGTGCTGGGATTATATGTGTGCAGCACCATTCCTGGCCTCAAAATATTTTTGTTCAGTATTAATAGAATTTCCATCACTTTTTTAAAAATATAAATGATCTTTTAAAATTTTTCTTTGTTGTTAGGGATTAAATCCAGGACCTCCCACATGTTATGCAACTGCTCTGTCTCTGAGTATAGAAAACTTTCCTAGTTACATTTGTCAGGTATATTAAAGTTTTCTTTTTTAAGAACGGCAAAAAGAAAAAATAATTGTAGAAGTACATCATACATTCTACAGTCCTTATTATCATGTAATAAGGTGTTCCTCTGTTGCAATACCTTATATTTTTTTCTCATGTACTTGCATTTATTCTGCATAGACACCAGAAAAGGGAACAGACTTCTTATTAGGTGTCGTAAAAGCATAAATGACTCATAGGACTTGCTGAAGATCTTTGTGGTCTGTGCTGCATTGTGTTCTCTTTGAAGTGAGAGAAATACAGTACAGTAGTTTAAGTGTAACTTTTTAGATTCATCATTTTGTATCAATATGTGATAAAAAGTGAAAATCAGCTGGTTAAGTCAGTGGTATGAGTTAATTTAGAAATTATATCCATTACATTTTACATTTTTTACATTGCCAAAATTTTAAAAGTGAATTTCATTCAGTTAACAGTATATGACTGATTTATATTTATTCTGTATGAATCAGAAAGTCATCGACAATTGTGAGTGTACAGTAGCTCTGTATTATTTTGTACAGAGGAATATTTAGTAGAATATGTTCTTTCAGAATACTAGCAAGTATGTAATATTTCTTTCTGAGGAAACCCCTCTTCCCCATCTCAGAAATTCTTACTGTTTTTAAACTTGAGTTGTTCTGAAGCATTGTTCTGAAAGACTACTTTGGAGGATGTTAAATAGTTTCTAGACTATTAAATAGTGTTGTCTGGAGTTTTTGTTCAGGTGTAGGTTTGAGGAAGTTGTAGTTTGTAAATTGTGGTTGGCAGATACTGTAAGCAGGTGACTCAGTGGGTTGTATTTCATTATGACTCAACTATGTAAAAGCCATGTTGATAAATAGCTTGAAAGGAAAATCACCTTCGAGACTTTGAACTGTTGCAAACTATTATTGAAGCTATCACAAAAAATACTAACATGGCTTTTGAAAGGCAAGTTTCTTCCTTTAAGCAGCTTTAAACATTTTACTTAATTGTTCTGATTTTTTCTTTGTGGTAATTATGAGAGGAGTAAAAATTACACTACATGACACTGAGCAGTTCTATATTTGTTTGTTTGTTTGTTTATTTTGGTCTTTTTGAGACAGGGTCTCCCTAATGCAGTTCAGGCTGGCCTTGAGCTCAGTTTGTAGCCCAGGCTGGTCTTGAACTCTCAACCATCCTCTTGCCTCAGCCTCCTGAGTGCTGGCAGTACAGGCATGTGCCACTACTTGCTCAGCTCAAATTCTATGTATTTGGACAAGGCTTATGCAAGAGAATATATTTATCTTAGCTTGGTTTCAGCTTGGAAATTAGCTAAGGAACCCTAGTGATAGTTATTTTTAATTAATATAGTTAAAATAAGCTTTTAAAAATTTTAAAGATAAAAGAATAAAACATTAATAAACACATTTACAAAATAACACAAAAACAATGCAAGCAATATAGAATTTCAGACAAGGTGATAGGAAATTAACAGTGGTTGTTGTATTACATACTGATATCTTCAGATTGGTTACTATAATAAGCTTATTTACTGAGGCAATAACAAAAAAGGGAAAGCAAGATAAATGTAGTTCTGTTGTAATTCAGTGTAGCAGGATTTGCACAGAATTCTTCAGTAATTCTTTGATGAATTATATCTGATAAGTTATAGCCTGTTGTTTCCTTTCACATCTGGGAATACCCTATTCCTATTATCTGATAATTTAGCAAACATAATTTTATGTTTTTTTAAAAAGACAATTTAGTAAATTGTAGTTTCTTCAGCTTTGTATGACTATGTCACTGAAAACCTAGAGTGACTCAAACTTTCGGGTCTGCCAAGTGTGCCAGTGGTGGAAGGGTCAGTGGAAGATGCTTGCTGAGTTGGAGAAGTTGCCACATCCTTGAGTGTGTTTCCTCCTCTCTAAAAGGGAGAGAGTAACACTAACCCAGCAGAGGTACTATTAAGATTTAAGTGGGATTTATTGGGCCTTCGGGTGTCACTCAGCAACAGAATGTATGTTTGGCATTTTTGAGGCCCTGAATTCAGTCCTTAGCACAAAATAAAGCAAAAGTGCCACCCTCTGAAAGTACTTCTCCCATCCAGGTACTAACCAAGCCCAGCCCTGCTTAGCTTCCAAGATCAGATGAGATTGGGCATGCTCAGGGTGGTGTGGCCGTAGACTTGTAAAAGTGCTTCTCATGTCAGTTTAAAAATTTATACTGACAGGTAAGTATGCTTATTGTTAAATAGCTATTTTTAAAGGCTGGAAATAGATTACTCTGTAGTTTAAGGGATTCTCTTTGGAGTTTGTTTTTCCAGTGCAAGAGGTTGAACTCGGGCCTCTTTCATGCTTCAGCAGGGCAAGTGCTCTGCTACTCAGCTGTGTATCCCTGACTGTTTTCTGTATTATGTTCGTATGTATATGTGTATATCCCTCCTTGTTTATTTGGGTTGGGGGGGGGCTTGTTTGTTTGTCTCTCTTTGAGACAGAGTTTCACTATGCAGACTGCACTTGAATTCACTTTGTAGCCCAGGCTGGCCTCAAACTCAGAGTGATCTTCCTGCCTCCGCTTCCTGAGTGCTGGTATTACAGACATGCACCACCATACTCAGCCTCATTTATTTGGGACAGGGCCTTACTGTGTAGTCAAGGCTGGCCTTGAACTTAGTCTCCATGTCCCTCCACCTCTGAGTGCTGGGATTAGAGGTGTGCACTGCCATGCCAAGCAGAGGTTAGTTTTCAAGTTATTTCAAAATCTGAGGATATTAGTCATCTAGGATGATTGACAACAACATTCCTTTTAGATTTGCCATATTTTGAGGGGTGGCAGATAAGACTTCCATTGTATTTGTCTTGGGTTAAATTACAAATCTCTGACAAAGTCAGAGGTCCTTTTCTCAAGGATAGCAAAATACAGATGAGTTTTCTAAGAATAAAAGGTATTGTGCCCAGAGTACTTCAAGTGTAAGTATTCTTTTTGTGAATAATTTGAAATAGACTGAGATGAGTGTATTTGTGTTGATGTTGGTTTTCTTTAAGTTGTAATACTGGCAAAATTCTTAGGAAAATAGGGCGTTTATTCCTGTGGAATAATAGCTGAAATAGCACCAGAAGTTTTTAAAGTAATTGTAAAATATTACTTATTTGGTCTAGTGTTTTCTGCGTTGAAAGTCAGTTACTTTAAATGTTGTGCATATCTTCTTTTTATTCTTTCCTAGAAAGCTCATTGTCAAGGGTGGGCGTATGACTTTTTGGTAGAGTATGTGCTCAGCATGTGTGAGGCACCAGAACAGCAACAACAAGAAAAAAAGCATCAAATGTATATGAAAGTGTTTTTTCTGCCTCAGTTAATTTTGAATTTTGTGACTATAAAAATTATTGCAGAATTGAAAAAATTATGAATAAAACTTGGCATAATCAATGTTGATGTCATATTTATAAAAGTATATTACATAACTTTTTTGGGAGGTGGGAAGTACGGTCTCAGTGTAGTTCAGATTGGCCTTGAACTCAAAATGTAGCCCAGGCTGGTCTGAAACTTGTGGTGATCCTCCTGCCTCAGCCTTCCAAGTGCTAGGATTACAGGCATGCACCACTATGTTCAGCTAACTTTTGATTTTATGGTTTTGAACTTTGTTTAGTTTTCTTTGGGGCTTTTTGAGAGGTCAGGGTGGTGATGCCAATCAAACCCAGGGCCTTGCACATGCTAGACAAGCACTTTATTTTTGGTGAGTTTGTGTCACAATGCACATGTTAAGGTAATGCAAATGATGTTTTCAGGTGTATCAGTGTCAACAAAATTTCAAAACTATCTTTTTTCTATGGAATATGTTCATTGTATGTATCAGATTGTGTGGTGTTTTTTGTTGTTACTGTTTTTGAGACAAGGTCTCATTTTGTAATTTGGGCTGGGCTTGAACTCACTGTGTGGCCCAGGCTGGCCTCAAATTTGCACTCAGTCTCCAGATCACTGGGATTACAGGAGTGTGCCACCATGCCTGGCTATATTTATCAGCTTGTATTGAAGTTTCTTCTCATTGAAGTGTGTAACAAAGGAAATAAGCAATATGAACAAATAGTTGACAGACATCAGTGTTTTGCATTTTAAAACTCATTACTCATAAGTCAGACTCATAAAAGTAGCACATGGTCATTGAAAAATGAAACCATTCCAAAAATACATGAAAGTACAGCAGTGTAAAAGATTATCCATAATATAGTTAGTTTTAAAAAACTATGATTAAGATTATCGTATATCTTGCATGTATTTTTCTTGTATTTGAAGCCTAAAATATGTGTATAGAATAGATGTATAGGTGTAAGTTCTGCCTGCAAATCATACAAATTGATTTTTAAATATCTTTATTTTTAATCACTAATTGTATTTACCTGATATGTTTTAATTTTATTATGAAATTTGTCTTTTGGTTCCATTAGACATGAAACTTAAATTTCAATTTCATTTAGTCTGTTTTTTTTTTTTTTTTTTTTTAAGAACCAACCTTTTTTTGTCTTGATAATTTTTAGTGAAAACCTTGAGGTCAAAGTCAGTTGTCCAAACCAAAATGTCACAATTAATTCATACTTTCCAACATTGTCCTTTGTGAGTACAGCATAGGGTCCATTTTGGTAATGTATCAAAGAGAATGTTGTTCATCAGAGGAAATGTTTAGGTGGCTTGCAAACAAAATGAGAAAGTAGAAAATGTGTCAGTTGTAGGACTAAATAATGATCTTCCTAAAAACTAGCCACAGAGGCATTCAGCAATTAAAGAAATTTAAATAGTCTTCTAAAAAAGAAGTCACAATTAGCTACTAGAGATTATCTTTATTGGAGGTAGGTAGTACTGTAGTTTGACAGTATTTGTTTAAAAAAAACTTTAAGTGAAATTTATAGTGATACAGTACTTGACTTTTCAAGACTTGATGTTTGCCAGATACTTGAACACAGGAAAAAATTTAAAAGTACAGAATGAACTTAATGTGTGTAATGTTGTATGCCTTAAATATGTATTATTAAACCTCGTTGTACATATCTCTGAATATTTTAGTGCTCTGATTTTTTTATACTATTTAATTGGGCCTTTTAGTTTGACCTAACTAGGAAGTAGAATCGTTTAAAATTAGGTTAATACAATAGTTTTAATGTCAGAATACAGATTCCAACATTTTTCTAACTTAATCTCATTTATTTATTTATTTAGTCTTTTTGAGGCAGGGTCTCACTATGCAGTTCAGGCTGTTCTTGAACTCACTTTGTAGCCCAGGCTGGCCTTGAATTCAGAAGGCTTCTTGTGCCTCAGCCTCCCCAGTGCTGGGATTACAGGCATACACCACCACTCCTGGCTACTCTCTTTTATTTTAAACAGGAAAAAAACCAAGATAATAGGAGGGTAACAGTGGTTAATACATTGCCTATTGTTATCTTTAAATTAGTTACTCAGAGTACAAGATACCGCAAAACAGAACCACAACCACAAAGAAGCTAGGAACCGTGTTAACAGTCATATAAAAGCAAGATCAAACAATGAAGGAGAAGAAACAAAACTACAGCAACATAAGACTAACTAGGGGCGGAGGTCCATTCCCAAGTTCATGTCTGCTGCCGAGGTGGACAAGTGGTGGAGGCGGTGGAGACGCCTGCGGAGCCCATCTGTCCTCACCAGCCACAGCAGGGCAGGGGCGACCTCTGTGAGCCTGCAACATTCGCTGGCCTATACCCGCAGGGGGCGCGCTGCCCACCTCTCGGGCTGGCCCGGCCCAGCCCCGGCTCCCCACCGCAGTGAGTCGTCTGGCCACCCGCCTTGGGCCTCTCCCCTTAGTGCTCTGGGCCTCAGGGCACCGCCAGAGCCTTCCCAGGCCCAGGACTCGCTTTCCTCCTCTCCCCACAAGGCTGCCCCTGTCCGCCGCCCTGGGGCCGGGTGTCCTGCGATGGCGCCCCTCTCTCCTGACCCGCCATGATTGTGGGCACCGCAAGTGGCGCGCTAATCCCAGGCACCAGGGCGCCACATGGCAGGTGCTCAGTTTGTGTTGCGCAGAGTTTCACATAACCACTCTCAGAGGTCTGCAGAGAGCTTCCTCCAGGGTCTTCCTACGCTCTGCTTGTGATGCGCTCTATAGGCATATGTGCATTACAGATGCAGTAGGCTACATGCAGTGCGGAGAGATTTCCGATCTCTGCCGTTTCCTGGTTATGCCGGGACTACAGTGCATAGAAAGGGTAGAATACCAGCACAGGCCTAGAATTCTTTCACACAGGAGGCTGAGGCAAGTGGGTTGTCATAAGTTTGAGGCCTGTCAGTAATTCAGACTGGCCTTGAACTGGCTGGCCTCAAACTGGCAAGCCTCAAACTTGCTGTGATCCTCCTTGCATGCACTACCATGCCTACCCTTTAATAGCATTTCTGTATATATTCCAAGAACTAACCCTTGAACAAGCCTTCGTGGGTAGAAAAGACATAGCAGATAGAATATTTGCCACAATATTATTCCAAAAAACAGTAGTGTCTTAGACAAGAAAAATCTTTAGATTGACTTTGAAACAGTGCTAAACTATGACCTGCTTGATTAATGGTCTTTGGAGTTGGCCACCTTCTGGTGTTTTCAAGTTGCTAGAGTACTTTGATGTACTAGCTATAATTCTCATGATTTAGTTCTTCCTATTCACTAGTTTCCATGATTTTCTAGTCCACTCTTAAAATACTCCTAAACTTACAGTGTTGCTCAGTTGTACTTCCCAGTTAACTGCAGGTCTCCTGCAGCCAATAACAAAATGCTTTGAGATACTGATAACAGAATGCGAAAGTATGCCGCCGGCTGTGGGAAACTGTGACTGTGTGGTTGTTTTTGTGCCTAGCTCCACCTTATTATGAGGGTAGTACCATTGATAATTTAATTTTAATTGGACGTTTTAACAGCTTGAAGAAACAAAATTTTAACGTTTAAATTATTGGTCAGATGAGCTTGGTAAAACTGAATTTGATGATATTTCAGGTGACAGTGAATAAAAAACTGGTAATTGCAAATCCTAATGTTTTCAGCATTGTAGACAGGCAATTTTATATAATCCATTGTCACTAAAATGTTCAGCTCTTTTGCCACCAACTATGAATGACAATGTTGTTTGGTTTGTGTATTACTTCAAATTGTAAAATTTTTGAAAAGCTGACTTGGAGTAAGGTGATACAGTACTTAAGAAGTTAGAAAACATAGTACTAAATTTCAAATTTTGACTATAGTATATTATTGATAAGATCAAATCTTGCCTCAGATTTCTTGTGCTTTATTGTGTAGTTACTAATGAACTATAATTTATGAATTTGTGGTTTTATGTACATTTAGATCAAGGAACTTTCTTAAGTCTGTAGAACATACAGAATGGAAAGTTAGTAGCCATAATGTTAAGAAACATAATGTGGATCTTTTCTTTTAATCTATAATTCTAGGACGACATAGACAGCCTAAACCCAGTTCTCAGGGACAACCCACAGCTTCACGAGGAAGTGAAAGCCTGGGTAAAGGAACAAAAGGTTCAGGAGATTTTTATGCAAGGTAACTATTTTGAACTTATGCATTATCCATCATTATCTGGAACTAGGCAGCCTCCCATGTTTGCTTTTGATTGTTCACTTATAATCAATACAAATAAAAAACCCAGTCTAAAACTTTATATATAAGCCTTGGAAATAATTTTGATGGAAAGTCTATAATTCTACCAGTTTTTAAACTTAATTTCAACTAAATGCTTCCTGTGAAGTTATAACTACATGGGTATTTTATTGACAGAGAAGTTCCATAATGTGGAATGCTATAGTGTGTCCTTCCTGGAGAATGGAAGTACTGTTTGGAGTAGAGATTATCCACAGGCACCATTGGTTTTCTTTGAAGAATGCTGTTGGCATATCAGTAAAGTCATACATTATTGGTACACACTTTTTGTGAGACATCATGGCATGTACTATTTTATTGGGTTGGGTTGGATTTTGTTTTGCTTTGTTTTTTTGAGACAAAGGGTTTTACTATGTAGTTCAGCCTGGCTTTGAACTCCACAATGTAGCCCAGGCTGGCCTATAACTCATTCCAGTCCTCCTGCCTCAGCCTCTTGCGTGCTAGGATTACAGGAGTGCGCCCCCATGCCGAACAATATTTTATTGTTAAAATCCCTATATTTACCTCAGTCTTCAATATTCGTGCCATTAAGCATTAGTAGAAATAATTTCAGAGTTGTAGCTGTTTTGCTTTATATGGTTATATATGATATCAGATCATTTATTTATTAAATGATTTTGCATATATGTGTTCTTTAAAGATTAATATGGGAAATTTAAAACATGCACGGAAATAAACTGTTCTGATGAATTTGCATCATTTGTCTCCCAGTCCCAACAGTTAAACTGTGGCTGTCCTGCCCCTCGAAACACCCCCACTTTCTTCTGTCAGATTTTGGACATCACTTTATTTTTTAAACAAATCTGCTATACCATTATTATGCCCCCCCCCCATTAGTAATTTCTTACCATTAAATGCTGGACGGTTAAGTTCACATTTCCATTTGTCTTGCAAATATCATAAATGGTTGTAATAATTATTTATTTGTTTTTAACCACCCCCTCACCCCACCCCCGTACTGGAGATGAAACCTAGAGTCTTTACACTGAGTTAAATCCCTGGCTCTTATTTTTTTACTTTTTCACAGGGTCTCACTAAATTGACCAGGGTGGGCTTGAACTTTTAATCGTCCTGCCTCAGCCTCACAGAATGCTGGGATTATAGATAGAGTCACCACGTCCAGCCTTATTTTCAGAAACTCAAAAAAGACCCAGGAAAGGTCTATACAATATGGTGGTTATTATTTTACCCCTCTTTCTTCTCTTCTCCTTACAGTTTGTCAAAGAAATCAAGCTAATTTTTTTTAAATAACCTTTTGTTTCCTCATCCTGAGGAGGAAAAAGATTAAGGCATTAATAGTCCCTATCTGTTTTAGCCAGATGTGTGAGGCAGACTCCAAATTATATTTTGAGAATAAGCCAATGTAGATGGTTCAATGATGATAATTAAAAACATATTTAATGTCATTTGTAAATTTTTTCTGTATCAGAAAAAATAATACACTTTCTTAGTTTAAAAAGAATAGAGTTTTTATAATGGATTATATTTAATAAATAGTATATATAGGGGCTGGGGATTTAGCTCAGCGGCACAGCGCTTGCCTGGCAAGCACGAGGTCGTGAGTTCAATTCCCACTACCGGAAAACAAAACAAAACAAAATAGTATATATATATATATATATATATATATGTATCACATGTCTTAAAGTATAGCCAGTCAATATCTTCAGTGTTCTCTAGGTGAATGTATTTAATGTGTAGATCATGGAGTTTTTGGTAGCAGTACCGGCAGTCGAACCCCAAGGGCTTTAAACATGCTGTGCAAAGGTTTTCACTGAGCTGCAACCCCAGGCTTCATGAGACTTGTTTTGTTTTGTTTTGTTTTGTTTTTTGAGACAGGATCTTGCTGTGTAGTTCAGGCTGGCCTTGAACTCACTCTGTAGCCAGGCTGTCCTCGAACTCATTATGATCTTCCTGCCTCAGCCTGTTGAGGGCTGGGGTTATAGGCTTGTTCCAATGGAATATATTCTATAGGCATTTTATATTTTTAGGCAGATATTGGCAAAAAAATTTTTAACTCTCAATAACTATTAAAACTACTAATTGGCAGTTGTGAGTCTGTAAACCTAAAAGAAAGGGCAGCAGCGTAGCGATCGGAAACCCAACCTGGGCTATTTAGCAACTTATGAAGACCTGTCTCAAAATAAATTTAAAAGGGGCTGGGAACGTCTCTCAGTGTGAAGGTTCATTCCCTACTACTGCATAAATGGAAGAAAGGGATGTAATTGCCTACAATAAAGTTCTAGCAACTGGGAGACAAAGGCATGAAGTTCTGTATTACCGTTCTATTTTATCCCAGTAGCCAGTCACTTACTTGAACCTAAATAGCTTTGTAACCTTACTACATAACAGACTACTCTAACCTTACATTTTGTTCTGTCCTCCTACTAACTCATAATCCTGGAAACATTCTTTCAGACTTAAAGTATTTTATTTTCATTGGGTCAGGAAGTGCGTGTATTTAATAGTGTATATAATGAAAACTTAAATGATCTGTGCCAGAAAACATTTATCCTCTAAAAACACTTCTTTACTACTGATTCTTGGGTCTCTTATGCATCTGTCACATAGCTTTATGTTTCTCCAATAAGGTAATTCATAAGTGAAAATGTTTCCATTTACCATATATATATCCCTGCTTCCTGTGTTTTTTTAAAGGTCCTTATTCTTTAAATGGATACAGAGTGAGGGTATATAGACAAGACTCTGCCACCCAGTGGTTTACTGGCATAATTACTCATCATGATCTCTTCACCCGAACCATGATCGTTATGAATGATCAGGTAAATAGTTTAACTATTTTTGGTGCTAGGGATCGAACCCAGGCCCTTGCACATGCAAAGCACATGCTCTACCACTGAGCTATACCTTCTTGGCCCCCTCAATATTTTTTGAATGAGATTTTTACAGTGCAAATAATTCTATGCTGAAAATACATCAACAGTTAGATGGAAAGTAATTTTAATCTCCAGCGTTTTTAGTGGTATAATCCTGCGTTTTAATGTACCTCATATTGCATAGAGATCTCTTCAGGTCAGAGGGTGATGATGGTGCCAAATTTATTTCAGCGCGGATAAAAGTAGTTCCCAAATTAGCAGCATCACACTTTTAATTGCTTAGTCTTTTATTTATTTTGGGAGGGGTGTCTTTTTTTAAGTGTGTTTTGTTTTTTGAGATAGGGTCACACTATGTAATGCAGGCTGGTCTTGAACTCAGTATGTAGCCTGGTCTCAAACTCACAATGACCTTCCTGGTTCATCTTCCAGAGTACTAGGATGGCAGGCATGCGCCACCACACCCGGCTTTTTTTTTTTTTTTTTTAAATCCTTAAGTTAGCTAATCTTCCTAAAATTTCAGATTTTCTGACTTTCCAATAACAAAAATATTTGCCAAATGGTCTGTTTCCCTTCCTCCCTTCTCTTGCTGCTGAGCTGTCTGTTGGTCTCTGACTCCGCCTCTGTCTCTGATTTGTGGTGCTGGGGATCGAACCTAGGGCATAGCAAATGCCAGCAAGTGCCCTACCGCTGAGCCCCATCTTCAGCCCTCTATGTTTCTCTTTGGTTATAACACACATACAGTTCTCATATTTCATTGTTAGTATGCTCAGTTTTATATGAGAAGTGTTACAGATCTAGCTTACTTTTTGAGAAAAATGTTAACTTTTAAATTTTTTGTTGTTGTAGAAAACATAGATATTTATGCCTTTCTACCCAAGTGGATTTTGGAGACTATCTGATAGAGCTCCTTTATACTTTTAAGTACTTTGGCTAAGCTTTTGGTCAGAATCCATTTGACCAAATCTAGTAAGTTATATATTGTGTAACTTCATTTTTTTCCTTAAACAAGATGACAACTTTCACCTCTCAATGAAGTACAAAATTGCTTCAAATTTTTAAATTAAGTTGCACAAAGTTTGACTTTTCATTCCTCTTAAACTCTTTATTTTATAGCCCTTTGTTGAAAATTACTGTTGTTAAAATATATTTGCTGGGGCTGGGGATTTAGCTCAGCGGCAAAAGCGCCTGCCTGGCAAGCGCAAGGTC
>NW_004955425.1:16363653-16388603 GCF_000276665.1 Chinchilla lanigera | reverse complement strand
ATATATATTTGCTAACTTCGACATCTGTATTCTTTTTGTGATATTATAGCTATGTATTTGGATTTATATTCTTGATTAATTCCTATTCTTGTTTTTCAAGGTAAACTTGCAGTGAATGGTGTTTGCTTTTTAATTCTTGGCTAGCAGTTGAAACCATGTTTCAAAATGTTGAACATGTAATTTTTATCTTTGATAATTAAAATTCATTATGTAAATCTGATACTGTCTTATAAATTAAGAGATCACAAGTTGATTTCTAAGCCTTTGTACTAAGGAAAGAAATTGTACCAAATACTGATTAGCTCACTGTATTTAATTTTGTTTTTGTTTTGTGTCATGAATTAGGTACTCGAACCACAGAATGTCGATCCTTCTATGGTTCAAATGACCTTTCTAGACGATGTTGTTCACTCCTTGTTAAAAGGTGAAAATATTGGCATTACATCACGACGAAGGTCTCGTGCCAATCAAAGTATCAACGCTGTTCACGTATGTATGTTACCGGTAATAGATTTTAATAGAAATATTTTCTCTTAGTAGGCTATTTAGAATCTGGTGTAAAAATCATTGTTGATTGCTTATTTGTAGGGTCATTACACACGTGCCCAAGCAAATAGTCCCAGACCAGCAATGAATTCTCAAGCTGCTGTACCAAAACAGAATACACACCAGCAACAGCAACAAAGAAATATTCGTCCAAATAAGAGAAAGGGCTCAGATAGCAGTATCCCAGATGAGGAAAAGATGAAAGAAGAAAAATACGATTTTATATCACGAGGAGGTAGTACCCACTTTTTTTTAAAGGACTGAAAATGAAAATATATTTATTTAGTACTATATAAGAAATAAATCTCTTCTGTTTTTAATCTTACAGAAAATCCTAAAGGTAAAAACAAACACTTGATGAATAAAAGAAGGAAACCTGAGGAGGATGAAAAGAAACTGAATATGAAAAGACCACGGACTGACAATGTTTCAGACTTTTCTGAGAACAGTGACTCAGAAAATTCAAATAAAAGAATAACTGACAATTCCTCAGAGCAAAAGCCAGAACATGATTTGAAAAATAAAAACTCTTCAAAGATCAATGGAGAAGAAGGAAAATTGCAGGATAGTGAGAAAGCAGAAGAGACCCTAATGGATATCCAGCCTCCTTGGGCTCAAATTCAGGAAGATAAACTTGAAGAAGCAGAGAAGCGAAAGTCTGTTGATACTCAGCTTCAAGAAAAAATGATTATGCATTCATCAGAACAGTCTACACTTGAAGATCATAATGCTAGTGATGTACTTCTTCAGGAATGCAGTATGGGAAACACACACACTGTGGAGTTACTACCAAAGGAGAAGTTCACACCGAGGCCACCAACACCAACATGTGCTATCGATATTACAGATGACACTAACTCAGAAAAGGTGGCTCAGGAAAACTCAAGTACCTTCAGCCTCCAGACAGTTGAGAAAGTGGATCCTAATATTAGCGATCCAAAACATTCAATTGCAAATGCAAAATGCTTAGAAACAGCAAAACAGGATTCTGACCAGAGCTGGGTTAGTGATGTAGTTAAAGTGGATTTAACCCAGTCTGGTGTTATAAATGCTTCAGGAAATGATCACCTGGACATGGAGAAAGAGAAAAACCATTATGTATCTTACATGTCTTCTTTAAATGCAGTTCCTGTCCCAGAAGATAAGCTTCATAAGCGGAGTCCACCCCCAGAGACTACAAAATCTAAACTAAACACTTCAGTAGATGCTCACAAGACTAAATGCATTTCTTCTCCTGAAGTTGTTAAACCCAAAATTACCCATTCTCCTGATTCTGTAAAGTCTAAGACCACATATGTGAACAGCCAAGCCACTGGTGAAAGAAGACTGGCACATAAAATGGAGCATGACTTGTCACGATGCAGTTTCCATCCAGTTTCTGCTAGAGGCAGCACACTGGAAACAACAAAGAGCCCTCTTATTATTGATAAAAACGAGCATTTCACAGTATATAGAGATCCTGCTCTTGTTGGATCAGAAACAGGAGCTAATCACATTTCACCTTTCTTAAGCCATCATCCTTTCCCTCTTCATTCGTCCTCCCATAGAACCTGTTTGAATCCGGGTACCCATCACCCTGCCTTAACTCCTGCACCCCACTTACTGGCCGGATCATCCAGTCAAACTCCATTACCTACCATTAACACTCATCCTCTTACTAGTGGTCCACACCACTCTGTTCATCACCCTCACTTACTTCCCACTGTGTTACCAGGAGTGCCTACTGCCTCCTTACTTGGTGGCCACCCACGCCTAGAGAGTGCTCATGCCAGTAGCTTGAGCCACTTAGCCCTAGCACACCAGCAGCAGCAACAGTTGTTACAGCATCAGTCACCTCATCTTCTTGGACAAGCCCATCCTTCTGCTTCATATAATCAGCTTGGACTTTATCCAATTATTTGGCAATACCCAAATGGAACTCACACATACTCAGGACTCGGTCTGCCTTCCTCTAAGTGGGTTCATCCAGAAAATGCAGTTAATGCTGAAGCTTCATTAAGGAGAGTAAGTGACATTGGTTTGCCACATATCAATGTATAGATGCCTTTTCAGTATTCCATTTTTTAAAAGGTCATTTCCTATTATAAAATGTGTTCGCATTTTTAGATGGTTGTTTTTCAAGGTTCTTAGTAACCTCAGAGGAGTAGAAGCAGAAATCTCAGAAAATCCTGCTAACAAAAAGCAGATTGTTAAAAGAAGTGGAACCTTTCATATTATAGTATTAACAGATGTAGATTCATGTCTATCAGTGATGGTAAAACTTGCAGAGCTTTCAGTGATAGCTTGCTGCGCATGCCTGCTGTAGGTTCACTGTCACTGGTCTATATTGGTAATTATTTTATGCATCTAAATTTTTACAAGTGAAATTTGTTGGTTAAACTTTACATAAAATTGTAAGGTTATTGATCACACTATTCATTAAAAGATGTTATGTTATACTCCAGCCGAATGTATTATTTTAATAATATATTACACCAGGCCTGGTGGCATGCACCTGTAATCCCAGTACTTGGGAGGCTGAGGTAGGAGGGTCAGTGTGACTTCAAGTCCACCCTGAACTATATAGTGAGACCCTGTATATTACAATATGTGTGACTCCTTGTTTTCTTTAAGGCTGACCAAGGTTGGAGATTCCCAACATTTGGGAAAGTTACAGCTAAGGTTTTTTCTTTGTAAGAGACAGTTGCTAAAGTTGGGGATATAGGCCTTGTTTTCCTTAGTGTGGACTGTGCGGTTTCTCTAGCAAATTCTTTTTATGCTTTGAATAAGCTCTGAGGGGGCAGTATCAGACTCAGTATTAAAAAATGGAGAAATGAGTGTCACTATCAAATTCCCAGGAAACAGTCTTAGCTTTTGCACTACTCAAAATGCTCTTCAGATAGCCCCCTTGAATGTTCTGAACACATTTTTGTTTGTTTTTTTTGGTTAAAAGTATATTCCATTAAATTTGCCATCTTTATTGGGGTCCTGGCCAAGTTCCCCAGCTGCCTATATGGAGGGTTATGGCCAAAGGATGAACTAAGAAACAGAGGTACTTAGTAATGCATTACAGAAGGGCTAGACAGTCAGTGCCTCAGTATTGGGCAGAGACTGTGACACTCCAAGCTAGGCACTTTTGATTGGGTGCACACAATAATTGGGAGGAGTATCAGATGAATTAGAGCACAGCCGTGATCTTAAACTGATGAGGATCTTATGTTGGTGAGGATCAGTTGCTATGACTTGGAGGGTGGAGGTGATCTTAGGCTGATGTAATCTTAGGCTGCAGTTGTCACGGCATCACAGAACCACTGAGGCCCCCAGGCCCTAGCCTCGATTTATAAGGTTCTGATCCCAAACAGATCTTAACCAGTGTCAAGCGTTGTGTAACAGAACTTTAGAACTTTTCTGTCTTGTAGAATTAAAACTATACTCATTAGGCATTTAATTCCTTTCCCATTGACACTTGGCAGCTACCTCCTTCCTTAATGGTTCTTGATACTGTGATTTTTGACTACTTTAGATATTTCATATGTGTAAAATCATCCAGTGTTTGTCTTTTCCTTAGTGGCTTATTTTATTCAGCATAATTTCCTCAAACTTCATCTATGTCATCCCATGTGACTGAATGCTCTTATTCTTTACAGCTGTATTTTTTTTTTTTTTTTTTTTTTTGGACAGGGTCTTGCTATGTAGTTTAATCTGTACTGAATTCCCTATGTAGCCCAGAGTGGCCTTGAACTCATATTGACCACCTGCCTCAGTCCCCCGAGTGCCAGGATTACAGCAGGTGTAAGCCACACACCAGGCTACAGTTGTATATTATTCTTGTGTGTGTGTAAGCACACCCACACCACATTTCCTGACTTTCCTTACTTCTTTGGCAGTACTGGGGAATTGAACTCCAAGGTCTCAATGCATGCAAGGCAAGCATTATACCACTAAGTTACATTCCCATCCCACCACAATTTTTTCTTTTTTTTTGTTTTGGTTTTTCACCGGTACCGGGAACCGAACTCACGACCTTGCACTTGCCAGGCAGGCGCTTTGCTGCTGAGCTAAATCCCCAGGCCCCCCACCACAATTTTTGTATTTATTCCTTTGTCAGTGGATGTTTGAGTTGCTTTATGTCTTGACTGTTGTGAATACTGTTGCAGTGAAAGTGTTTTTAGCACCTTCGTAATGTCATGTGCTTTTTTGACAGCCTTTTGAGGTTATTGGTTGGCATTGGCACACCTGATAGTTGGCAGTGGCAGGCATGCACCATGAATGATGCCAGCAGGTGCAAGGTGGTGGTCCTGCCAGCAGTTTTTAAGGGGAGCTATTATTTGTAATGGCATAAACCATGGTCATGACTAGCAGTTTGTGATTGGTGACTGTGATAATAAGGGGTACCTCCTACTAGTTAGTAATGCAAGGCTGAGTTTTAATAACTTTGAGGGATGTTTCTTTTGCTTTATTCTCATTGCAAACATAACTCTTTAGCTCAGCATTCATAGGCACTTCGGCTTTCTTTAATGAAGTTAGCAGTGATAACTACAATTTATTCTGTACCAGCCTTGGCACATTTGATGCTGGCACATCTTAGTTTCATAATTGTGTTTCCAATAATCACAAGGTTCCTATTCCCATTCTTGATGGTGCTGTTGCCTCTATGATTGGTAAAATTATATGAGATTATGTAGTCTAAATCAAGGAGGACTCACTAATCACTACATTATCGTCTTTGCCAGAATTGAAAGTGGACCTGTGGCTTGAGGGTACATTGCACTCACATTTTACCTCTGACTCTTCATTGTACCTTTAGGTCTTGAAATTGTAACTCTGTCAGTAGCCATTCATGTCATATGTCATCAGTGTAGTCACACCCATGGAAGGATAGGCTACAGGAACACAAGCCAAAAGCTGGCAAATAGCTTTGGGTATTCTCCCATAAGATCTAAACCTTGCAAAACAGATCTAAGGAACTAATAGAAATGACTTGAAAGGAGTACTGCTTAGTAGATTTTGTGACTGTCAGAACAAAATGATTTATTTACTTGTGTAAAATTGTTTTACGAAGAAATAAATTTAATGCTTTGAGCAAAAGTGAAGATTCCTTACCGCTGGTATGTGTCCAGAGTGAAAAACTATAAGCATAAGATACTAGATTAGGAAATAATTTTGAATAATATTTTACAGGAATATTTTTTTAAATGACAAAATTAGCAATAAACAAAACTTTATGGAAGGAAATTTTATCACAAAATATTGTTGAAAGGATATTTTGAAATAAAAATAGTCCTTTTATATTTTAAGTGTCAAAATGCAGCAACATAATTTTCTGTTCATCAGCAAGATACTTGTTTACTGTTTAACCAACAGTAAGTAGTATTAAACCATAGATGCAAATGTTAAATATATTTCTCTCATTTTATAAATGCCTATACTTTATTTCTAAGAAAATTTAATTCTGTCTGGACTCACTATAATGTTTACATTTAAATACTCCAAAATAATGTTAGGGGTATTGACTCCTCAGGCATAAACTCAAATAAAGATAATAGTTTTACTTGATTCTATAAAGAATGAAGACAACTTAAGAGCTTAAAAGAAAACCCAAATTTTGAATAATATTTTATAGAGCAAAAATATTATTGCCAATACTTGATTGTACTTTAGGATTTTTGAGCCTTGTAAAATCTGGGCCTTTTGTGTCATTACTTACTTGAATGACCCTTATATATGAAGTTTATGGCAACACTGTATGCTTTTAATCAAAGTAATTTTATAGCAGTGTACTTGGTTGGCCTTCTTGTCACTGGGACACAGTACCTGACAGACACAACTTAAAGGAGGAGAAGTTTATTTGGTTCCGTTTCCAGTGAGTTCAGTCCATGGTCAGCTAGCTCCACGGCAGAAATGGTATAGTGGAAGGGCATGTTACAGAAAAGTACTTAGCCATTGGCACCCAGGAAGCAGAGATAGAAGAAGGAACCAGGGACAAGACTATACTTTCCAAGTCATGCCCCCAGTGACCATCCTCTTTTTACCCAGCCCCACCTCCTAAAACAGTCTGCTGTGAATTGAATTGACCACTGAGTGTAGCAGCCCCATGATCAGTCATCTTTTAACCTCCCCACCCCCTCACATGAGACTTGGGCCATTTCAGATCTAAACCATAAGAAGCAGGATATCTTTGGTATGGTATCATGTTGATTTTACATTATCAATTTGAGTTCTACAGTTTATTCCCTTTTATTTTCCATCTTTGGCTGTCATCCTATTGACATTCAGAGAGTATACTTGGAAGAATGTTAGTGAGTTGAATAGTATAGAAACAAACCCTAACATGTCATTAGGTACATGTCTCAACATACAGGTTATTGTTACCACATACACAGTTGTAAAAAAGGCAGCATATTAACACAGAAAATTAACTTTGCTGTGTTTTTATACCTCCCAAGTTTCTGGCCCAACAATGTTTATAGCTTACAGTGTAATACAGGACATTTAGGCTTTGAAAATTTAACTCTTGTCAGTAGCCTGGCCAGCGCTTGGGAGGCTGAGGCAGGTAGATCACCATGGGTTCGAGGCCAGCCTTAACAGCAAACATAGGGAGACACTGTCTGAGGGGAAAAAACACCTAATTCAATTGTAAGTAAAGTATTACATTAAAAAACATTATATTTATCACAAAAATAGGCAAATGAACCTGTGAAATGTATTTAGGAATACCTTGCTCCTGAGGCAGCAGGATTGTTGCGAGTTCGAGACCAGCCTGGGCTACAAAGTTAGCTAAAGGCCAGCCTGAACTGCATAGCGAGACCCTGTCTCAAAAAGACCTAAAACAAGAGAGACTACATCGCTAACAACATATATTTTGGTATTAAGAGTCATATGAAATCATATAAATTAGGTTCTTTGGACATCATATATAGTAAGTTAAAAGTACTAATTTGAGACCTGCTTTTAGTAAAAATAACAGTAAATTTCTAGAAATTACTGGATTTCACTGATTAGCTTTCTGCATAGAATAGAAAAATCCATACAATTTTGTTGATTATTTGAATATTTCTCATCAGATTTATTTTGAAAAAATTGAGATTTAATAAGTATGCTATTAAAGTTCTATGATACTGAGTGTAGTCTTTTTCAGTTAACTAAAATCTACTTTGTTTGTTTATTTGTTTTAACAGAATTCTCCTAATCCTTGGTTACATCAACCCACCCCTGTGACTTCAGCAGACGGCATTGGGTTACTCAGTCACATTCCTGTCAGACCCTCTAGTGCAGAGCCACATCGGCCTCTTAAAATGACAGCACATTCCAGTCCACCGTTGACAAAGACTTTAGCAGATCACCATAAAGAGTAAGCTCATTAGTGCTTCTAAACTTTAAAATACCTTGGTGATTTTTTTTTTTCCCACAATTTTTCTTAATTTAACAGTTGTCTAAAATCAGCTTTGCAGTCGTTTTTTTCTGTAGTGCTATGTCTTTTAATTTACTTGATGTTAGAATACATGCAGAGATGTGTTTTAATAAAGGGTATATCTGTATTTTATGAGAAAGGGTAATTACAGAAACCTCTGTCTTTTTCTTTACAGAGAATTGGAAAGGAAAGCTTTTATGGAACCTTTACGGTCTGTCGCATCGACATCAGCAAAACATGACCTGGATCTAAATAGGTCACAGACTGGAAAAGACTGTCACCTGCATAGGCACTTTGTGGATCCAGGATTAGGTCAGTTGCAGAGACCACCCCAGGAGACTGGAGAGAGATTGAACAAATACAAAGAGGAACACCGTCGAGTTCTTCAAGAAAGTATTGATGTTGCTCCCTTTACAACTAAAATCAAGGGACTTGAGAGTGAAAGAGATAATTATTCCAGAGTGGCATCATCATCTTCTAGCCCTAAAAGCCATGTTACCAAACAAGATAAAGATGTGGAACGCTCAGTATCAGAGCTTTATAAAATGAAGCATGTAGTGCCTCCAAGTTTGCCCCAAAGTAATTATTTCACTACATTGTCCAATAGTGTAGTCAATGAGCCACCAAGGTCGTACCCATCCAAAGAGGTTTCAAGTATTTATACTGAAAAGCAGAGTAACTCCCTTGCAGCAGCAGCTAATCCTCAAACTCTGACTTCATTTATGTCATCTCTTTCAAAACCTCCACCTCTGATAAAACATCAGCCAGAAAATGAAGGTTTAGTAGGCAAGACACTAGAACATCTTCCCCATCAGATTGCATCTCACTCGGTAACAACATTCAGAAGTGACTGTAGGAGCCCTACCCATTTGACAGTCTCTTCTACAAACACACTCCGCAGCATGCCTGCTTTACACAGAGCACCAGTGTTTCACCCGCCAGTCCACCACAGTGTAGAAAGAAAGGAAAGCAGCTATGGAAGCCTTTCCCCTCCGACTTTAACTCCAGCAATACCAGTGAATGCTTCTGGAAAGGTGCAAGAGTCACAGAAGCCTCCCACTCTAGTTCCTGAGCCTAAAGACGCTCAGTCACATTTGAAGAGTTCTTCTGAGCACAGTTTGACAGAAATGTGGAGGTCTACTAATCACCTCAGCAAGGAGAAAGTGGAATGGCATGTGGAGAAAAGCAGTGGAAAGTCACAGGCAGCTGTGGCATCTGTCATTGTGCGTCCACCTTCTAGCACAAAAATTGATAGCATGACAGCAATGCAGTTAGCTTCCAGAGATCGAGTTAGTGAAAGATCTTCAGCTGGGACGCATAAAACAGATTGCCACAAACCAGCAGAAGCTGGAGAGCCTGCAAGAATCATTCTACCAAATGTGAATTCAGAAAGTGCTCACATGAAATCTGAAAAAAACTTAGAGACTGTCTCCCTGGGCAGTGTTCCCACTTCAGTCATGTCTGCTGTAAATACACTATGTAATACCAAAACAGATGTCTACACATCTGCTGTTACTACCACTGGTGTTTCCAGCTGGGGTGGCTCAGAAGTAATTTACTCTTTATCAAATACCATTTTGGCCTCTACTTCCTTAGAATGTATCTCATCAAAAAATGCTAGTCAGTCAGTAGCTCCAACACAAGAATGCAAGGTCAGCACCATGGTTCCAGTTACTGTGGCTAGTAGTAAGACAGGAAGTGCTGTTTTTCAGTCTAGCTCAGGCTTCCCAGGCACAACTGATTTTATCCATTTAAAAAAGCACAAGGCAGCATTGGCTGCAGCTCAGTATAAAAGTAGTAATGTCAATGAGACTGAATTTAATGCTGGGAAAAATCAGACAGTATCAGCCTCCCTTCCTTTGGATAATACTGTAGTCTGTAGTACAATTAACAAAACAAACTCTGTAGGAAATGGGCAAGTATCCCAGACAAGTCAACCAAACTACCATACTAAACTGAAAAAGGCCTGGCTTACTAGACACTCAGAAGAAGATAAAAATACTAATAAAATTGAAAATTCTGGCAGTGCTGTATCAGAAATTATTAAGCCGTGTTCCGTTAACTTAATAGCCTCTACATCCAATGATATACAAAATAATGTAGACAGTAAAGTCATCATTGATAAATATGTAAGAGATGATAAAGTCAATAGGAGAAAAGCCAAAAGAACTTACGAGTCCGGCTCTGACAGTGGAGACTCAGATGAAAGTGAAAGCAAGTCAGAGCAGAGGACTAAGAGACAGCCTAAGCCAACTTACAAAAAGAAGCAAAATGACTTACAGAAAAGAAAAGGTGAAGCAGAGGAAGATGTAAAACCCAATGGAGTTCTCAGCAGGAGTGCCAAAGAAAAAAGTAAACTAAAGTTACAGAGCAACAGTAATAGTGGTAAGTAAATAATTTTTGTCTCAGGTAAAATGGAGAAATATTATGGCAGTAATAGTGTGGTTCTGCAAAGAATTTAGTTGGAAGGCCTCCATTTATTTGCATGCATAGTTTTAAAATATACTTACTGACCTCATCTCTGCATTTCACAAGTGCTTTCTAAGAGGAAGCCAGAATGCTTACCCCTTGGTTTTTAAGAGACTTGTAGAAATACATATATTTTACTTAGGACTCGTAGGTAATGTGTATAACTGAGCAATTTAAGTGTTACTCATTATTTAGAACACTTCTAAAAACTATTAAAATGCAGTTAGGGGTATCACATCAAAAATGGATTCCTAATACTAGCTAAGATATTTAACTGTAACAAGATTTAATCAGAAAAGAAATCCTGCTTAGTTTAAGTTACATAATTAGAAGAGAATTACTTAAAGGTCGAATATCACCCATGTTACCCATATTATATCACAAAATTGTAACTATTGAAATTACCATCTGTTTAATAATGCTGCTCAAACAGTCATTAACAGTGGATAAAAGTTCTTTAAAAATGAGTCTTGTGGGTTTTGTATGTTCATTTCTGATTTCAGGAATGTCCATAATAAGTAAAATCTTTAAAACTAGAAAAACTCAGATTTCCTTGTGGCCACAGCTGGATGGAATAAGTGATACTTAGCAGTAACATTTACTGTGAATTATTTCTGTGTCCTTACTCCAGAAGTAGTTTTTCTCAGGTTATTTCTTTGTAGGTATGATGCACAGTGCAGAAAGCACTTAGCAGTTTCATTATATTCATATATCCATCCACATACAACATATGATATACTGTGCCAGTGTGGATGTTCAAGAAATACTTTCACAAGCACTTGGATACCTAAGGCTCTTATTTATGCCTTTTCACAGAATGAGGTTTTCTCACATGCCTGTGTGGAAACCAGAGACAACGTGAAGGAGACAAAAACAGGAGGGTCGAATCATAGAAAAGGGCAGTCAGAAAGTAAAGGAACAAAGGACAACCCCTTCTAGAGACAGAGTGACAGACTGAAATGCAAGTGTAGTCAGAAGGCAGAGAGGGTAATTGACAGCGAAGGCTACCCCCACTTTCTTGAATATTGGCCTATATACAGTGTTGCTTTTTCTTACCTGTTCTTACTATTCCCAATGTATTCATTAGCCTTAGTGTGGTCAATAATTGTTTTTTTTGTATCTCAGGTAACATTTCCTTTGGTGATTGGGTATTTAAGTACTTTTTGAGTTAAACTTACAGAAAACAAGTATAGGATCATTCCAACTTTTTAACATTTAGAAAACTCTTATGCCATTAAATTTATAAAATTAACTCTAAATGTAATGCATAGGTTCTTTTCATCTTAAGATTGAATGTTTACAGTTTTATGAGTCCTAGGACAGTGGCTGGAATGAGTACCTTCTTCTCTCCTCTACACCAAGTTATGCTTCATCACTTCTCCCTGACTTGGTAACTGATACTGAGTTTTGGAAAACCTTTTTTGGTTTTGGTTTTTGTGTTTGTTTTTGATGTTTTCCTTATTTGTTCAAGTATAAAATAACACTAAGTGATTATTAAATGCCATCTATTAATTTTAGACATAGTTGACTTATTTTTGTTCCAGGCTATTTAGTTCAAAAGTTCAAAAGATAGAATTTTTGTAAGAGATTCCTAAACCTGAGTGTATAAAAATATGACCTTTCCAATATCATAAAATATGGTCAGTTTATGAGAAGTTAGGCTTGCACTTAGAGGATGTAGTACAGTTACATACACAATTGTACATGTATAATTACACTTTCATGCACACATACACATGTAGTGCATTCTACAGCAAGATATGGTAGATTTTGCTTTAGTGTTTTGGAATGTTTTCATATCTGCTGCCTTTCGTTTTTATTTTAAAAGTTGAATTTTTATGACTAATCTTTAATAAATTTATTTTATGTCCTAATACTGCCCACCAAATTTAAATTTATCCCTAATCTTGTGATACGCAAAACTGGTGGGTTAACCTGATCACAGGTTTACAATGTGCTTATCTCTTTGTTTTCCTCCTACCCAGTTTCCTTTTGTTAGAAAAACTATTTGTGGATTTGCTGATCTAGAACTGCAGTTCAAAAGGTTGTTACTCTACAATAGGAATACTGGATTGTATAGTCTTTTTAACTAAATATGTTAATCTCAGACTTTGAGATTTTAAGTATTTCTAGTAAATTAGATATATAGAGTTGAAGGATGAAGTTTTATTTATTGTACAAATACTACTGAACCTAAATTCATAAGCCACGTGTGTCCTAATCTAGAAGTAAATATTATAATCTCAAAAATTCATTTGAATGTCTTTGTAATTCATTCATTGTTTTAAAAAAACTCAAAAGTGCTTATGTGTGTCACATAATCGAAGTTTGCTTTGAAAGGTCTGTTTATTATACTACTATTTAAATTGTTCACAGTAGTATGGAACTCCATACTCTGAACTGTTCCATTATCTGAATTTTTTTTAGTTTTTCTCCAGTACCGGGAACCGAACTCACGACCTTGCGCTTGCCAAGCAGGCGCTTTTGCCGCTGAGCTAAATCCCCAGCCCCCATTATCTGAAATTAAAAGAGCATTGGGTAAAGTTATTTCTTTGGCAAAAATAGAAACGTTATGTTTAATTTATTTTAGTGGAATAAATGTTTGCAAGAAAGCATACCAAATAAAAATTTATCAGCCCTGTGAGATTTCACTTTCTAAAAGCTGTTTTTTTAATGTAGCCCATAGGGAAGAAAATCCATCTTTACATACAGTGGAAGAAATAAACATTTTACACCTGCTGTTTGGAAACCTGTCTATCCAGAGAGAGAGACAGAATGACAAGGAAAGAGAATAAACACGGACATGAGTGTGTCTTTAGTGGATTGAACCGAATAATTGGCTCCTTGCCCTAACACAGAGACAGAAGAGGGAAAAATATGTAAAGAATGAGACGGCAATCTTAGCTTAATAATTGGACCCAGATTTAATTGAGCTACCCTCTAATCTCACTCTGTAGTTTAAAAACAGGACTCCTTGCCCAGTGGGGGTGATTTTTTTTCTGTAATTCTACTCTAAATACTGTCAATTAATAATAGGAGCTCTGGATATAATTTCTACAAGTTTTTCCAAGAAGTATCTCATCTCAGGAGAATAGTTGTACTTCTTATGCACAAAGTGGGGATAGGACATAATTCTTTCAATAAGACAGGAATAATAATCTGTAAATCTACCACCGGCCATGGTGGTACACGCCTGTAATCCCAGCACTCCGGAGGCTGAGGCAGGAGGGTTTTTGTGAGTTCGAGAACAGCCTGGCCTGCAAAGTGAGCTCAAGGGCGGCCTTCACTGCACAGAGAGACCCTATCTCAAAAAGACCCCCCTCCAAAAAACATCCGTAAATCTGATGTCTATTATGTAAATACTTTAACATGGGCAGGATAAAATTTGAGTCAACAAATACTGCTGGTCTCTTGCTGGTCTCTTTTAAATGAATATGTTTTCAAAACTGTAGTAGACAAAATTTAACTTACATGTATTTCCCCAGTTTAAGGAATCTTCCTGCTGTATAAATGACGGATTACTTGAACCATTGTTCTTACTCTTAGAAAGTTCAAATATATGAAAATTGTGGAGCAGTATGACATACAGGATTGTCAATTAGTTTTTCCCCCTACAAATATCAGACTATGTAGTGCAGTTGACGGTTTTTTCTCCCTCTTTATACTCCTTTGATGCCTTTACACCAACCCCTTTTAAGAATGGTGTCTTGCTGCTTTACCCAGGCTTGCCTTACACTCCTGGGTTCAGACCATCCTCCTGCCTCAGCCACCTGAGAGTAGCTAGAATAATTACAGGCATACGTCACGGTGTATAGCTCAGTGCCTTTTAAAAAACACTTTTATCAATAAAGACAGACCAGTTTCTTTTCCTGTCTTCATACCTGTTTTCTTTTTCCAAAGGATGCCACTGCCACCAATTCGTTATCAAATAGAGGCTACTGTAATAGAAGGATAATTTTTGTGTAGAAGGATATTTTTAGTTGCGATACATGAATGATCCTCATGTTAGCGTACATGAGAATATTACATAGGAATATTTGATGCGCAAAGGGTTCAGTCAGCTGGAAAATACATTGTTATGCATTTCCAATGTACTAACATAAACGTTGTCTGGTTCATCTGGTAAGTAACACTGATTAGCAACTAAGCTTCCTAGCTGGTTTGGAACACTGGTGTTTTTGCTTCTTTTCAGTGTTCTTGTTGTCATAGTTGGATTTGAATTTCATCTCAAGGGGGTATACTTTTTTATAAAGCATAATCTTGCTAATAATTCCCTACTGATTTTACAGCTGGCATCCCTCGTTCAGTATTAAAAGACTGGCGAAAAGTCAAGAAGCTGAAGCAAACTGGGGAATCCTTCTTACAGGATGACTCCTGCTGTGAGATAGGGCCTAATTTACAGAAGTGCCGAGAATGTAGACTTATTCGCAGTAAAAAGGGAGAAGAACCAAGTCACTCACCGGTGTTTTGTAGATTTTACTACTTTAGACGGTAAGTGAAAATAAGAAATTGGGGGAAAAACACTTACTGGGTGTTGGAAATTACACCAACAGGCCCTTTTGGTATTGTGATAAATCTTGAGTTTCCATGTTTCTGATATATTATAAAATAATACTAAATTTTTTTGTTCTAAATTTTAACAATAAGTATTGGACTTAAATGCATATTGACAATGTTACTCATAAACATAAACTAAGTATTTCTAGCTGTAAAAATAAGAATTACAAGGTTCCAAGGAGGCTTTGTCAATATCGTATCCGATTTCACACTAAAATACATTGTGTGGTAAAATACAAAGCCACTTGCAGTTCTTTATACCTATTCAGTGTATTACTAAATATGTGAAAAACTTATGCATAGCTTTGTAAGAGTTCTACTGAAGGGGAGCTAGGTAATGTAGCCCATAGAGACAAGTTAATAGGTCACATTCTGGGATCAATCATTCCTGGTTTGAATACCATCTCTGCCCCTGAGTTCTTTAGTGACTATTTGTATAGCAGGACTATGAGTAAACCTGTGAATTATAGAGGTACCTATTTAATAATATAAAGTGGTATTCAGGGTCCTTAGTATGATACGATGCACCTATGAAATGCTCTGTTACTAGTTCTTTCTTTTCCTAACTTCAACTTCCTCCTAAGAAGTTAGGAGATGCTTACTGGTGATAAATCTGCTGTGCTGGTGGCCCATTAGACACTCTGAAACAAACATTCAAATTTTTCTTTATGTCATAGTCTTTGTAGCCAACAAGTCCCCAAAAAGCAGGTGACTTCAGGAAGTAGTTACAGAAGTACTCTACATAAAAGAAAGAGTTAAAGTAGATTTGAGAGGATGAGAAAATCCAAGAAAATTGAAAAGAAATGTTTAGGTAAAGATAATAACAAGGTTGAAGGGGCTGGGGATTTCGCTCAGTGGCACAGTGCCTGCCTGGTAAGCGCAAGGTTGTGAGTTCGATTCCTGGTACCAAAAAAAAACAGGCAAAGTTGAAGTAAGATGATGGGATAAAACAAAGAAACACTTGATTTTTTTAAAAAAAGGAAGAAAAAAAAGGATAAGATAATAAAAATATAAGGAATAGGCATTAAAAATGTTACTGTTGTTACCACTTTGAAGAATACAGAATCACTCAGTGAATTTCAAATATCTCACTTGAGAGTAGAGTATGTACTAGTTAATTCAGAAATAACCATCATTTACCATAAACTTCTGAATAATTACATTATTTGATATCCAAATTTAAGACCAGTTGAACTTTAAATGAACTCCATTAAGAGTGTCATCCATGTTGTTTTAAGTACTTTTTAATAAAGCATTTTAATGAAAGTGTGTATTTGGCATTTTTTTGTGCTAATAAAGTCTAAGGTGATTTGGGTGAATTACTTAGGTAATTCCTGATTAAAGCTGGGTATAAAATAAGAGAATTGCTCTGAGTAACAGTGAGCTCACATTTTTACTCCTGTTAGTCAGTAAATAAGTAAACACTTACGCCTAGTTTCCAATAGCTTTCATTTGACTGGAGTTAAGTAATTAAGTATAGTGATCAGGAGAATGTTATTCTTTGAAATAACCTAATTTTGGTGCTACTTATTTTACCATTTGTGTAATATGCATGTGACTTCATTAAAATTGATTAATAATTAAAGCATTATTGAAGAATTACCTTATTTTTAAAATTCTATGTATGTGTTTATATTATGAACATAAAAGTTAATTTTAATCTTAACTTAGTGTCTAATGGTTTTATGTTTTAATGTTTCAGATTGTCATTTAGTAAAAATGGAGTGGTTAGAATAGATGGTTTCTCTTCTCCTGACCAATATGATGATGAAGCTATGAGTTTGTGGACACATGAAAGTTATGAAGAGGATGAATTAGACATAGAAACTTCTAAATATATCTTGGAAATAATAGGTGATAAGTTCTGTCAGTTAGTAACATCTGAGAAAACAGCTTTGTCCTGGGTGAAAAAGGATGGTAAGGAAGTTAAATATAATACACTATGCAAATCATTTTAAGAATTTCTTTTTAAATCATTTCTAATCTGTAGACATCCCTAATCTTATTTGCACTCACTGATTTTTAATTATTGTAGTGACACCTTTTCTTTTTAAGTTATAGATTTATTCTTTTGGAGATTGAATGGATTAACCATTTATGAAATTACAATGGCGTTTTCCTATTCCTGCCATTACAAACTTGATTAACATGATAAAATTACTTTTGATGTGAAATTTTATCATTTGTCATATTAAGGATATAATACCTCCCAGTCGTTTGAATTTGAATGTCAACTTTAGTCCTTGTTTAGTGTGTAACCTTTGGCAAATAATCTCTGAATATCAAGTCTGTGAAATGAAAAAGTTAACTATTTCACAAATTTGTTTAAAGCACTTAATAGTATTTGGATAAATGTAAAGCACTCAACCTAAGTACCTAGCAGTGGATACTGTAAATGTTGGCTTTTTACTTTCTTTTCTCTGAAATGAGTAGTTTGTCACTCCTGGAACATACGGCAGTACCTGAAGGTAATTTCGGTTGCATAACTGAAGGGAGTAGAGCTATACCACTAAAGCATCTTTTTAGGAAAGGCCATGGATATCACTAAACATCCTACAATGCAGAGGTCAGACCCTCACAAAAGAAAATTGTGCAGCCTCAAAGTCAGAAGTGCTAAAGTTGAGAAACCTTACCTCAGATAGAACCGTTTTTAATTTTCACTTGTGATTATTTGTGACTTTTGAAAATGAATACTAATCCCATAAAGAAATCTGCTGTTCATCTTTAGTTGATAGAGCCTTATTAGTGTGTGTGCCAGGCATGGTGGTGCACACCTGTAACCCCAGCTGTTTGGAAGGCTAAAGCAGAAGGATTAAAATTTGGGCCCATCTGGTAGTCCCCGGTACTGCGTGTCCCAGTGTCCCCAAGTAAATAAGAATCCTGGTGATATACCTGAATGGTAGAATGCTTGTGTAGGATACGTTAGGATCTGGATTTAGTCTCTAGCAATATTTAAAAAATAAAAGCCCTCTTCATGTTTTCTTATGGCTGTATTCTAGCCAAAAGTACATAGGGCCGATTTGTCTTTTAATTTTTGCTTTCTCTATATTTTAGCCAAAATTGCGTGGAAAAGAGCTGTGAGAGGAGTTCGGGAGATGTGTGATGCCTGTGAGGCAACATTATTTAACATTCACTGGGTATGCCAGAAGTGTGGGTTTGTGGTCTGCTTGGACTGTTACAAGGCCAAGGAGAGGAAGAGTTCTAGAGGTTAGTTTATAGAAGTTAATAGAAATTGAAATTTCTATATTGTTTATTTTCTTTAAAAGCGTTCACCTGTACAATGTTTTCCTTATAGCTTAATTATGATTATATAACATTAAAGAAGTTTTATAAAGTGTGTTTTTATTTTTTATTTATTTTTTTTCTGGTACTGGGAATCGAACTCACGACCTACCGCTTGCCAGGCAGGCGCTGTGCCGCTGAGCTAAATCCCCACCCCTAAAGTGTGTTTTTAAAAGGAATAATCAGGGGTCCCGTGGCTCATCGCTGAAGTCCCAGTACTCTTAAGAAGCTGAGATAGCACCCCAATTCAAGCCCAGCCTGGACAACTTATTGAGACTACCCTGTCTCAAAATAAAAAAAAAAACGAAAAAAAAAACTGGGACTGTAACTCTGGGTGGAAACCCTGGGTTTAACTCTCCTTCTCCCCCTACAAAACTCAGTTTTGCAGAATTAAACTGCATCTCAGCTGATGAGTATATCCACCCTCTCTCATCATCAGGCAAGTGGTTCCGTAATGTAGAAGAAATTCAGGTTAGGGTTCATTGCTTTCAGATTCCAGTGTGTGGGAATCTGAAGTCCTCTTATAATTTGTTGTTATAGTTATTCATGTAAATCATACTTGAATGCTTTGTGTGGGCTTTCTTTCCTAAATACTGGTTGATAAAGTTTGAATAAAAATGCATAAAAGTGTGCTGCCACTGATACCATTTATCCTCTAGATCTTAGAAAATGAAGAAGACTTTATATTTGAAGCCAAGCCGGGCATGGTGGCGCTCACCTGTAATGCCGGCACCCAAGAGGCTGGGACAGGAGGCTGGGGCAGGAGGATCGTTGCAAGTTTGTAGCCTGGGCTACAAAGTGAGCTCAAGGCCAGCCTGAACTGCATAGCAAGACCTTGTCTCAAAAAAGACAAAAAAATAAAACCCTGAAGTCTGAAAACAAAGCTTTGAAACAGTTTGTAATTGCTAGGCAAATAAAATTGAGCAAAAACTTATTAAAACATTTGGAGATACTACACAGTTAAAGGAGTGCCAGGCATGGTGCTGTACACCTGTAATCCCAGCACTCACGAGGCTGAGGCAGGCGTACATGAGTTAAAGGCCAGCCTGAACTACATAGTGAGACCCTGTGTGCAAAAAAGTATAGATATATACATAAACAAAAGAACTTAAAGCATCAGATCTTTTTACAAAATGTTTATCTACTAGATGTGATGTTTATATACCTGTAATCACAGCTAGTCAGGAAGCCAGGATGAGGACCACAAATTTGAGGCCAGACTGGCCTATTTAGTGAGACCCTGAAACCCAGTCTCAAAAAATATTTTATTTTATTTTTATTTTTTGGTTTTATTTTTATCCAGTCTCAAAAAATAAAAAGGGCCGCTTGCTGTGGTAGCACACACCTGTAATCCTAGCACAAGAGAGGCTGAAGCAGGAAGATTGCAAGTTTGAGGCCAGCCCAGGGTACATAGTTCAAGAACAGCCTGAATTTAATATTGTAGTGAGACCCTATCTCAAAATGGGTGTGCGGAGTGGTTGGGGGAAACGAGGTATGTAGCTCAGTGATAGAACGGAAAAAAAAGTGGTTGCCTAATATGTGTTTCAAGTTTTGAGTAAAGTTCTGATAATAAGGATTAGAATTGTGGAAGTATTAGAAGTAAATACTTAGTGGTAGACTGTTTTTTGTCTGAAAGTGGTAAATGTTGTTGATAGTTTTTTGTTACAAGGTTACATATCAGGGCATGAATCATTATTTAGCCATATCTTTTCCACTGGTAGAAATTACTAAAGTTTCACCCTCTGTAACTCTTTTATACACCATGCACTTAGCATTTGGAAGCATGTCTATGTATCTACAGCTAAGGTCTTCTGGGATATACTATATGTGTGAGTAAAGTGGAACCATAACAAGAAATACATCTCTGCTGTGTAAAATACCTTTTTTATTAAAAAGTACATTTATTGGGACATCTTGTGTTGATAGAAGTAGCTGCATTCTTAGAAAACTTCTGTATTGAACTTAGGGCCTTGCACATGCTAAGCAAGCATTCTACCACTTAGCTTCACCCTCAGCCCTGAAAAAAAATTTTTTTCATGTACTCTTTTTGAGACAGGGTCTCACTATGTGGTTTTGCCTGCCTCAGCCTTCAGAGGGCTGGGATTACAGGTGTGCACCACCATGCCTGGCTCATATACTCTTACTTTGCTATGCATAGATGTATAAGCTGCCATGAGCCTTTTTTTTTTTAACAAGATGAAGTATTTATATAATAAACTTAGTGTACGTTGCTGTTGATTTTCAAAGTACTGTGAGCTTGGAAAACTTTAGTCTTAGTGACCTTTTCAATGTTTTAGGTATAACCTGTACCTTATGTTATGTTCTTTGTTATCTGTATATGTTATTTTAATGTTATATATCCAAGTAAAACTCATATTGATTAGGCTAGTGCAGTTTTATGTAGTAGTGATTAACTTAAGTGTCTAAATATAAACAGAAAACATTTTCGAGTTATGTGTAGGCTTTGAAGGGAAAAGTCAAAAAGATTGTAAAGATAGCGAATTTTAGACTACATTTGAATTTTTATTTAGGCTTTCATAAAGCAACCATTCTGTTTTTTATACTCAGTTCATTGAGCTTTGTGGTATTTTTTCAGAGTTCTTAAGAGTGACATATTAAGTAGCTGTGTTATTAAATCCGTAAAGAAGGTTCTCCTTGAGATCAAGGTATTGAGTATTTTTCCCCTCTCTAGAGTGTTTCATGCTGTACCTTAAATGTTTACAACTTGGTACTGTTTAAAAGAAATAGTAGCAATTAGAATACTAAGTTTATGGCAGCATTTTTTTGGTCACATATTCATGATAGTTCGTGTCAGTGTAAATGTTCTAAGATCAATGAGAAACCCTGTTTGACAGAAACTAACTGAAAGATTTAACATCACTACAAAGAAAACTGGAGAAAATTAAGAAAAAATTTACAAAATTAAGATGACTAATATATTAATGATAATAAAGAGTAGTAATTTTAGAAAAGGGCCATGATTACGTCCTTTTTTTTAAAAATCACATGTAAATGTATGAGTGAGGAACTGATTTTAGAGAACCAAACAATGTAAAACCTTTCATTGTTATTTTATATAACTGCTAATTATGTATAACCATAAATTGTATAGTTGGAAAACTATGAGTAACATAAGACAAAGTATCTTATTCATTATCTTACAGATAAAGAATTGTATGCTTGGATGAAGTGTGTGAAAGGACAACCTCATGATCACAAACATTTAATGCCAACTCAAATTATACCTGGTTCTGGTAGGTATGCATATACATAATCTAATTAATATAACAGCTCTTGATTCAAAGTAAAAGAGCACCTAAAGAAGTATCTAGGTGTATACTAAAATGGAGAAGTGAAGTTTAATCTTGAATTGTATTGCTCTAAGTTACTGGAAATCATCTATGTCATAAAGCTAGGAAGACAGGCCCAGCCTCAGTGATGAAAGAAGCCATAGAAGACCATTTTAGAAGAGGGAGACAGAGTAATGAAAATGCCTTTGGATTTACAGTGAAAGCCTTCTGAAATATTTCAGAATACTGAATGTTTAACAACAGACATAAGAGAAAAAAGTTTAAATTAGTCAGTTCTTATATTTGAAATGGGTAATATGAAGAAAAAGAAAATAAGGTTATAAGAAGAGCTCCAATGTTACTAAATTGTAAACAATGTTTTAAAAAAGTTGTATAGACTTATTAACCAGTGGTAATCTTTTTATTAAATACCATTTTATTTTGTAGTGTTGACAGATCTTCTAGATGCCATGCACATTCTTAGGGAAAAATATGGTATGGAATCCCATTGTCATTGTACTAACAAACAGAACTTACAAGTTGGAAATTTTTCTACAATGAATGGTGTATCTCAAGTGAGTAAAAATATTCAAATAAAAGGCATGGTTAGATTAAATTTCTTTTGATATTTGCAGTCCAATGGAGGGGCTTGTGTTTTTTGTGAATTAGGCTTTTTATGTTACTGTCTAAATTTCCTGTGAGTACTTTTTTAACTCTGAAAAATTAAAGAAAAAGTGTTTAAAAATTCAATTATTTTACCCTTTAGGTTTTACAGAATGTTCTTAATCACAGTAATAAAATTTCTCTGTGCATGCCTGAGTCTCAGCAGCAGAATTCCCCTCAGAAGTCTGAAAGTAATGGCAACAGCAGTCCAGGGAGTGATGTAAGCACAGATAGCAAGGTAACTCCTCCAGAATCCCAGTCACCACTGCACTGGTTAGCAGATCTTGCAGAGCAGAAAGCCAGAGAGGAAAAAAAAGGTAAACATAACCAATTAACTAAGTGTATATTAGTATAAACTGATACTGTATTTGCATATCACTGCTAAATATTACTTTGACTTGTTGCTTAAATTAGGGCTTAGGTGCAATAAAATACGTGTTTTATTAGAAAAAGTCTTCCTAAGATTGTGTAAAAATTAGTTACAGAATGATTTGTGGATGAGTTTGGTTATCAGTAAAAATACTGGAGAACCAGATTTTTAACTTACCTATTAGATATTTTTTGCTTGTCTTAGCTGTAGAATCTTGCAGTTATGACAGGTACAAAGTATCTACATGTCTAAAATACTCAGAAAGTCTTCATATTTAAACTGATGCCATTTTGAAGTATCTTAACTCATCCTCTAGTTTGTCTTCAGGTGAATAAAACTAGGTTTTATCTTCACTGTAAAATGCAAATCCCAGCTTGACCTGTACCTCAGTACTAATCTTAAGATTTTGTGAAATGTTGTATTTTAGAAAATAAAGAGTTTGCCCTTGAAAAACAACTTAAAGAAGAGAGAGAGCAAGATGACTCTGATTTTACAAATGATGGAACATCATCTCCTGCATCCCAGAATAACGAACAAGGTTCAACTTTACGGGATTTACTGACTACAACAGCTGGCAAGCTACGTGTGGGCTCAACAGATGCTGGCATTGCCTTTGCACCAGTGTATTCAATGGGGGCCCCGGTGAGCACGATGCAGATTTATGTTTTCTGTGGGGTTTTTCTGCAGTGCTAGGATTGAACCCAGGGAATCATGCATGCTAGGCAAGTGCCTTTTACCGCTGTTAACCCCAAATCACATTTGTTTAAATATGAGCTTTAAATTAGGTGATTTCGAGACTTGTTGGTTGGCTAGGAATAACTTGATAAAATAGATGCAGATTAAATCAGATGTGCCGTATGGCTAAGCCTGTTCTTATTTGCATTGTATCTTCAAAGCTGGAGTTTTCCAACTCTTTCCGAGGTAAAGGGTTGGACAGAAGGGCTCTTTGAGGGTAAGAAACTTGTAAATACTTCCTCATAATCTGAAAATTGTATGTGTAGTTGGAACAATACCATATAGAAGCAAATGTTTTGTTTTGCTTAAAATACTTAGATCAGCTGGCCGTGGTGGTATACACCTATAATCCCAGCATTCTGGAGACAGAGGCTGGAGGATTGCTACAAATTCAAGGTTGGCCTGGGGCTGCATAGTGAGTTCAAGACCAGCCTGAACGACATAGTATGAGACCCTGTGTCAAAAAAAAAAAAAAAAAAACCCAGAAAATTTAGATCAAAGTTAGATTTAATTATGCATTGTGTAACAATAAAAAGATCATTGCCTGAGTAAGAAAAAACTCTAAGCACCTTTTAAAAATACATGGAGGAAGTTGGGTGTGGTAGCACACGCCTTTCATTGTGGCACTTGGGAGCTGAGGCAGGAGGACTGCCTGCAGTTCGAGGCCAGCCTGAACTATACGTATTGAGACCCTGTCTCCAAACCCGCTGCAGCCCCCCAGGGACACCCCATCTGTACCGTCTGCCTCAGACCTAAAGCAGTGTGAACAGCATGCTTCCAGCTTCTGCAGACCTGGTAGTTTTTTATACTACCAGACTTCTGGCCCCAGCACTCAGGAACAGTTCAGGGACTAGGGAACCCTACCCACTAAATAGCTGTATATTCTCAGGTAGGTGGGAATATTGTCTTGTTTTCTGTTTTGTTTTGTTTTCCAGTAGTGAAAGTTAGTTTAAAATATAATGTGTGGGAAGAAAATTACACTTTTTCTCCCAAAAATGCTGGTTTTTTTCAACAAGTTTTATATTTTCCCTCTACCTTAACAGAGTGGCAAAAGTGGACGAACTATGCCTAACATTCTTGATGATATAATTGCTTCAGTTGTTGAAAACAAAATTCCACCAAATAAAACCTCCAAGATGAGTGTCAAATCAGAGCTCAAAGAAGACCCTAGAGAAAGAAAATCTGCTGTGAATGACAGTAATAAGTTGTACGGTGATATACCACATTCTTGGGTCTGTGAGAAGCATATTCTGTGGCTTAAGGATTATAAAAATAGTAATAATTGGAAACTTTTCAAAGAGTGCTGGAAACAGGGACAGGTGAGTATTTGTAAGCTAATTAATTATGGTATTTGTGACTTAAAACTGATAGTTAAATTTAAAAAGTGGCTCCCTTTTTGAGGATAGAAATAAAAGGGGGAAGAACTAGTACTGAATACATTTGAGGGGCAATGAGATACCAAAAATACCAAAAGGATCATCTCAGTGATTGTTTCGAATTTCTGGTTTTTGGTGGCCAGCTTAATAGAAATTAATAGGAAAGCACTGATGATTTGGTATGTGTTTTGATCTATCAGTGAACAAATATATAATAAAATCTTATATTTACAAAATGTAGTCCTTTGCTCCTTTTTTTTTTTTTTTTTTTT
>NW_004955425.1:16359690-16363553 GCF_000276665.1 Chinchilla lanigera | reverse complement strand
ATACTTTTCTTGCTTTATTTTCTTATCTATATTTGTTTACCCAGGAAAAAGGAGAACATGGAAGGAATTAAGTTGATACGTAAAGTTAGTATTCCGAAACATTTATTTGAACCTATTATATATCCAGGAAAATTATATCTAAATAAAATATATTTCAAAAGCAGAATCCATCAGTTTGTTATTTTTTTTTTTTTTTTTTTTTGTATTTTTTGTTTTTCTCTGGTACCGGGAACCGAACTCATGACCTTGCACTTGCCAGGCAGGCGCTTTTGCCGCTGAGCTAAATCCCCAGCCCCTGCTCCTTTTGTTTTAATTTCTGTTTTAGTTCAACTAGCAGATTCATGTGTACTATTAAAATGTCAATCAGTATTAGTATTTTTGGAAGTGGGTTATGGGTTTGGTGGTGGTGGTGGTGGTGGTTGGTAGTGGCAATTTTTTTGGTTTTTGTCTTGTTTTTGAGACAAGGTCTCACTGTGTAGTTTAGGCTGGTCTTGAAATACTTCCCCCAGCTCAGACAAGTACTGGATTATAGGTTTTCATCACCACTCAGCTTTAAAATCATTGTCCTTGAACCAGTGAAAACATGTAGATGTTTTTCCCTTTAATGTTCCTCTGTAGAACATTTATTTATAGAATAGTTCATCAAATCTTTCTCCCTTCCCAGCCCTCAACACAATTCATCAGATCTTGAATGAAAAGCTCCATCATTTAATTTTTCCCAAATAGAAATTATTTTTTTGTGTGACCTGAGTTTTGATACACATTTTAGATGGCAGTCTAGTTTTATTTTTGTTTGACTGTTTGTTTGTTTGTTTTTGGTACCGGGAATCCAACTCAGGTCCTTGTGCTTGCCACCCAGGTGCTGTGCAAAGTCCCTGCTGAACTGTATCACTAGCCCAAGATGGCAGTGTATCACATTAACACAAAAATCATGAATGCATGAAGTGTTTGACAGTACTTTGTTGTTCAGTTCAGTCCTTGTTCTCTGGAGATATTACTGTTGTTAATTCGGTGTGGTCGTTACTGCATACCTGATTAGTTCCAGTATCTGTGATAGGCATTAAGGGTTATAAAAATGAATAGAGTAAGTAAAAAATGTTCCAGGAACTGTACTGCAATAGTCTTAAATCACTAGTCCCTTTCAAAATCTGATGAAAACTGCTTGGTCTCTCCCTACCCAAATGCACACCCATGTGCTGCATGGGCACGAATTTAATGTGTGTAATTTTTTTGAGCTCCCTTAAATCCCCTAATGCTGCAGCTGGACTGAAGTTTAGAGTTTAGTTTTGTGTGGGCCATAAAGGTAGACAACTCACTTAAATATTTTCAGCAACATATTAAATATTTTTAAAACTTTATTGCTGGGCCTGGTGGCACACGCCTGTGATCCAGTGCTCTGGAGGCTTCAGCAGGACGATCACCTTGAGTACGAGGTCAGCCTGGGCCACTGAGTGACTTCAGGACCAGCCTGAAAAACATAGTAAAACCTTGTCTCAAAACAGCAAAAATCAATAACTGTATTGAAGGTGATATGAACAGGCTAGAATACTAGATTTGAAAGACTAGTCTGAAAGATTCTTCTGGCTTTTTAATGTGAAGTTTTGCTGGACTGACAAAAGGGTGGGCATATACAACCAGGTAAAAAATTTGGGGGAACTCTGAGGTTTGTTCATTTGGAACATACAAGAGCTCATTAAGGAAAGAAAGATGTGGGGGCCCCCTTACATGTCATGGTAAAAAATTTTACTTCTATGAGATTAAGAGGGGATTTGTGTTTTGTTTTGTTTTTTGAGATAGGTTCTTGCTGTGGAACTCAGGCTGACCTTGAACTCACTATGTCCCTCAGGCTGGCCTCAAATTCACAGTAGTCCTCTAGCCTCAGCCTCCCTAGTGCTGGGATTACAGGCTTGTATTACCATGCCCGGCTGAGAGTAGTTCTTTTAAAAAACTTTACATAGCGAGGGATATAGCTCAGCGGCATAATGCCTGTCTGGCAAGCTCAAGGTCCTACGTTCAATTTCCGGTACCAAAAAATAAAACACAAACCTTTACATAATGCATGGAATTAACCTAGAGACTTTTTTGTGTGTTCTTAGAAGATACAAATGTTATTTATTGGTTTCTCAGCTAAAGAGCCTTAAGATATTTTGAATTTTATGTTTTTGAAGGGGAGGTTCACTCTCACAGAATGAGTCATTAGGACAAATGATGTTAGGCTTGGGTATTATTTTTACTTAGCATGATCCTTGTAGGGGTAAATGTGTTTTAAGTGCTATAAACTCAGAATATATATATATCTAGTGATTTAATTTCAGTGACTAAATTACTTTAAAAGCTTATTACATACTAATAAAAATAGTTTATGTTCTGCCTCTAAATATTAGCTGATAGCCCCCCTCCCCCAAAATACGTGGTTGTTGCTGCCAAGAAAAATTTTTCTTATACCCTTTCAGACTTTTCTGAAAATTGGAACTTAAATTTGTGAACTTAAATTTGTTTCAGAAATAGCACTACAGTCTATGTGGCATTCTCTCTTTCTTTGACAGTGTGTCATAAACATTTTTCCAGGTCAGAAAAGGTTTGTGTGTTTTGTTTTTTGTTTTTTTTTTTTTTGTTTGTTTGTTTTTTGGTTTTTTTTTTTTTGGTGGTACCAGGAATTGAACTCAAGACCTTGTACTTGCCGGGCAGGTCCTTATACCACTGAGCTATATATCTGGCCCAAAGGTTATTTGTTTGTTTGTTTTTGTGGTGTTGGGGATTGAACCCAGTGCCTTGTGCATGCAAGGCAAGAACTCTACCACTGAGCCACATCCCCAACCCCAGAAATGGTTTTTTCACTATACTTAGAGTTTCACCCCAGAGCCTTCACACTGAGCCAGAGCTTTTTATTTTTTATTTTGAAGCAGGATCTTTCTGTGTAATGGAGGTTGAGCTTGAACTTGTAATCCTTCTGCCTCAGCTCCAGAGTGTCTGGGATTATAGGCATGAGCCAGGCTAGAACTGTTTGTTTTGCTTTGTTTATTTGGAGACAGGTTCTCCCTGTGTAGCCCAGGCTGGCCTGAAGTCCCAGTAATCTTCCTGCCCCAGCCTCCCAAGTGATAGGATTACAGGTGTGTGTCACCACACTCAGTTTAAAGCTTCTTGTAATAGTTTATTTTATACTCAGAAATGTGTTATTAGGCTTGAATCTCACGTTACCCCTTTGTTGTGTATATTTAAATCAAACTGAAGTTTCCACATACTTTTAACTACTCTTTATTTGTTCACTCATAAGCCTGCTGTTGTTTCCGGTGTGCATAAGAAAATGAACATCAGCTTGTGGAAGGCTGAGTCAATTAGTCTTGATTTTGGGGACCACCAAGCTGATCTCCTGAACTGCAGAGACAGCGTCATTTCAAATGCTAATGTTAAGGAATTCTGGGATGGTTTCGAAGAGGTGTCAAGTATGTTGTTTTTTCTTCTTTATTGTTTTCTTAATCATATCCCTCAATATTATAATTTGGAAATGTAAAATCAGATTTTTAGTCTTTAAACTCACTTTACCTTGTTACCTAATAAAATGAAAAACATACTCAAGTGCAAAATAGTGGATCCTAATCTTGATTCTAACACCCATTTCCTTTGACTGTAAAGAACTCATTTTAGACTGTTTCCTAATAAAAAGGAAATTTTTGGCAGTCCCCCAAAATTGTAGAAATTGAGCCACATAATATATATAAAACACTTCCGAAATTAAAAATGTAAATGTATTAATAATAGTAAAGAGATTTTTAATTTGAAGATAGATTTTTGGACACATTATAAGTGGACCACATATTCTATTTGTATGCCAAAAGAACAAATCTTTTTTTTTTTTTTTTTTT
>NW_004955425.1:16323635-16359590 GCF_000276665.1 Chinchilla lanigera | reverse complement strand
TTTTTTTGGTTTTTCTCCGGTACCGGGAACCGAACTCACGACGTTGCGCTTGCCAGGCAGGCGCTTTTGCCGCTGAGCTAAATCCCCAGCCCCAAGAACAAATCTTAATATTACATGAGTACAGATAAAAATCAGTGACATGCATTAAGTACCTGTTGTACAATAATTCAATCATTTATTCATTTGCACTTTCTCTAAATATTAATGAAAATCAAAAGGTAGAAATCACATTTCTTCTTTACAACTTACATAAAAAATAAAATTTCCTAAAAAAATAAGAGAATAACAATAGTTAAATTACCTTTTTAGTAATTAACTGTATTCTTTATAGAACGGCAAAAAAACAAAAGTGGGGAAACAGTTGTTCTAAAATTGAAGGATTGCCCTTCAGGAGAAGACTTTAAGACTATGATGCCAGCAAGGTACATCTTTTGAAACTTCATTTTGACTTTTGAAGTTGAACTGAGATTATCCCTAGAGATAGGATAAGTAACTGCAGGCGTAACCTTTAGGTTTTGTTTTGTTTTGAAGTAGTGTTGTTCAGTAATGTTTAGGGAAGTACAGTAAAATTTTTAGTATCATTTCTGTGTTGTGCTTGCCAATGTGTAGTACATTAATTTAATAACTGTGAAGGAGGTCAGGGGATTTGTCACCTATTACAGGTTGTCTAATGTTTTAAACAACTTGAATATTACATATTTAGATGCACTTTAAAAATTCCAGTCTTAATAAAAACAAGACAATGTTATTATTCTTCAGATATGAAGATCTCTTAAAAAATCTGCCATTGCCGGAGTATTGTAATCCAGAAGGAAAATTCAATTTGGCCTCTCACCTGCCGGGGTTTTTTGTACGTCCTGATCTAGGACCTAGGTTGTGTAGTGCCTATGGTAAGTATGTAGTCACATTTCTCTCAGATTGTAACAAGATGGGATTTTAATAAATTTCTGTCCAAAGATAAATTGTCTAGTAGTTTTTTTAGTGTCTCTAAATGTTCTTTTGGTAAATCTATTAAAATCCTTTTTCATATGAAATAATTGTTACAAACAACCAGAATTTATTTATGTGCAAAATTTTATGTACATTTCATATTAATTTGCTTTTTGTAGTACATTTTTATAGACTAGCTTTTAGGAGCAGGATTTTTGTAACAAGAAGTCTGAAAACTCAAATTATAATTAGATTACTTTGATATTCTGATTTTAGGAGATTGTCTGATACCTTACTAGCTAATGTAATACAGCTAAGTAAAAATCTTACTTTATACACAGGTGTAGCTGCTGCTAAAGATCATGACATAGGAACAACAAATCTCCATATTGAAGTTTCTGATGTTGTAAATATTCTAGTCTATGTTGGCATAGCAAAAGGAAATGGAATTCTCTCAAAAGCAGGTAAAGAGACTAGAAGAATGGTTGTCTTAAAGTTGAATAACGGTGTGCACTAGTTTCATACAGCAAATCAGCCTCTGAGTTAACAGCAAAGATTACAAAAACAATTGCAGTGGCGGCAACAATATTCTAATCTTTTATTACTTGAAGGCAGGTGTTTTTTAACATAAAAGAAATGTAATTTTAAAAGTAAATATCCTTAAGCTGGGCATGGTGGCACATGTCTGTAATCCAAGCACTCGGGAGGCTGAGGCAGGAGGATCGCTGCAAGTTTGAGGCCAGCCTGGGCTATACCATGAGTTCAAGGCCGGCCTGAACTGCATAGTGAGACCGTGTCTTAAAAATACACGCACACATAAAAGCATATTCTTACCTGTTGCATTCCTATCGTTGTACTTATGAAAGTACATTGTTAAACTCACTGGTAAACATGTATGAAAGAAGAAAAACTAGATTTTAACAGATAATTTCAGATGTGGTTTGTGAGCACTCAGGAGGATTGCTGTGAGTTCGAGTCCGGCCTGGGCTACAAAGTGAGTTCAAGGCCAGCCTGAACTGCATAGCGAGACCCTGTCTCTAAAAGACAAATGAAAAAAAATGTATTTTCTGTTTCAAGTATTCTTGTGTTTTGTTTTGTTTTGTTTTGTTGGTTTGTTTTTTGTCCCCTCTCCCAGGATCAGAGAGAAAGGGGGCCTTTTTCCTAAGTAGAAGGGACCTGTTTAGTACATAGTTTTTATTTTCCATTCTCTGGAATTCTCTTGGAAGCCTTGCTCCATTGCATTAGATACACAGTCATAGGTCTTTATTTCATATATAGTTTTTTATTTTGCAGTATTAGGAACAGAACCCAGTGCCTCCACCCTGAGCTACTTCCCCAGCTCTCTGTATTTTTCATTTTAAAACAGGGTCTCAGGAGTTCCTCAGGTGAGAGTTGAACTTCTGATCCTCCTGCCTCTGCCTCCCAAAGTTTTGAGATCACAGGCATGCAGTGCTGCGCCCCACAAGCCATAGGTCTTTTCCTCTCCATTTGCCTCTCTTCAGACTCCAGGATCAAGGTTGTGGCTCAGTGGTAGAGCTCTTGCTTGGCATGTGGAGGCCTTGGGTTCGACCCACATACCACAAAATAAATAAGGAATAAGAGCAGACTCTATTACTTCTTTCTCTCTGACAAGTGAACTACCTTCCCTCCTAGCAAATCTTTTGCTGACTTTGTTACCTCTCTTTTGCATTTCAACTCATGTCAGTGTTATTCTTGTATCTACTTGAAATCAGTGTTCCTACTGCTTCCACTGATACAGATTTAGAAAACTGAGTTATTACCTTCTGGTCCATTTTATTTCACTCACCTCCCTCTGTAAGAGTGGTGTTGTTAATTACTACTGTAGGCAACTTTCCTGCATGGGTGCAGTGCGTGGACAGCAGAAAGGACGAGAGGCTTAATTTGGCTCATAGTTGCAGGGGATTCAGTCTGTGATCAGCTGACTCCAAGGCAGGAGCATCGTGATGGAAAGGTATGGTGGAGCACAGCTCCTGAAGTCCCAGCAGCTGGAGAGCAGAGCTGGGTGACAGCACTGGAGAGTAAGGGGTCAGGTATCAGATACAGACCCCAAGGTCATGCCTCCATGACCTGCCAGACAGGCCTGGAAGTGTGCCTTACTAATCCTCTAGACGGCACCCAACCCAGTCAGATTGGCAGGTAAGCCTAATGGTCACACAGTCCCTTTTTCAGAGTGATGCTTCTGTGGCATTCCTGCCCTGGTTCTGACACTTCATGGACAGACGTTCCTAGAGTTATGTTCTCCAGCTTTTTCTACCTCTGCGTTATTGTGAATTTCTGTACAAGCCTCTGGCCACCCTTTAGATCCCTACTCCTATATCTGGGGCTCAAAGTGGATCTGCAGTGTAGTGGATAGATAAAGAGACATAAAGATGCATTATAGTATTCACTCTGCTTGTGTACACTTGACAGTTTCTGTAGTACACAACCTGTTTCTTCTGAACTATAGAAACTTCCTGATCACTCAGCTTTCTTAACTGATATTTACTGACTATAATAGATAAACCTCTACCCCAAGGATTAGAGACACAGGCATACTTGAATTGTAATCCCAGCTCTACCAAAAGAACATGTGTGACCTTTGGTTCAGATCATTTATCCTTCCTAAGCCTGTGATGATGCAGAGTTGATTCTCTTTCCTGTAGGTGATTGTACTTCATTTAAATTGTCCCTGTAGTATCTCTACTACAATAGAGAAGTTACACTTCATTTCTCCACTGTTACTTGCTCATGTCCGTAGGTCCTAAAAATTTCTTACTTACTGATGTTCCTGTATATTCCTTATTCCCTGTTCCTTCTATAACATTTGGTCTTTCTAAGACAAATTTTGAACATTTTAAAGACTTTTCGGCTATCTATCTGAAATTGTTCTTTTGGTCACAAAGAAGGCAGTGTTTTAGGTTATACTAATAGAGTTCGGCGTGGTGGTGCATGCCTGTAATCCCAGCACTCGGGAGACTGAGGCAGGAGGATCGTTGCAAATTCGAGACTAGCCTGGGCTAGAAAGGGAGCTCAAGGCCAGCCTGAACTGCATAGTGAGACCCTGTCTCAAAAAGACAAAAAAAAAAAAAAAATAGGTTATACTAATAAAACACATGAAGAAATACTGGCCTCCTTAAAGCTTCTTCCTCTACTTACTGTGGCTCTCCTGCTTCTTTATCTTCTGCTCACATTCCTATATTTATCCTTCAGACTGTAACTCAGTACTGTCTCACCCAGGAGGTAGAAGGAAGTTTACTCCTTGTCAGTCATCCTCTTTCTTACAGTGAATCCTCCCCCTTTTTACATTTATAGAGCAGTAAAATTTAAAGGGAAAAAAATTCACTCTGTTTCTAACTTGTTAAGCAAATAATATTGTTAAAATATTAGCTATTGTTTTTCATGAGAAGATTTTGAACTCTAACCCAAAGTGATACAGTGGAAGGGTAGTCTTTTGTGGTATACATTTAATGTTGTCCTTAATTTCCTTGTCTTATCATGGATTGGGGAAAAAACTTTGTCCAGGATAACATCTGAGGACTAAACCAGTCTTTGATGTCAGGAAACATCTAATATATCCTTGTTAGGGAGGCATTGTTTGTTTTTTGACACCGGGAATTGAACTCAGGACCTTGTGCTTGCCAGGCGAGCACTGTGCTGCTGAGCTGTATTCCCTGCCCTAGGGAGGCAGAGACAGGGTCTTGCTATGTAGCCCAGGCTGGCCTCAAACTCACAGCAGTCCTCCTGCCTCAGCCTCCCAAGTGCTGGGATTACAGGCATGCACCACCACACCCAGCTTTATATATCCTTTTTGGGAGGCAGTAGCTTTCTCCTCTTGAAAAGAAAATTTATTTAAATTATGTACTTTGTGAAGTCAAGAATTTGATAAACTGAGCATGCTGTTACATGCCCCAGTCCCAGCACTAGAAATCTGGTGCAGGAAGATCATAAGCTTGAGACCACCACCCTGGGCTACATAGTTATTTCCAGGACACCCAGACACATAGCAAGATCCAATTGCAAAGAAAAGAATTGAAGAAGACCTTCCTATAGTTCCACACTTGGCGATCACAACCATAGTGGATATTTTCATTTGTACACTTCCACAATTCTTTGTGTATATACAAGTATGTATATGATTTTTAAACATTTTAGAAGTGTGGCCTAGGCCAGGGATATAGCTCAGTTATATAAGCACCTGCCTAGCAAGTGCAAGGTACTGAGTTCGATTCCCAGTATCCCCTCCCCCAAAAAAGTTAGAAGTGTGGCCTAATAATCCCTCAAAAACACAACTTCGTTTATAAAGACTTTGCATTTAGTTGCAGGTTAACCATAATAAAATGAAATTTTAAATGAATTATATGAGATTAGTAATAATCTCAACCAATAATGGTCCTAAAAATCCTTTGTACGTTATGAAACCCTGAGAGTGCAAGCCATTGTTAGGCTTGCAGCAGGTTGAAAGTTGGTCAAAGTTGAGTAGAAACTTGAGCTTTCTCTCTTGCTCCTTGGTTTGCATAAAACATACCGAAACGTTGCCCTTTCCTGTGGTGTATAGGAAACAGTGCCCCATTTGCTCTTCTAATAGTTTGGTTCTTCTTCAAGAGTAGTAATTTAGTCAAGTACTCTGCTGCTCTGATAAATCAATTTCAAAAGAATTGGCTTTCTGGTAGTCTGTGCTAACTAATTTTAAAATTTTCTGTTTTAGGAATACTTAAAAAATTTGAGGAAGAAGATTTGGATGACATTTTAAGGAAGAGATTGAAGGACTCAAGTGAAATACCTGGTGCTCTGTGGCATATTTATGCTGGAAAAGATGTAGATAAAATACGAGAATTTCTTCAGAAGGTATAATTTTGCAGATAATGTATCTGTATAAGTTGTGACTGACTTACTAATGCAGCTTCATTGGTATTCAGCAATATAAGATTTAAATATTTTGGTTAACGAAGATACAGGTTTTGTGTCAAAAGCTCCTTTTTTAGCCTGTTTCATTCTGAGGGTTTTCAGTAGCAGTTCTCAATTACTAGTGCTCCCCTGTTAGCTTATCGTAATGGACGAATGAGTTGGTGAGCCAGATAGATGTTTTTTTGGCTACTGGAAAGCAGACATTCGGAATTGCAAGATGTAAAACTTACTGTGTTTCATTTCTTTGAATCTGATTGATATTTTGGCTCTTAACCAAGGCAATAATTGTTTTACCCCACTTGGTGGCTCTGTAATATCTGACTAGACTGAAGTCTTGAACAGTCACACCTTTAGTTGTTAGACTCTGGAAGAGTTGGCACATCACCCCGAAATAATTTGTTCAAAACTTTAGTGAAAACATTTTGCAGGTTTTGTAGATTGGGGAGTTTCTTTTAAGGAATCATCATTGTTACTTATTATGTTACACTGAATCATCTTGAAAGGATTTAAATTGTTACTGTGATTAATACGAATTTAAAAACTATAATTTTGTGACCAGTCTTATCCTAAGATATCTACCAGTATTTTAATCAAAAATACAATAATGTGTGCCTTTAAACACAGATTATTTCATTGATTGGTAAAAGCGTTGCTTGAAATAGACTTTTCAAGGGTTAGAAAGTGAACCCTAAAAAGATATCTTCTTTGTACATGCCTTCAGGGGAATAAAGAAATGTTCATGAAGTCCATGCACACGAATGGCTTTGCCTTTTGGGGGAGAGGCGACCAAATTAAGCTTTTACCTTGTATTTCTGCTCTTGACCATCTGGGTTGAACTCTTGAACCAATCACACAATCGGTAAAGAAGGAAACCAGGATGGATGACAACTTTATACTGGGCGTAATGAGAACGCTGAGTATGATTAGCTCTATTAACGTTATTTCAGTTTGCTATATTGTGTTAAAATCCTTTAGTTTTCCAAGTTATTGAAGAGCATTATTTTCTTTATCAAAAATAGTGATTCTGAGAACAAAGAATTTCTTACTATAAATAAAAGAAATTTAACCAAATACGGTTTTTTTTATTTCTCCTACCTTGAGGTATATATTTTCCTTTTAATCCCTATTTCAGATTTCAAAAGAACAAGGCCTTGAAGTTCTGCCAGAACATGATCCGATACGTGACCAAAGCTGGTATGTCAACAGAAAGCTGCGCCAGCGGCTGCTGGAAGAGTATGGGGTCAGGACCTGCACCCTTGTTCAGTTCCTCGGGGATGCCGTCATTTTGCCAGCGGGAGCACTTCATCAGGTACGTGCAGACTGCTTCCTGGCACGCTTAGCAGCTGGGGAGCTCACTGTGTGAGAAACAGATGACGTTAGGAATAGACATAAATGAAAAAAGACATAAAACAAATGACCCGTACCAGTCTGCTTTTATTCCCTAAAATGTCACTGGAGTACTAGAAGAAATCTGAAATAAATACTTGGAGAGCTTAAATCATTTTACATGAACCAGATTTCCATTTTTATATTGTCTCTGGTTTAGTGAATTGAAAGCTTAATTTTTAAGACCTCTTTTAGGGCAAGTAAAGAAATACTGTATATTCATTCTCAATAGTGGGGCTTTAAAAGCAGTGAGGAGCATTAAAACTTTATATCAGCCTTTAAATTACATCTTGCCTCTCTTTAGCATGTAGTAGCCTACCTAAAGAAAGATGGTATACAATTTGTATTCCTTAAAAGCTAAAACATCTATTCTTTATTTCTGTACCTTTATATGTGGCACCTGATAGAGAGGATAGAATTTAAACTACACAGCAGATTCCAGTAGGTTGAATTGGACTAGTAACCCATATTGGCCCTTTTTAGTAATGTTTGCAGGAAATCCAAGACTCCTCCCTCAAAGCTAGTTTGCCTCAGAGTTGGCTCCACTCATCAATGAATAATGGAGATGCATCTGATACGTATTTGCTTTCTCGCATTTTATAATTGCATATGCAGACACTGATTGATTTGCATTTGTGACATTATTATGCACAAATATTTTTTAAATGATAATGGTTGATTTTTTTTTTTAGGTTGACAGATTCAGTATCAGATTTATTGTTCGTGGAGCTCAAATGACATTTATGATAGTAAAATATAAATACAACTTTTTCCTCTACCATAACTTTGTAGAAAAATATATTAATGTTAAATGTTCTCCTGTGAATTTATAACTTCAAAGATACTATACATTTATGATTCAGGTTTAATTGGGATTGACTCCACATACCATTTCTTTGCCTTCTATACTTCTCTCAGAAGGTACATAATTTGTATTCAAATTTAAATGTCCTCAAAAGAACAGTTTCTGTGAAGGGTTACTGAAAATAAGAATAATCCTTGATAATTCAAAATAGATTTCCTTGGAAGCTGGGGATTTAGCTCAGCGGCACAGCGCCTACAAGCGCGAGGTCATGAGTTTGATTCCCGGTGTGTGTGGGGGAAATAGATTTCCTTGAAAATCCTTGTTTATATGTTTGATGTGTTCGTTTGTCAGTTTTCTTAGGGTCTATATTGAAGTCATTTTTTTTTTAATTGAGGTCTAATTTCCATGTGGTAAATTTTATTTTTTTTGGTGTACACTTGTGTAAGTTTTGACAAATGCATAGTTAGGTGACAGTACAGTCGAACTCCAGGATCGTCCCATCACTCAGAAAAAGCTCTCACACTTTTATAGCCTCCCTCTCCGTCCACCCCAAGGTTCCCATAACGATGTATCTGGTTTTTGTCCTTTATAGCTTGCCTTTATGAGATTGTGACTTAATTGAAATTATATAATCTGTATCCTTTATGTCTGGCTTTTCTGAATGCATTTGAGATTCATTCATGTTGTGTGTGTATCAGTTGGTTCCTTTTCATTATTGGGTGGTGGTTTCATTGTATTAGTGTGGTATTTATATTTCCTTTTTTCTGTCTATTTGTTTATTCACCAATTAAAACACGTTTGGATTGTTTCCCATTAGGAGCACTGCTAAATAAAGCTACTCTTTGTGAGTAGCATTCACATCCAGGCTTTTGTGTGAACATAGGTTTTCGTTTTGTTAGGTAAATACCAAGTAGGCAGATTTCATGTCACGTGAGAAACGTGGTGAACTTCAAGAAACTGCCAGGCTATTCTCTAAATGGTTGTACCATTTCCTGCCCTCAAAGCAGTGTTACATGCATTTCATTTCTTCTTCCTGTCCAGTGCTTCCTACTGTCCGTGTTGTTTTTAACCCCCTCTCGTGAGTGCAGTGGCAGTACTGTGTGGTTTAATGTGTACTTTCATTATGACTTGTTGAGCATATATGTATTTGCCATCTGTTTACTTTGCTTAAATGTGAGTTCAAATATTTTGCCTTTTTAAAAATTGTTTTGAGTATTTTTTATTCAATATATAAGTCCTTTATTCAGTAATGGTTTTGTGGGTAGATTCTCCCAGTCTGCTTCTCTTTCCATTCTCTTAATGATCTCTTTCAAAGAGCAAGATTCTCCATTTTTGTGAAGTCAAGTTGGTCTTTTTTTTTCTTCTCTAGAGTACACTTCTATTTTATTGTCTATGGAATTTTTTTCTGGTCAAGTATTACAGAGTTTTTTTGCCTATGTTTCCTTCTAGAAGCTTTATGGTTTTTGGTTTTAAAATTGAGTGTATGAGTCATACTCGGTGGTGGCACGCGCCTGTAATTCCAGCGCTTGGGAGGCCGGGGCTGAAGGACAGCCGTGAGTGCGAGCAAGGCCAGCCCAGAACTGCACAGTGAGACTCTGTCTCTGCACACACACCAAAATATTAACTATGTGACCCATTTTTTTAATTAATTTTTTGTATGTGGTACACTGTATAGTTTGAGATTCAGTTTTTCACAAAGGAACATTTGGTTGTTCCAGTGCTACTTGTTGAAAAGACTGCTTTAAAGTATTTTTTTCTTTTCAAAGTGTTATACCTTCATGGAATTAAACAAATTCAGGCAGTCTAAAAGTTTTCATGCTTGAAAGCTTGCTAGGCAGTTTTAGTAGGGCAGTGCAGCTGCTGGTATATCCCGCCTGAGGAATGGTCTTCCATTGCGTGTGGCCGTCCTCCTAGCCCTAGCTCACAGCCTGGGGAGGGACGCACATGGAGCAGTGAGGGAGGGAAGGGACACCCACCTAGCCAGCGCGATCAGCCAGATCAGCCCTAGTGATCAAGGGACAACAGGTGTCACAGCCAGATCCCCCTCACATCCAAAATTATACAAATGCAGGCGGTCTAAAAAGTTTTCATGGTGAAAATTCATTCCCCTATCCTTGACCCCATTTCTTTCTCCAGAGGCAGTCATTTCACCCCACGTTCCAGACTTAAGTTCCCCTGCTCCTTCTACTTAAGGATGGGCATCAACAAGAGCCATCTTCTATTCAGTAGTGGGCACAAAGTAATCCTGTTCAAAAGTTCACATTCCACTCTGCTCAAAGCGTCATGAAGCGTCACAGGCCCCAGTCCACACTGCACCCTACTGTGCCAGCCCGGAGGCCCCCACCAGCACACACAAACATGCGCACACGCACTGGTGCAGGCACCATCTCCCTGCTCCCGTTGTCTTTCTCTGCTTTCTTCCAGCTTGTGCTCTTGTTCTGCTGTAGAACACCAGGGCAGTGCCTACCCCAAGGCCTTCGTACCTGCTAATCCTTTCGCCTAGTTTTTTTCCTCTGAGGTGTCTCTGAGACTTGCTTTTGCTTCCTCACATTTTTTTAAGGCTTCACTCAAATGTTACTGTTCAGAGATGGAGTTTGTGTCACGGAATTTGCACCTTCTCTGTTTTTCCATTGCAGCCACCACCTTCTAACTGGATTTGTACTTCACTTACATTCATTGTCTTTAACTCCCCACTAGAATGAATGTAAGCTTCATGAAGTCAGATTTGTAGAGTTCTGTTTTGGCTTTTTGTAGTGCAGAAGATTGAACTCTGGGCCTCCAATGCACTGAGCAAGTGCTCTATCTCTGAGCCATGCTCCAACCATAAGATTGGAGTTTTTCTTCGCTTCTTTCCTATGCTTAGAATAATGCAGTTAAGACAAACATTCATAAGTCTGTTTTGTGGATATATGGAAATATGTTCCTCGTTTACAACAGATTTTTGCACAAATAGATGAAAATAATTACGACTTCTTACAATTTAAATACTGTAAAGCCAGGCGTGGTGGCGCACACCTATAATCCCAGCACTTGGGAGGCTGAGGCAGGAGGATCATTGCCAGTTCGAGGCCAGCCTGGGCTACAAAGTGAGTTCAAGTCCATCCTGAACCACACAGCGAGACCCTGTCTTAAAAAGGACAAAAAGAAATAAGATGAAATAAATACTGTATTATTTGTACACACATGTAAATTTTGACTTCTTCCTATGTGTCTTCCACCTAATGCACAAAGTTTACTTAGGTTAAGGGGCTGCAGATGTAGCTCAGCGGCACAAGCACCTGCCTGACAAGCGCAAGGTCCTGAGTTCAATTCCCATTACCCACCAAAAAAAAAAGTTTACTTAGGTTGGAATCTAGCTAAATCTAATTTTTTTTTTCAGAAGAGATGTATTGTTTTGAGATGTATAGAAAATTCATAGAGATTTTAGAAAGTAAACTGCATATGTGATAAGAGGTGTTACAGCTGCATAGACTGAGGGCAGCAGCATGTATGACCTAAATTACTGCCACTAAATTACTGAGTGGTGCAAGAGAAAAACCTTAACTTCTGTGCTGTGTATCTTGACACAGAAATTGCCAGCTATAAAAATAAGGATTTTTATGTCCCCTTTCTCTGCAGACTTAAAAACTGTTGGTAAACTTGACTCAGTATGTGAAGCTATGCCTAGACAGGGCAGCTGAACCGTGACTTCCAGTACTTTACTTTGCCTCAACTTTGATATTCTGAGTGGCATTGATTGATTGATTGATTGATTGACTGATTGATTGATTCAGTTTTTTGAGATAGGGTCTCACCATGTAGTTGAGGCTGGCCTCGAATTTGGGGCAGTCCTCCTGTCTCAGCCCCAAGTGCTAGGATCACAGGCATGCACCATCAAGCCTCTTTGTTTAAACTACAATGATTTAAAACACACACACACGGGTTAGGGGTGCGTAGGTCAGTGGTAGCTCTGCCTAGTACATGTAAGGTTTTAATCTCCAGCACCACAAAAAATAAAAAGAAAATAAACTTTAATGAGCCTTGATTGCTTAATTATGTCATCATTCCTAGCTTATAATACTTTAAAGTAAAAATTCATCCGCATTTGTGTAGACCAAGTCTTTTCATCTAAGTTCTCACAAATAGCCGAATATATTTTATAGTAATCACAGTGTAAAGATTATAACCTTCCTATTTAGGAAGGTGAACGAACTACATTTTCTTAATATTGCCTATTTATGGTTACAACTTATCCTTTAAGACACGTGTAAGACAGTATCTGTTTGGAAATGGAATACAAATGATTCAGAAATGGCAGCAGAGAGGGAGAAGGGGAAGGGGAGGTTCAGTCATGTCCTACTTTAGAGCTGAGCCCTCGCCTATTCAAATTAACCCTCAAGCCTTGAAGCAAAGTGTATCAGGTAAGGGTTGTTTGGAAACATCACAGCCTCTCTAAGCATTAGTAAAAGTCACCATTTTGAAAGTCATTTTAAAACAACTATAGGCTGGGCATGATGACATAAGTTTGTTACTTTTTTTTTTTTTTTTTTTTGGTACTGGGAATTGAACTCACAACCTTGCACTTTACCAGACAGGCACTGTGCCACTGAGCTATATCCCCGGCCCGATGGCATAAGTTTGTAATCCTAGTACACAGGAGACTGAGCCAGGAGGATTGATGAATTCACAGTCAGCCAGGGCTACAAAGTGAGTTCAGGGTCAGCCTGGACTGCATAGTGAGACCCTGTCTGAAAAAGACCAAAAAAAAAAAAACCCTAAAACAAGTGTAAGCTAGTAAAGGTCAACAGAATTACCTTTTTTCACAATTACTGGAATCTAATACAAAACTTACAGCATCCAAGAGACCACTTACGAAGAAAAAGTCAACTGATGTTTTTGATGTTTAAGGAATCCGTTTTGGATACTTTCTGAGCCCTGAAATAATGGAACAAAGACTTCGGTGACCATACACAACAAAGAATACAACCTATGTGAAAAGTCTGGAAAAGTCACTGAACAATGACTGCAGCCCCAGCAATCAACCATGGCAAATCCGAAGGGGGGCAAGAACCTCGTGACCAGAATAAACACATACTGTTCAGATACCCAGTTTCCAACAGAAAGTTAAAAGGGCCCATTCAAAGGGAAGATGTACACTGGTGACAGAAATGTTCCCTGAGGAAGCCCAGACACTGGATTTACTAGACAGCTGTCGTAAATACACTCGAAGAGCTAATGGAAATTCCATGGCCTAAGACCTAAAGAAAACCAGGAAAATGATGGATGAATAAAGTGACTGTCGGGAAAGCAAGAAATTATTAAAAGGAGCCAGCTAGAAATTTTGGATTTACCAGTGATTTTAGACATACCAGAGCTAGACATAGCAAGCAACAGTACATACTAAAACTTTTGAAAGACTTACACCACAGCATGTTCTAGTAAGTAAACGACATTGAGAGAGGGCTTTTGGAGACTGTGTATGATGGTGTGAGAGAGTTAATGTCTCTTAGACAAGACATCCTCACAGGAGTCGGGCTCCTGTTGACTTGCCATTTATTGGCTGATTTGTCTTGGGACAGGCGCTGAACATCTCATCCATAGTCTACTGTTCTGTGAACTAGAACATCTGTTCTACAGACAATAATGAAGAGCCAGTGAGACTGTACAGAAATGCCGAAATGTGAGGCCCCCACTATTCATCCTCCAGAGGAGCCAGCAGCCTAATGAGTACAGAGAGAGAATGTTTACTTTACGTGCTACCGGGTTATCCCTAGAGGCACAGTGCTTGAGTTAAAGACCTCTGCAGTCTTCAGCAGCTGTCCAGGTGGTCGTGTGTCCAGAGGAGGAGTTCTGACCCCTCTGGAATTCCATTCCTCTGTCATCAATTAGATTTCTTTTCCCACAGCCTCCATTCCCACAACTATCTTCTTCATCTCACCCCTCCCAGTTAAATTTGTTTTGCACACTTTTAGAGTAAGTCTAAATGCTTAGTTTTTCAGTTATTTTTCCTTTCCCAGGAATTTTTATGACATTTTAAAATATCACTGGAAGACAGCCTAGTAAAAGACACAAATTCCAGATTGGATCAGCTTGGACCTTCCTCTGTTATTACACAAGCATTAATAGAAAGCAGTTCTAAGAAGTAGTGAAATAGAGTCTGTAAGTGCAGAATGGATACATACTATTGACTGGCTTCTTGTGAAAACCATTTAGTCAGGAAAGAGAAACTTTTGAAAAAACTGCTGTACTAAAGTCACAGGAGATCGGAGGGTCTCTTTAATTGGCTAATTTGAAAAAAGGGCACAAATACCAAAATCTTAGCATAGTCTGAAACTTTGTAGTCAGTACAGATACTTGGAACTACAGTTTTTATCCCAGTTCCTAACAAACTAAATTACATTTCCTGCTCTTTATTCTCTGGCGTAAGAGTTAGCACTGAAATGACCAAATTGCTGAAAGCCAAAGGAGCACACAGCACGTACGCTCAGACTGAGCGCCTCGTAGGTTCTTTCTAGTTAGCAGTTTGTTAATGCAACACATTTAAAAGTCCACTTTGACAAAATTAGGATCTGATTATCAGCCTCTCCAAAGGATTCCTGGAAAAGTTATTTTCTTTTTTATCATTTAAAAATGTTTCATTTACAGTCACTTTACATGAAGCTTTTCAGTGACGTAACTCTCATAAAGTGTGGTCTTCTACTTTGAAATCCATTTGATGTTTTAGAAAAAATAATTATTTGGCAGAATTGTCTTTGTGTTACTGGTTGTAAATAACTTAATTTCCTCTGCTCTCACCTCCTAAGATTTATATTTCACTGGTTTTTCTTTTGGGAATAGGTACAGAATTTTCACAGCTGTATTCAGGTAACTGAAGACTTTGTGTCTCCAGAACATCTTGTACAGTCATTTCATTTAACACAGGAACTGAGACTTTTGAAGGAAGAAATCAATTATGATGATAAACTACAGGTAAGAAATGGGTGCTTAGGCTTTGTATGTTCAGAAAATAGAATACACGCCTAGTATCTTAGGTGGTTGATTAGACTGTCAGGTTAGGATTAAACACCACACATACATTTAGTTGTGTTAGTTAGGGGGGTAGTTGTATTAATTTTAGTGACCTGTATTTTATCTTCCAGCTTAACATTTTCAAACTGACATTTTTCATCTCTGTAAATTTGACTTTCCTCAGCCTATGTTAAAGTTATTTTGTCTTGTTTGTTTCTTATTTACTACTCTCTTTAAAATTAAAAGAACTTAAAAAAAAAAAAAGTTATTTTTTCTTTATCTAGCAGTTGTCATTTGTTCATTTCATTCCAGCTCAAGCGATGAGAAATATCAATTATCTCTTTCAGATTAAAAATATCTTGTATCATGCAGTCAAAGAAATGGTGAGAGCTTTGAAGGTACATGAAGATGAAATAGAGGACACAGAAGAAGATTAACTGTGGTCCACTTGACGTCTGCAGGCTATAGGACTGGGAGCACCTTCCCACGCATGAATGAGGATGTGTGCACACAGCGACTGAAGCTTCAGAACCATCAGTGCCAAGAAATTCTCTTTGTAGTAATTACTTGTTACTGACACCACAGCAGTATAGCATATGTCACAGCTCATGTGATTCATTGTTAGTTATAAAACAAGCTAAATTCAAAAGCAGCACTACATAGCTGTTTCTGTATTATAGTGTATATGATGTTTGTGAAAATGTCAGATTTAAAATGATGTATTTATTTTTGGTAAAAACAGAAAACAAAATTCTATGCTATATTGTTGATTGAGTGTAAATGTGCCCTTGTACAGTTTAATAAAATAACTGATATTTTTCACTACATTGAGACAGTTACTGTGAGAATAGGACACAAACACCAGCTATTGCCTGCATTTGGGAAATTGCTGAATCGCACAGCAGTCATGTCATAATCAGAAAATTACTGCCAAATAATTGTAAAATTTGTAAAATACAAAGTATATTAAGTAGATACTAAATACAGACTCTTCAATATTTTGTTGAAGCTGTTGACTGTACAATTAAACATTTTCAAAAGGTGTAATTTATTTAAAATTGTCTCATTTTGGTAAAATTTATGTGAAGTTTTAAAGCTAAATATTAAACTTAATATGCTATGTAAATATATACATATATACATTTAATGATGTATTTTTTTAAACATCGGCCTGCTTTTGGTAAAGTGCAAGTGTTACATATGGCTTTGTACATTAAAGTTAAAAGGGGTTTTACATTTTCCATTAAAAAGACTTTATCAGAAATTGGGTTGCTCAGAGTCCCCTCTTTCGAGAAGCACACTGCTGACCTTGGACGAGAAGAGCTCACAGTCAGAGTAGGTCCGATGTGCGTGAGCCCGACGACATGCGGTACTTTGGAATCGCTTAGTGCCTGCCTGCTTGAGCTACGCGTGGTCCCTTTGAATTACCAGAAAAAGATGCTTTCCCACCACACCAATGGGACCTGAGAAGAGCAGAGCAGCAGCCCAAGCAGGGGTGCTTCGCACGTCGTTCTGTGCCCTGATTTTTTTGTTCACCAGCTCCCTGGAGGCTCAGACCTGGACCACACTTTGAGGGAAGGTGCAGTGTTTTAGTTATGATTGGCTTTGAGATGGGGTCTGGCCGTGCCATTCTCTACCTCAGGTGAGGTCTGGCCCACAGTGTGAGCAAGCGTGTTTCACGTGAGTGCCTCGGCTTGCGTGGGGTCAGGCAGGTGCCTGGGTGGGTGGTTGGGGCTGAAGAACACCGGACATGATTTTGAGCTTGCGACTTCCACAGGGCCTCGCGCTGGCCAGGCAGGCACTGTGCCAGAGCCACGTCCCCGGCCCCAAGCTTGGGGTTTAATACTGTCTAAACATGCCCCAACTGTGACTTCTTTTGCCTGCTATTTTCATGTGTTGTATTTGATACGGTTTTGGTGTGAAATTAATGAGTCTGATGCCAGAGTGTTGTAGAGATTCGTACCTGCTGGTCCCCTACGGTCCGATAGGACCCTCATGTGTATGGTTTTCTCCCAGAAGGGTTTTGCTCCCCCCTGCTCTTCCACCCTTGAGCACAGCTGAAGCCAAGCGGTTTTGAGCCAAGCAGTGTGGCTCCTTCAGAGCAAACCCACCTGGGGGGAGAGCGTTTTATCGTAGTCGGAAGGACTTCCTGTCTGAGGTCTGAGCTCTGCTCATGAACTCACAGGCTGGGAAGCTGGGGGTTACTGCTTGCCTTAAAATTTTTAGAGGAAGTCCTCTGACCGTCTGGTCTGTTCTTCATTCTGTGAACTCTGCATTCTTCAAAGACATCAGTATGTTATTTCCTTCCAGAAAGTGTAAGTCTTAAGTGTGTAGAAGAGTTTAAAAAATGTCAGTCAGGGTTCCCATAAAGAGAAACCCAAGCCAAGCGTTTACGCCCTTCCTGGCCTCGTGGGGGATGTCATTCGGACCTGCGTGCGGGTTCCTTCCACGGAGTGATGACGTACACGTGTTCGGGTGCATGTTCGCTGTGTTTTGGCTGTGTGTCCTGCTATCCAGTCACCTAGGCTGGGACTCAGACCTTCCCTGTTGCAAACATCTGACACCCAGGTTACACCTTGAGACCGCGTGGGGGGCGCAGTTAAAGTAGGATAGCTGCCATAGTAATCTCAGTCTTTGGACGAAAGTGGAGTGGCTCTTCCTGCAGTGTTGGCAGGCTCCAGGTCACCAGCTGCGTGGAAACTGACTTCCTTGGCTAGGGAGCTGTCATAGCTGACTCAGCTGTCCAGTCGGTACTCCGCGGGCTGTGGTTATAGCTCAGTGGTAAAATGCGTGAAGCACAAAGCCCTGAGTTCAGTCCCAGCACTTGGGGTGGGGAGCTTCCTGTAAATGAGCCATACGGATAGATTGGCCTTCAAAAAGACCTCAGCTCTGGGGCTGATGGAGGGTATACGAAGGACACAGTTTGTATGTGGGGGTCAGAACTGGACTCCACTTTGAGAGAAGGTGCAGTGTTTTGGTTATGATTGGTTTTGAGATGGGGTCATACTTCAGGCTGGTTTTGAACTCACTGTAGCCCACGCAGGCCTCAAACTGGGCTCAGCCACCACCCAACTGCTGGGATTACAGGTGTGTGGCACCACACCCAGCAAGAGAGAAGGCACATTTTTATGGCAGATGGATCCGCTGCTGCTTTGACAGGTAATGAAAGGTGTGGGTGGTTAAGACTGAACAAACACGCCAAAGTCCAAAATTAGACCCGAACTGACTCCTTCCCCTCAAGAGCGCTGATGGGGACCTGTCATCACGGTGGGTGATTCCCCATGCGCTGGAGATGATAGAAACAAAGGATGGAGGCAGGACACGCCGTCCGCAAGAGAGGATGTGGGGACCGCTGCTTCCAGCTGCTCGTGCCCTAGCTGAGGTTAAAGGGGAAGGTGCCATCTGACACGAACTGCCGCGGGTCAGTGCCACCTCCGCGAAAGGCGGTCACTGTGTGTGGTATGTTCCTGTCACTCACATCAGGACGTACAGGTTTCTCAATTTGTTTCTTGTAGAAGAAACTTTGCACAAGCCACATGCTCCAGTCCTCAGGCCTTAATCCTATTGTAACGTGCATACCCAAAGCCATCACAGTTGAGCTGACTAGAGTGTTTGAATCAAAGCTTTCTAACACCAGTGAGGCCACAGGATTGTGGCACATACGTTGAATTGTAACACCTCTGTCCCACTCCCTCCAGTAGGAAATGGTGTGGTTCAGGATATTAAGGGTGCAGGGAGTTGCTGGGGATATAGCTCCGCGTCACAGCACCTGCTCAGAGCCCAGTGATAAGTCACAGGTTCTAAATTTGCCAGCTGTACTCCCAGTTACATCATCATGGAAAACTGCTCACCCCTGGTCGCTGGAAGTTTTGAGGAACAACATAGGGATTTATTCGTCCAGCCCAGTCTACTTTCACCCGTGACCTGTGTCAGGACTCAGTTTGTTCTCAGTGTTCTATTCACATTTGCAACAGTTGATAGTGAATTTTTCAAGTCAGTTGAAAAACTTTTAATTAAATCAAATGAACCAAGCTCTCATATCAGCCAGTGTTGTATTATAGTTTTGTTTTAGTATTGGAGAGTGAACTCAGGAACTTTGCACTGAGCTACATCCCCAGCCCTTATTTGAGACAGAGTCTTGCTAAGTTGCAAAGCTGTTCAGGCAGGATTCAAATTTGTGATCCTCCTGCCTCAGCTTCCTGCGTGTTGGGATTACAAGCGTTGCACCACAATATCAGTATGTCCCTAGATGCTAACACATTTTCTTTCCTTGAGCCAGGAGACACTACTGTCAAGGGAATTCAACTTTGAGTTTATTGCACAGGTAAGCAAGGATGCGAATGTAACCAGTGGCAGAGCGCTTGGTAGATGAGGCCCTGGGTTTGACCCCCAGAGATGTGGTGGGAGGACAATCTGTTTGTCCCCTTTTCCCTTAGCCTGCGCTCCAATCAGGTTTGCTCAGCTCTGTTTGGTCTTGGCAGTGCCGGGGACTGAACCCAGGGCCTGGTGCATGCTCGCCGAGCACGCTTCTGTTGGGCCTCAGCCCAGCCTGTTTCCTTTCTAATTCACACTCTTGCTCAGGCTCATCTGCACCTAGACAGCCATTTTCCTGTCCTTCAGGCCCTACTACTTTTCCACAAAGCCTACAATTACACTGACTCCTTTATAATCTCAGTAGAAGGCAAAGTAGTATTCACTAATAGGTGTTCATTAAATATTTGGTACCTGTATTTGGAGTATACTGATTTAAACCGGGAGATGACTTTGCCTGTATATAGCTGTAAACCACTCTGCTTTCTAGTGAACAACTAAGGTTTTCTCTGCAACCTTTCTGCAGCCCACCAAACCCCTTCCCAGGGGGTCCCAAGCAAGCCTCAAGTTGGTTCTTAGGAAATAGGGGTATTGCTTCAGGCCTGCTTTGACTGCCAGCTTGTCCGGGATAACAGCAAATGCTAGACCAGCTCTTGTTAATGACTGCTTTCAACCTAACGTTCAGGAAGCGGGAGGGTGGCAGCCCACACAGCTCAGAGGTCTTCTTGAGGTTAAATCCAGGGAACAAAACTTGAAAGCCCAGGTCAGAAGTGAAAAACCCATAGTCTCAGCCTGCACAAACTTGGCCCGGAGCTCTCTTTAAAACACTTTCTCTTCAAACTGCGTTTCCATATTTGCTCTAGACTAGGCAAGCTAACCAAGACCTCCTACAGACCAATATTCCACATGAACCCTGGCACAGCCCAGCTGGGCTAACCCCGAAAACCAGAACAGTTCCTCACTGTCCACTAGGTGTCACTGTGGGCCAGCAGTATCCTTTAAAGGACTTCGTACTTCGAATCTTTTAAATCTGAGGACACTAGGAAAAAAGCAGCCGTACCCCTCACGGAGATCCCCGATTACACTAGACGGAGATCCGGACAAAGCACAAACCCAAGATCACCTATCTTCCATCTGCGATTGAGAATGATTCGACAGTCGTTATTACTACGGTTCACATCTTGACCCTGCAGTCAGGTTCTAAACAACCCTGTGGCAGACTTAGAGCTAGTATTGCTATTACTGAAGGATTCAGCCACAATGCCCCAAGTGAAAAGCATCACTATAAAAAACAAGCATAAGGCTTCTCACTAAGCAGAACAAACTGCTTTCACGAGATGTTTGTGCCTCCCCGCGCATCAGTTCTCTGGTGGAGACTGCGTGTCTTAGTTTAATGCAGTTACTGCATCTCGGCCAACACAGCTAGTCTGCTGGTTCTGCGGGTCAGCCCTTCTGTTCCTGCACACCAGACGGACAGGAAGCCAACACCCTCACCAGACCCACGGGAGGCAGTCCACACCGAAGCCCTCCTCACAGGGGCCCCAGGGACTGTCTCTGCTCATGACTGCTGTGACCCAGTACACAACCTCACAGTCCTCGGACTTCCTCGGCTTGAAGGATGAAAAGCTGACGACATTCAAAAAAAGGATCAAGTGTTAAAAAGCAGAAAGAATGTATTTAACATGTCAAATTGACTTTGGAGAAAATATTTTAACAAACTTGATACACCACTAGAGACAAATTTTTTTTTTTTTTTGGTCTTTTTGAGACAGGGTCTCGCTATGCAGTTCAGCCTGGCCTTGAGCTCACTTTGTAGCCCAGGCTGGTCTCTAACTTGCAATGATCTTCCTGCCTCAGCCTCCTGAGTGCTGGGATTACAGGCGTGCACCACCACGCCCAGCTGAGACAAATTTTTGAAGGAACTAGTTATTTTAAAAACATTTCCTTTTCGCTTAAGGTTCCAGGTAGTATGCATCTGTGGTTACCACAGCAACAGAGCTGATACTTACTCCAAGTTACCGCCCTTTGAAACAAACGCTCCTTCCGGGAGTTAGTCTGAAAATTTGCAGTGAGGACTCAGAACAAGACTTTATGAGCTCCTTTGCTCTCGTTTGGTTTCTGGTGGTTTGAGACCTGGTTTTGCCCTATTATTCAGGCTGACCATAAACTCGGTGTCCTCCCACCTCAGCCTCTACTGCTGGGATTACAGGCGTGTGCCGCCAGGCCCAGCATGGAGGCGGCGGCCAAAGCCCACAGTGCCCGCTGTCACAGGTGCCCTCCTGAGTACTAACCAGGCCCAACCCTGCTCAGCAAAGAGCAGCTCACTCAGGGCAGTGTGGCCCTAGATTTAACCCTCAGCTGGTTGTCCAGACCTTACAGCAAGGGGCCACCAGAAGACAGGCCACGTCTCTCAAAGCAATGAGCTTTGGGGTGGGGTGAGGGGTTTGAGAAATGGTCTCGCTATGTAGTCCAGGTGGCCTTGAATTCACTATATGGCCCAGGCTGGCCTCAAACTCAGTGATCCTCCTGCCTCAGCATCAGGAGTGCTTGAGACTACAGGCGTAGAGGAGTGCACGACCATGCCCAGCCCAAACCATTCTTAACCATTTCAGTGCCTCAGGCTAAACTCCAGCCAGGGCAGAGGCAGTGCACCCAAAACAGAGGTAACCATCTGCTCTGGCAGCCTAGGAAATATGTTATAGTCTTGGTCAGAACACATTTAAACCTCAGGAACTTTCAGAATGGCTCTTAACCAAAAGCCTGCGAACAGTAGAACAGCACCCTGAGGAACTTTATACTCTTTCACTTCCCTTCTAAGGGTTAAAAGACTACGAAATACTGAAAGACCCAAGTCCGGAACACGCTAAAGAAACCATTCAAATTCCCCAAGTTTGTAACACAGAAGGAGCCGCTCAGTAACTTGCTTTTAAACTATCACATCCAACAAAGGTATAAAACACAATTACTTTATTGATCTCTTACAATCGAACACCGCCGGCCCCCACTGCTCCACTCCAAGTCAGGAAAACAAAAACTGCTTGCTTGGTACTTTCAAACGATGCACTATACAACAGAACTGAAAACGCGCCCTGATTAATTATGTAAACTGTAAAATTTTTAAAAAGCATAACTAATAATTTGGTTCCTTTCTTCATAAAATGGAAATTTAAACATTTCTCCTGATAGTCGTGAGGTTATCATTCTGAGTAGTGCAAGGGTGGCGCACACAGTTCACCTGGAAGGCTGCGTCTCACACCCCTTCTGTAAACTCAATGTGCGCGACCACGCAGACAGTCAATGCATGATGAAGGGCGTACTTCAGATACAAGACAGCCCCGAGGGCCACTGTATTATTTAGGTTTTGCATTATCTTTTATGGCGTTATAGATTTTTTTTTTTTGGTCTTTTTGAGACAAGCTCTCGATATGCAGCTCAGCTGGCCTTGAGCTCACTTTGTAGCCCACGCTGTCTCGAACTCGAACGATCCTCCTGCCTCAGCCTCCCGAGTGCTGGGATTACAGGTGTGTGCTACCACACCCGGCTTATGGCATTATAGATTAATTACATATAACATACTTTCATACATTTAAACCCTGAAGATTCAAAAAATAATTGTTGCTTGAAGATATTATTCCAGGTAGCCATTTGCTTTGGATCGGGAGAACGCCAGCCCCAGCCGTGTGTGCCAAGGCAGGGTCGCCAGCTGTGCGAGAAGCAGACCGCGGTACGCTTCACAGTGACGTCCCGCGTCCGGCGCACCTCTCTCCCTCAGAGCGGACGGACGAGAGAATTCTGGGACTGCCCTTGCCTGTGGTTTTCCCTTTTTTTCTTTTCTGGATTAACTGTGTTACTCAATTATTTCCTCTTCTGAACTCTCTCCTGACCTTCCATTTTAATTACTCATAAATCCTTTCAGGATGTCCTCAGAGAGCTCCATAAGCGGAAGCTCTGGAGATGGAAAATCCAAGGGAGGAAGGTTGGGTATTGGAATGTCCTTGGCTTTCCCGGTATTTGCTGCAAACTTCTGCCAGGTTGAGGAGGCTGCAGCACTTTCTGAATGTGGTGGCAGGCTCCAGAGCTCGGATTTTTCTACAAAATCAGCATCCACATCCAGCTCCTTTTCTGCTGAACCTTTTAGAAGTCTGGCCTTTTCGGCCCTTAGTTGTTTATTTTCTTTCCTTAATCTCTCATTCTCGGCCACAAGGAACTCCACGTGTCTCTTCAGATCTGCAATCTTGGTTGCCTGCTCCTCTATAATCGTTTTGTCATCTTTTGGGGCTTTGCTTCCAATGCACGGCTCCGTGGGCTCACTCTTTTGCTGAAGTAAGTACAGCAGTGTGTCTGGATCCCTGTCAAAAACCCCCTGGACTTCAGGGAGGCGTCTCTCTGCGGAAGGGCTGTGCTTCTGAGCGAGAAGGGGGTTCTGGGCCTCCGCGTCCTCCGCAGACGGCCTGGGCGATGCCTGCAGGTGGGCAGCGACGTCCCTGTCCCTGTCCGCGTGCTGCTGGGCCTTCAGCCGCTCCTCACGCTTCGCCCGCTTCCAGCGCTCCTGGATGAGGAGCAGCTGCTTCATGTGGCTGTCCCTCTGCAGCTCCAGGGACAGGCGAGCCTGCAACAGGGAAAGGTCAGTTGGCAGGATGAACACTCGTCCCTTCAGTGTTTTCCAAAAGCCTCCCTCCTGAACAATCAATACTTCAATATTTACAATATGTTTGCAACTCAACAGAAACAAAGAATTTCAAAATAACTAGGTATTTCTAGGTAAGCTGGAGAAAGGTGTTATTCATAAACAAGGTACCGCTCATCCGGAAAACTAGAAGTCCTACTCCCAAACAACAAAGTAACTCAGACTTCTCCTGAAGATGCTTCTAACCTCTGTTGAACATTAGAAATCCTCCCTCCTGGCGTGCCTTCCTCAGCGACCAGCCGAAACCCAGCAGGGTGAGGAGGCTCAATGCACACCTGCACGACGCGGCTGTCTGGTGAGCAGGCTCTATAGCAGGGGTGGCAAGCGTTCAGAGCTCTCAGTAATGACAAAGCGCCCGCTGCGGCACGAACGCCGCAGGTCACCCCCACTGTTCTATACTATCAAAGACAGTGGTCAGAGACCCAGAGTTCACTATGAAGACTAAGTGGCTTTCTGGCTTGTCACCAACATCCCTCAAAGAAAGTAACCCCCTCGCTCAGTTAGACAAACAGGACCAGCATTTTACAATCAAGAAATCAGCTTTAGGTTTGAGGATACAGCTCAGGGGTAGTGTCTGCAAACCATGCACCACAAAGCCCTGGGTTCGGAGCCCACCGCCGAAAACAAAAAAACAAGAATCTCCTGTAATCCCAGCACTTGAAGGCTGAGGCAGAAGAATCTCCAGTTCAAGGTCAGACTGAGCTACACACTGAGTTCGAGTCCTGCCTAAACTAGAGACCCGTCTCAAAAAAAGCTGGGAAGGAGCTCAGTGAGACTTGCCTAGCACATACAGGGCCCAGGTTTCAATCCCCAGTACTGCGAACACAAAAACCCCTAGGAGGCAAGCTCTCTCTCCAAACACAGAACACAATTTTGGGGTTTTCTGGCAGCACTGGGGACTGAACCCAGGGGCCTGCACTGACCTGCCTCACCAGTCCTTTTTATTTTGAGACAGGATCTCACTTAACTGCCCAGGCTGAGCTTGAGCTTGTAAGCCTCCTGCCTCAGCCTCTCAGAGTCTTGGGATTACAGGTGTGCGCTACCACACCTGGTGAAACACAGTAAGTATAGGAATGCAAGAAGAGACAAGGGGGACACTGTTCACATTTACGTTACCATTGTTAGGCAAAGGACAGCTGAGCTGGCTTCACCAGGGCGGCTCTTCACTGTGAGCTAAATCAGGTCAAACACGAGCGGTCCTCAGGAAGGTGTGAAGTGGGGTCTTTAACGGTGTCTGGTGCTCGGCCATCTGCAACTCTCTGAGGAGCAACTATGGCAGAACTGGTTGCCACACCGGGGACAGCCGCAGGAGCTTTTATCTCCTCTCTAAAGGATTCCACTCTTGCCAATTTTATTTTTGGCTTTTGGGGAGAGTTTTTTGGTTTGAGATGTCTCACTATGTAGCCCAGGCTGGCCGTGAACTCATGGCTACCCTCCTGCCTCAGTTTCCCACATGCTGGGATTACACTGCCAATTTTATATACTTTTCACTCTCCTTTTTTTTGTTTTAAGACTGGTCTTACCATGTTGCCCATGTGGGTCTCCGACTCACAATTCCCTTTCCGCAGCGTGAGTAGCTGGGTTACAGGTGGCTACCACATATCTTACATATTTTTGACACAGCTTTTTTAGAGGAATATAACGCTTTTGGTTTATAATACAATTCAGGAGTCCAAGAGCCCTTGCAACAAGCATGAAGAGTGTGTCTCACCTGCTCAGACTGTGTCAGCTTCATGGCTTCACAGAGGTACGCTGGTGAAGGAAGAGGCACACGAGCGTGAGTGTCAGCGCTTTGTAACTATCGGACTAAAGAAGGGTTTTAATACTCACATCGCAGAGAGCTGGCCTTACAAGCAATTATGCCGTAACTGGAGATTCTTTTAAAGGGACAGGACTCTCCGAGGATGTCGGTGGTACAAATGTAAATATTCCCCAGCCCATCTTAAAGCAGGGTTCTGCTCCATAACCTTCCAGATGCTGCTCGATGGCAGAGAGCAGGTGCCCAACATGCAGAGAACCTGGGTCAACCCCAACCCCTTACAGGAAACCCCAACAAACCCCTAGGATTGAAGATGTTGCACTCAGAAAAACAGGTTTAGGGGAGGTTAAAATGAAATAAAAACCTGTGGACATCTTACTTCACTCTGCTCAGAAAGAGACTATCAGTGACTCTCTAGCCACCCAAACACCTGAACTGTATCAACTTTTGCCTCCATTAAAAACTAAATTTATCAAATTGTTTCTGGGCTATACCACCAACATACTACAAATACAGTCACTAGTCAAGCATGGTGGCGCACGCCTGTAATTCCAGCTCTCAGGAGGCTAAGGCAGGAGGATCACTGCAAGTTTAAGGGCAGCCTAGGCTACACAGTTCAAAGCCAGTCTGAACTACTGAGACCCTGCCTCAAAAAACTAAAAGCCAGTTTGAACTACTGAGACCCTGTCTGAAAAACCAAAAACACAGTAACTAAAAGCCCTAAGAGAGCCAGGGATATAGCTAAGTGGCACAGAGCCTGCCTGGCAAGCACAAGGTTTTAAGTTCGATTCCTGGTACCAAAAAATAAAAAAATAAAAATAAAAGTCCTAAGAATATGTAAACAAATTTACTGTAAGGAAGTTACTAAGGATAGTATATTACATTAAAGACCTTCAATTCTGGGTGATTTGGTTTGTCTGAATACAAATAGTCAATGTAAAATCATTCCTTTTCCTCTAGGGCTGACTGCTAGACAGCTGTTCTGGCCTGGCCTCTGAATCGTCCCCCGGGGCCCACATGCTGAAGGCTTGGTCTCTGGCTGACGGCACTTCGGGAGTGGGAAAAATTTCCGTGAGGCCCAGTGAAAGAAACTCAGGTGACTGGGCCAGCCCCCGCAGGATGAGACTGGCCCTGGAGCACTGCCAGGAGGTAAGCAGCTTTGCTCGCCCACCAGCTCCCCCGCCAGAGGTTTGTGCCTTGGCATAGTCCCACAGTCACAGGGCCAAGTAACCACGGACTGAACCTTGAAAACCATGAGTCAAAATATTTTTTTCCTGCTTAAGGCTAATTGTATCACCTATGTTGTCACGGAAACAGAAGCCTAACACAAGAAACTGGTGCTGTGCAGGTGCTTCCATGTGCAGCTATCCCTGGTGATGTGGGTCGGAAGCCTTTGGAGTTGCTCTGCAGGCCCAACCTGGCAAAGCCTAGAAAACTAGAGAGCTTCCAACATGGAAAGCAGAGCTTCACGGGCAATGCTGGCGTGAGCTCGAAAGACCAGACGTTGACAGCAACGCAGAGGGAAGGCCAGGCTCCGAGGCTTCATTTTCTCTGCTCTTTGACAGCTGGACAGAGGCTCACTTTGTTTCCTTCAATTCTCTCATTTCAGACTTTCCTTCCTTGGAGTTCTTCTCAGGTGGTGACCTGTCCGTGCAACATCTCTACAGGGATTTTCCGAGTCACTTCCTTCCATACAGAGCACATCCACCTCCCTCTCTACCTCTCAAACACCTATTAGGAAGCCCAGGTGCAGGTGAACTGAGGAAACCGTGCATTCGTCCCAACACATCAATCTGCAGCTCTACTCCACAACACAAAGCTATTTTTAAGTCTAAACTCCAAGTCGGCTCAGTAGGGCTTACTAATCACCTGAAGTTCTATCTTCACAATGAAAGCTAATGTGATCTAACAGGTGGACTCTAGAAGTGTGTGCTGTTGGGGAGGGATCTGAAGTCCAAAAGCAGTTTTAAGTCCTTAAAGACAAAGATGAGGTTAAGAATGAAACTTCTCTTCCTTGTTATTCAGAACACCCTGCACCTCAGTATACAACGTATGTGGATCCCCGCTCCATTTTAACGTATGTTACACGTATATAACTATGACTACTCTGTGCTCTGCATCTGTCTCCACGGTGACTACAAATGTAACAGTCTGAAAACATAATACAATTAGGAAGTATTTAAAGAGCATGAATTGCCAAAGTTAATGTTAGGCAAGGCCCTAACAAATTCACCATAAAAACACACCAAGATTTATGGGCTACCTACTATGTGCCCAAATATATGGATTACACTTCAGCAGTAAAACTAATCTTTTAAAAACAATATTTGCTCTGAAAAGTACTGACCTACAAACAAAAATCATGAAGAGAATTTACCCTAACCAGGGCCCATGTAATCTGTATCTCAGAAGTAAAACAACACGGAGGGGCAGACTCCACCAGGAAAGAGGGCGGCTCCCGCAGAGGGAAAGAAGGGCCTTCTGCAGCAGGAGCACGGCTCTCAGGAGGGTGCCTACGCACTCTGGATGCCGTGAGGAAAGCCCCGCCCTCACAACTTTTGGGTTTGTGACTCAGCCACAGACGTTGGTCAAGGCAAACAGGCCCCTTCACTATTTCTGAGTAGAACATATGCAAAGCTGCTTGGCTGACTGAGATAAATTAGGTCTTTGATAAGTGAACAATTCTTTTTCCTATTTCCTCACTGAGGCGCTAAGGACTGGACCACAGAGCTCATCCCTAGCCCCCACTACCCTTTCTGAGACAGGGTCTCACTGAGTCACTACACTGGCCACACGAGGCTTAAACTTGCCTACTTCCACCTCAGGCCCCAGAGCCCTGGGATTACAAGTGTGCACCTCTACACCCTGCTTGTTGTGACTTTTATTCTTCTTTTTTTTTTTAAAGAGAGTAAGAATTTTAGAGAAATTAAAAACGATACAGAATTTCAAAACAAGATGACAGGACATCAACAACGGTTGTTATATTGCATATTATCTTCAAAGCAGTTGTTCAGATTACCAGATATAGGCATGCAAAATTGATCAAAAAATTAAGCACTAACTGTCCCTTTCAATAAACCAATAGAAATTAGTAGTACAGTTATCTTAGCTTCTCCTGTGTGTGTGTGTGTATATATATATATATATATATGTATTTTTTCCCCTTCCTTTTCTTCATTCCCCCATCCCAGTTATTCTTTCCTTTTGAGCAGTTTCTCTCCCTTTCACCATGTCTACCGGACCGTTCCGATTTTATCTCCTCTTCCAGTTTCTCACACTAGGGAGATAGTCCGATGCTTACACATGCGGGTCTGATTTACTTCGCCTATGAGCATGGTTGCACCATTTACCTATAAAAGCCCCGAGTTACTCTAAGTGCTACAGGATACTGGGGAAAAGAAACTCTCTTCAGTTTCACAATCAGTATTTCATAAAGATCCAGGTGTGGTGGTGCACACCTGTAATCCCAGCACTTGGAAGGCTGAGGCAGGAGGATCCTTGTGAGTTCAAGACCAGCCTGGGCTACAAAGTGAGCTCAAGGCCAGCCTGAACTGCACAGGGAGATCTTGTCTCAAAAAGACCCCCCAAAAAAAAAAGTATTTCATAAAGAACTATACTCACCTGCAGCCTTTTTGTGACAAGAAATAGCCTCTTCGTATTTCCCCGCAGCTAGTAACCGGTCTGCTCGTCTGCTCTGCTGATGAGCCTAGAAGACAAACACCCTAAATTCCTCTGAATTATAAAGTACACAACTGTTTAAAAGCAAAACGGAGGCTGGGGTACAGCTCATGAAGGCAGAGAGCCTGCTTGGACACCCTTTTCTCAAGACAAAAACAACTGCTCACATGAGAGATGATGCTGGTCTGTCACACATCAAATCATCATTACAGCTACATCTGTAAGGAGGGCTACTTAATGAGGAAGGCCTAGGAGTACAGGACCTGAAAGTTACCGACAGCTCCTGTCGGCTCTACCATAAGCCCCCTTTTGTGAACTCTTGGCACATATGCCTCCCTTTTTGAGGTACAAGTCCACACAGTTTAGGCTGGCCTCCACGGCAATCCTCCTGCCTCAGCTTCCCAAGTGCAGGGATTATTATAGATGTGTGCCACCATACCCTGTCACATACCTACTTTTTTGTTTTGTTTTTTGAGACAGGGTTTCACTATGTAGTCCAGGCTGTCCTTGAACTCACTGTGATCTTCCTGCCTCAGCCTGCTGGCTCCACATACCTGCTTGAGCACAGTGACATTTTTTTTTTGAAAGTACAGGTCCCAAAAGGATTCCTACTGCCAAATAGTAATAATAATAATAATAAAGTACAGGTCCCATTAAATTTTTCTATGTCAAAACCAGGGATGGTGGTGCATGCCTTTAATCCCAGCACTTGGGAGGCGGAGACAGCAGGACTGCTGTAAGCTGAGGGCCAGCCTGGGCTACACTGTCTCCAAAAAAAACCAATTCGTATCAGAAATCGAGTAAGCGCAGATTATACCAGGCTCTCTCAGCTTAAACACTATGACAGGCACGTGGTCCTGGCTAACCGTCTGCCTCAGTTCTCCCCTCTCTGAAATAAGAGTTGCTGCAAGTAAAAAGCTGTGTTACACGCATACACGGACTCTCCATAAGAAATGCAGCCATCATGTATACTGCAAACATGTACTCATAAAAAACTTTCAATGAGAGTTCTGAAAATTACTGAAGTGTCACAGCACTTAAAACGCTGCCCAGGACACAGCACCATGCAAGTCCATCATTACGCTAGTACTGCGACAGATATAAAAACGTTGGAGTTGACAATGTACTTGGGAGAACTACAGTGAATTTTTTAGAACTAAAGATACTCTAGGAAAACTACCTTGGTAGTTTCGTACTTCTATTATTTGTTGTTGTTGAGACAAGAATTTTGCCATGTAGTTCAGGCTGATCTCAACTCGGTGCCCTCCTGCCTCAGCCTACCCAAGTGCTGGTGTTACAGGTGTGGGCCACTACACCCGGCAGTAATAATTATTTTTAAAGATTTCACACTTTAATATTTTTTTTTGTACAGGGGATTGAACCCAGGGCCTTCACTGAACTACTAGTACCCCAGCCCTTTACTACTGGACAAGGTCTTGCTAAATTGTCCAGGCTGAGCTGGAACTTGTTCTCCCTCCTCAGTTACCCACGGTGCGATGGTCATTGCTGTGTGCTACCACAGCTGGTCAAGAGCTCACATTTTAAACCCACGTCTCTCTATACAGTTCTTGGCTGAATCTTATAGCCAGGTGTGATGGCACATGCTTGTAATCCCAGCACTCGGGAGGTGGAGGCAAGAGGACTGCCACGCGTTCGAGGCCAGCCTGAGACCCTGTCTCAAAACAGTAAACAAACACTAGGGGACTCGAAATAGAAGTGCCGCCTGTTTCTGCGCGCTGCTCCTCATGGGTTCCCACCGGGAGTCGTCATTCCCGGTACAGCCTTATGTGGACACCTACACATCCCGTCCTCCAAAGCTCATGCTAAAGCTTCCACTGGGGTGACACTCAGACGTGCGAGGGCAGCCCTGCGGAGGGAGGGACGGCCGAGCCTCAGAGGCCGAGCAGCGTGTCCCGGGGCAGGGCAATGGCCTAACACCCACCCGCGGCACCCCTGCTCTTCCCGCTGCCTTCTTTTATTCATTTATTTATTTTCTGGTGGTGGGACTCGAACTCAGGACCCTGCGTGTTGCCCAGCTGCACTGCATCCCCGGCCCGTGGCCCGTTCTTCGGGGTCCAGTAAATCACCCCTTCTGGCTGAAGCGCACTCAGAGAGCTCGTCTTCGGCCACCGCAGAAGCCCACGCCGGCTGGGTCGCGGGGCGGTCGCCCTCACTGCAAGCAGTCTCTGCTGCCACAGGCTAACCGTTGTAAAAGACAGGCCCGCGTCTCCTTTGCAAAGGAGACTGTACTATCACCTACAGCTCCTGGCTTACTCTTTCTGTGAGCTCGGCGAGAGCCGGATTTGAGGGCTGAAAGTCCATTACGGACGGACAGCACCACCGGCAAGCAGCAAAGACCGCTGCGTACCAACTTCACCGTGAGGTCTCCAGCGGCGGAGTTGCGCTCTCCCACTCGCTCCCAGGCCTCCTGGGAAGGCGGACGGGCCCTCCAAGGCAAGGCGCCGACCCCGGACTGTGTCCACGCAGTGGAAGTACATTCGGGATGCACGCAGGGCGCAGAGTCCCAGGAGGCCCTCTTTTTGATTGTAAATCTTAACAACAACCTCTGCCTGCAGCTCTGCCCACACTTTTTCTTCTTAGCTTCCAGTTTGCCTTGCTTTCTTCTCTCATCTCCCACGGAGACAGTGAGAATCTCAGGCCTGACCTTTCACATTACAAGATACAACTCACTAGCAAGCTGTTAAATCTACTTAGTGGGGCTAGGCGGGGTGGCGCAGGCCTATAATCCCAGCACTGGAGAGGCTGAGGCAGGAGGATTGTTGTGAGTTCGAGACCAGCCTGGGCTACAAAGTGAGCCAAGGCCAGCCTGAACTGCATAGTGAAACCTTGTCTCAAAAAGACAAAAAAAAATTCAAAGAGGAACAGGGAGGGGTGAAGGGGAAGGAAACAAGGGAAAAGTTTTAAAAAGAGAGAAAAATAAAATAAATAAAATAGCCAGCTTTTACCTCACCGATTTTTACTACCAATATAATTAACACATCGGCTGGGGCTGGGGATTTAGCTCAGCGGCACAGCACCTGCCTGGCAAGTGTAAGGTCGTGAGTTAGATCCCGGGTACCGGAATAAACAAAACAAACAAAACAATTAACATATCGGGGGCTGGGGATTTAGCTCAGCGGCACAGCACTTGCCTGGCAAGTGCAAGGTCATGAGTTCGATACCAGGAAAAATAAAATCTAATTAACATATCATCATTACAAAGATTCTAGTATGCACAGGGCCACTCCCTGGACCATGACTGGATGAGCAGCTCGGAAGCAGGAAGACTTGTTAGTGAGGGGGGAACTGGCCTTCCCAGAGGGAGGCTCAATTATGCGGTGGGGGGCCACACAGCACTCCTGAGCACCAAACAGGAAAGAACCATGGCGGTGGCCATGAACCCTGCCCACTGCGGCACAGGTGCACAAGGCATGAACAATACTCATGTGTAAACTAAGGCCTGACATCACTTCCCAAACTGTCAACCAACAAACCAAAGAATTACAGATTATCTTACTTTAAGTTTTGACATTTCCTACCAACTCACCTTGCCAAAATTCAATGCATGGAAAGAAATGCTTAAATTTATACTAAGCAATTTTCTAAATGACAATTTTCCCATATTAAGTTACAAGAGCTGAGACATGGCAGTGCATGGCTACAACCCCAGCACTCTGGGAGTTGAGGCAGGAGGGTGACAAGGTTAAGCCCAGCCCGGGCAACTTTTGTCACTCACAAGATCCTGTCTTCCAACTAAGAAAAAGAGCTGGGGGTGTAGCTGAGTGTGAAGGCCCTGGGTTCCATCCCTGTAAAGAGGGTCGGGGGCGCTGACAAGAAAGAAAAAATCTTGGTGAAATAAACTTCCAGAGGCAAAATACCTTTTCCTTCAACAAAAATACAATTTCTCTTATTTTCTCTGACCAACCTTGAAAATCAGATAACTGGAAGCCATTGTCCATACTAACTACATATTAAAATTAGTATTTCAAGCTAGTCTCTTCCATACCTTAAAAATTCACTGTGAGAAAATAAGCCCACAGGTACTTACAAACCTACCATAAATACTGCAGCAGAGCAACGCAATGCGGACACAGAAACTATAGTGCAACAAAAAGACGCTGAAATGAACATGAGTACTCATGGGAACACTGCTGGCGAGGGCATATCCGCGTGAGGTGTGAGCCACAATGTATGCACTTGAGCCACTGGCCACGTAATCACTTAATTTCTCAGTCGAGGGTTATCCATTACACAGGTAGGAAAAAGTTTTAAATTGTAAAGATGCTCTGAGGATACATGATTATAAGTCAAAGGGCTATAATAAACTCTTATACAATGAATTTGGACTACACTATGTTTTTAGAAAATACAACTTGTGGGGTAGGGAATACAGCTCAGCAGCATAAGCACTTGCCTGGCAAGCCTGAGGTCATCACTTTGATTCCCAGTACCAAAAAAAAAAAAGTATTAAAAAAAATACAAAATACAACTTGTATATACTAGTGGGATTCTCAAAGGTACAAACAGAATTATGACCGCTCGCTCATGCTGAGTCAACAATACTAAGTGGTATGTTCCCTGAGCCGGGTGTGGTGGTGCACACCTGTAATTCCAGCACTCCGGAGGCTGAGACAGGAGGATCCTTGAAGTTCAAGACCAGCCTGGTTTACAAACTGAGCTCAAGGCCAGCCTGAACTGCATAGGAAGACCCTGTCTCAAAAAGACCACAAAAAAAAAAGTGGTCTGTCCCCTGACAGGAAAGCATGAGACAATCTTCAAGTCAGGTCTGGGGGTAAAGGGCCATAATCCCAGCTACTTGGGAGGCTAAGGTGGAAAGACAGCGGAAGTTCTGAAGCCAGCCTGGGCAACTTAGCAAGATCCTGTCTCAAAAAGGAGGACCATTACAGCACAGTGCTCTCTGGGTTCAATCCCAGTACCAGAATAAATAAAAATAAACGTCAATCTCAGTTCCATTGCTACTTTCTAATACACAGGAGGCCAGAGATCAGATAAAAACTGCCGATTTCGTGCTCCCTCTGCCGCTGTCTCTCTTCCAGTCTTCGTAAGACACTACAGACTTGTGAGGCACTTGGCTGGGGTTATGCTCCAGCCTGCAGCCAAAAACAGGGAAGCTAACTGGAATGGAACCAATGGTCACTTTGCAAGAAGCACTTTGCAAACGGCTGGTCATTTCTAACAGTATTTCCATGAGGCTTCAGAATCGAGCCACCCATGTTTCGCTGCCCACTGTCACCTTAAACACAAGGGAAAAATTCACTGAGGTAGTCCAACCCTTCAGTGTACGCAAATCCTACAAACGGGGGCAGGGCCGAATTTCACACAGCAGGAGCGGCTCTGCAGAGCAGCCACCCTGGTACCAGGGACTCGGAACCACAGCTGCTGGTGAATGAGACACCAAAGCTGCTTTTCTTAGCTCAACAAATCCACACCTTTACTCCATCCACAAGACTTTAAATTAAGGCTACGGCTTAATTACGGAAATAGTGAACTCGTACACTGCAAGACATCAGGTACAGCGGGGTTTTTTCTTGTTATTGTTTTTGTTTTTATTGAGACAGGGTCTCCCTAAGTAAGTAGTCCAGGCTAGCCTCCAATTCACAATTCTGCCTCAGCCTCCGGAGGCTGTGTGTGGGTAATTATAAGCTTTACACCCAGCGAGCGAGGCCAAGTGACTTGCCCAAAGTAACACAGCTATTAAGTGACTAAGCCAGATTCAAATGCAAGCAATCCAGCTTCAGAATCTATACTCTTAAATCAGGCTTTATTGAGCCTGAGCCAATACAGTGCTCTTTCAGAACTAATATTCCGTATTGTTTTTGAATCCCTCCATCATAAATGAACTGCAAAACCTATGACAGAGCGGGTGTGGTGGCACATGCCTATAATCCTAGCACTTGAGAGGCAGAGGCAGAAGGATCGCCACGAGCTGGCTGGCCCGGGCTACATGGGTTGAAGGTCAGCCTCAACTACAAAACAACAACCTGTGACTTAAAAGTTCACGTCTGCAACTTTAGGTAATCTAAATTTCATATGCAAAATTTGTACCCTTTCCGGGAAAAGAAAAGATGCAGTGGCTAGTCTGCAAGTAATTGTTTATTATTGCCTAAAAATATACGGGAATCGGCAGGGCTGGTGGCGCATGCCTGTAATCCTAGCACGCGGAAGGCTGAGGCAGGAGGATCGTTGTGAATTCGAGACCAGCCTGGGCTACAAAGAGAGCTCGAGGCCAGCCTGAACTGCATAGAGACCCTGCCTCAAAAAGACAAAATGTACACACATACGGAATTAGACAACCGGTACTTTTTCTGAGAACAGCAAACGTCCAGACGCCCACAGCTACTAAGCTGACACAGGCAGGACCGGGCCTGCTTCCTTCGTCTATGACTTCCCGGGGCTGACGCACGTCGGTGCCTCCGAGCGCGAGCGCTCCGCGGCGACGGGAAGCGGGGTCGAGGCGGCGGCGGCGCGCAGCTCCCGCGCCGGGCC
>NW_004955425.1:16164002-16323220 GCF_000276665.1 Chinchilla lanigera | reverse complement strand
CGAGGTGGGATGGGGACGAGCGTGGGCGGGGCTCGGGGCTCGGGGCGGGGCTCGGGGCGGGGCTCCGGCGGACGCACGCCTGTGCGCGGCCGACTTTGCCTCTCGCGAGAGTGCATCGTCAGCTCCTGGCCCTCGCGTCTGACCTCCCTTGAGGGTGGACCTGTTCTGCGGCTGTCTTCTGCTGTTGGCTTCTCCTGTTCCTTTTAGCCTGGGTTCTCTTCAAGTCCACTCCGCTTAGCTGCATCCGCTCTTCTCTCATTCCCACCTTCATCCGTGTGCTTGATTTTTCTGAAAAGGAGATTTGAGTAAAGTTAAACAATGTGCTACTAGACCACACCACCTCGGAGACTGACTGAGACGAATGCCTCAGGGCTCTGCCCTGAACTTGCTCACACTAAGAAAATAGGTGGACAAATTGAGCCAGGCTTGGCCCAACTGAAAACATGTATGGACAAGGAGTTACTGAAAGTAAACGGTGGCAGGGATAAAGGAGTAAAAAGACCAGTATGTGATATGTGTATGTACCAGTTCCCGAGGCTAAATAATTATGTGTCGTAAACATACTAATAACCAAAAGTGGGAGGAAAAACAAAATTAAATTGTGACAGACATATCTAAGGAATATTGGGATTTGATCTCTCTAAATCTTGTGCTGTGTGTGGTGGTGCCTGTAATCCCAGAACTTGGGAGGCTGAGGCAGGAAGATCACTGCTAGTTCCAGGTCAGGCTGGCGTACATACTTACTGTGAGGCGCTGTTCTGCTGGAAAACGCAGTTCCTGGCAATCCCAGTGTTAGTGAAGCATTAAAGAAGCCAGGTTCAAACTAATCGAAGTCGGTTTATGTGAAGGTGCAGAAAAGGCAACACGTGATAGACAGCTACTCAAGAATCTAGAGTGTGGGAAATCGAAATACTCGGGCGCTTCCCTGCAGCTTCTCCCTGTGCAGGCTCCTGCAATCTGATTGGCTCCATGGCTGTCCTCGGGTCTCCGCTTGGATTTCTCCTGGCCATATGCAGTCTGAGACTTTTCCTGTTGTTTGGTGGAAGCCAGCATTATAGGCGGGGGCGGGGGGCAGGGAGTGGGTATGGGGGGTGGGGGTAGGTAAGGACAAGTAGTTTAGGTTTACATTTTGGGGTTTTTGTTGTTGTTGTTGTTTGTCTTGTTGAGACAGGGTCTCGCTATGCAGTTCAGGCTGGCCTTGAGCTCCGTTTGTAACCCAGGCTGGCTTTGAATTCACAACGATGCTCCTGCCTCAGCCTCCCAAGCGCTGGGATAACAGGCATGCGCCACCACGCCCGGCTCTGGGTTTAAGGATTAAGTAAAGGGGCTTATGTGGATCACACTTGGGACCTCCCTGATCTTGGTCTCTTTGCTTTTGTCTTTCTTTTTGCTTGAGGCAGAGGCCACTGCCCTTAGTCCCTCCATTAACCTCTAACAAAGCTCCAGGGAGCCCTCACCCTTTTTCCTATCTGAGGAGCTCCTGTCCCTATAGGAGGTGAGCCTGGGAGGAGTCCACCAAGAGTGGATGGCTTCCAGTAGATGAATCCTTTCTTGAGCCTACTGAGCTTTCCAGTGGGCCCAAAAGAACCTCAGGGGAAGCTCAGCCCTGACCTCTACCTTGATTACAGCTGCGTGAGACCTAGAGTGGGAGACCACAGGAGCCATGCCCAGACTCTGGACCTGCAGCACTTGTGAGATCGGTTGTTTGGAGCTGCTGTTCATTATGTTCCCTAGAAAACTACAGTAGACTCCTTCAAGGGGATAGAATTTGCAGGCAGAACTTGAGGGAAAATAACCGTGAGTAGTGAATTCAGGTTACCAGTCTTCTCAATGCAGGGGGCCTGTGTACTGACACTAAGAGGAGCTTTGGCAACAACTTGACAAGGAGGGTGTGACATATCCAAGTTCACAGCACATACACGGTGTGCTTTAGAGGAACTTCATCAGGATCAGCATGAAGGAGAAACGATGAGTATTCCAAAGGGTGGCCCTGGCACCACATCCCCTAGCCCTGTCACCTTCCACTTGATGCCATGCCATTGGCAACTACTCTCTGTCTCCACAGAGGGTGTCAAACGTGGCCAGGACCTTGAAGGAAGACAAAAGCCTACAAAGACTTGCTTCTCTTGAAGTTTGGCTTTTCTTTTTTTGTCTTTTTGAGACAGGGTCTAGCTATGCAGTGCAGGCTGGCCTTGAGCTCACTTTGTAGCCCAGGCTGCCCTCAAACTCACAAGATCATCCTGTCTCAGCCTCCCAAGTGCTGGGATTACAGGCGTGCACCCCACACCCCGCTTATGAAATTTGGAAAACCAGATTTATGACTGAAGCTTGCGGCTAGCTGTTCTTTGAACTTGCTACTGCATCTCTTAAAGTAACAAAGAACGCTGTTTTGCTTATTGGAGAAAGGCAACTGTCTCCTGAGGCTGCCAGTGAAGGTGCAAAGCAATCCCGAGGCTACCCAGGAGGCACAATGAGCACTGATAGTGAGCACACCTGTAGTGAGCACACCTATGGTGAACACACCTATAATGAACATACCTGTAGTGAACACACCTATGGTGAACGCACCTATAGCGAGCGCACCTATGGTGAATGCACCTGTAGTGAGTGCGCCTGTGGTGAGCGCACCTGTGGTGAATGCACCTGTAGTGAGTGCACCTGCAGTGAATGCACCTATGGTGAATGCACCTGTGGTGAGCGCACCTATGGTGAACATACCTATGGCGAACACACCTGTAGCGAATATACCTGTAGTGAATGCAGCTATGGTGAACTCATCTGTAGTGAGCACACCTGTAGTGAACACAGGTATGGTGAGTGCACCTGTAGTGAATGCACCCATGGTGAACACACCTATAATGAGCACACCTGTAGTGAGCACACCTATGGCGAATGCACCTGTAGCGAGCGCATCTGTAGTGAACACAGCTATGGTGAGTGCACCTGTAGTGAATGCACCTGTGGTGAACACACCTGTAGTGAGCACACCTGTAGTGAGCACACCTATGGTGAACATACCTGTAGTGAGCACACCTATGGTGAACATACCTATAGCGAGCACACCTGTAGTGAGCACACCTATGGTAAACTCACCTGTAGTGAACACACCTGTAGTGAGTGCACCTGCAGTGAACGCACCTATAGTGAGTGCACCTGTAGTGAATGCACCTATGGTGAACATGCCTGTAGTGAACACACCTATAATGAACGCATCTATAGGGAACACACCTGTAGTGAGCACACCTATAGTGAACACACCTATGGTGAACACATTTGTAGTGAACACACCTATGGTGAACACATTTGTAGTGAATACATCTATGGTGAGCACACCTGTAGTGAACACACCTGTAGTAAGCACTATAGTGAATGCACCTGTAATGAGCATACCTGTAGTGAACGCACCTATGGTGAATACACCTGTAGTGAGCACACCTGTTACTGGATGAGACCGACGCAGCCCTGAAGAAAGTCTCTTCTGCAGTGCCACACGGGGAGGCAGAAGCTTCTGGAGAGGTCTGGCCCCCGCAGTGCAGACTGAGCTCCCCGAAAAAGTGCAGTTCCTGTGGCAGTCCAAGTAAAGGGTCCACGTTCTCACAGTGGAGAGGTTACCAATGCTCTCCAGAGAATACCATAGGGCTTGATTTTAGAAATTTCTTAAGATATTAGCCACAAAAATGTCTGTTAAACATTTATTTATTTACCTGGAAGCGTTTCTATGCATCTTTCTTTCCTCAGTAAAGTTTCCTGCTCTCCCTAGAACCCGTTCTTTGATTTGAGAGAACACAAACTCAGCATTCAGGGCATTTAGCAGGTTGGGGGTTTCTTTCCTCTAGATCACCAGCACTCGGGAAGCTGAGGCAAGAGAGTTCCCATGAATCTGAGACCAGTCTGGGCTACATACTGAATTCAAGGCCAGCCTGAACTACCTAGCAAAACCTTGTCTGCAAAACTTTGATTGATTGATTGATTGATTGATTGCAGAACTGGGAATTGAGCCCGGGGCTTATGCGCTAAGCTACATCCCCAGCCCTTTTAAAATATTTTTTATTTTGAGACAGGTTTTATCTAAATTGCTAAATTACCCATGCTAGGTTGGAACCTGTGATCCTCCTGCCTCAGCCTTCCGAGTGCTGGGATTGTAGGCATGTGCCACCATGCTACTTTTTCTGCCTTTCTCAAAGTGTCTCTAAAATTTCATACAAATATTATAATCTCTTCAGCAACTGGATAGTCCAGTCTCTGCATGAACTCCAAATCAAAGGAAACTGATCTATTTTGGGATATTCTCAACTATTAGAAAGTTATTCTGGGGGCTGGGGATTTAGCTCAGCGGCAAAAGCGCCTGCCTGACAAGCGCAAGGTCATGAGTTCGGTTCCCAGTACCGCAGAAAAACCAAAAAAAAAAAAAGGAAAGAAAGTCATTCTGTTATTAGGCTTTGGGGTGCTGGAGTCTCTTTCTAGAGTTAGTTTCTAGGGTTTTTTTTTGTCCTGAACAAGGAGTTGATCAAGACAAGTGCAAAAGGTAGCAAAGTTTTATATTTATTAAAGGTAGGAAAAAGTACGTGCTCCATAGAGCAAGTTTGGGCCAAGTGAAAGCACGAATAAAAAAAGTACACTACAGGATGACAGTGAGCTACTGTGAAACTCCTGGCTACTGTCTCTTTGCGCCTTCCACTCCTCGGGCCCAGGCCATCCTGTTGACAACTCGCTCAAATTCACAAGAAAGTTTGAAGCTGGGCGTGGTGGTGCACGCCTGTACTCATAGCACTTGGAAGGCTGAGGCAGGAGGATCGTTGGGAGTTCAAGACCAACGTGGGCTACAAAGTGAGCTCAAGGCCAGCCTGAACTGCATGCATACTGAGACCCTGTCTCAAAAAAAAAAAAGATAAAAAAAAAAAAAATCAAAAAAGAAAGTTTGAAGCAAGCACTCTGGTTAGCTCCACCTACAGGGCTTTGGGAACTGTTCTGCACATGCGTGCTGGGACTTTGTAATTAACAGGCCACGCCCACTTCCCCACCCAGTTTGCCATGCCCTAATCTCCTTCTCAATCCCTCGTTTGAACTATAATCTTTCTTCCCATGGGTGCCGTACCCTGGGTTTTGTATAAATCACTATAATGTGCACACTCACGTTCTCTCTCCCCTATTGCTAAAATGTACAATATTCATACCCTTGACTCAGCAATCCCCATTCTGACTCCTCTCGGCAGAAATACTAGCACAAACGTGCAAAATAAAGTATGGCAGGACATCACTGGGGCATTGCAGCAGAGCTTCCCCAAGCCCTGAAAGGATTCCAAGGAAACTGCCAGGCCGTCTGGCGGCCTAGCACAGCGGCTTCCTGCAGCAAACCAGAGCACACGTGGAGGGCCCCAAAATTTTGTCTAGGGCAGCTCGCTCGGTTGGCTGGCTTACCACAGAGGCGGGAGCAGACCTGCGGTCTCACTTCCTGCCTCCCTCTCAGACGGTTCTCCCTCTTTGGCACAGGAACTCTGTGGAGAGGATCGGGCGCCTTCCCGGATTCCTGAAATGTCCGATGGCCTCCTTGTGTGCTGTGGGGGGAGTCCAGCGTGCCTGTTGCACGGGGTGTCTGTGGACTACCCAGCGAGGCTCCCCGAGCATGCTCCCTTCTGTAGTCACAGAATTTACAGGGGCTACCAAGAGGGCGGTGAGTAGCGGAGGTGGCAAGAGGGCGCACAGGCAGTCCCGGGTGGACGGGAGCAGGCAGCTCTGCAGGCCCGGGGGCAGTGGCACACCGTGCCAGGGGCAGCCGGCGAGGGCCCAGGCGGACAGGGGCCAGCAGGCCCACGTGCACAGCGGTGTGGTGCCTCGGGGTGGTTACTTCACAGCACCTTCTGCAGCGTCCTGCTTGCAAGGTGCTTCCGGCAGGTCTGCAGCGGCTTGCAGGGGCTCTGAAAAGGCGAACGAGCGCAGCGATCGCAGGAGCAGGGCCGTGGGAAGACTCCTTTCTCTGCCCCACAGGGCGCAGTAAGGGATGCACACGTGAGCTGAATGGAAACCAGAGTTCCCAAGGCAGCGCCGGCGTGCAGGTGGGAAGACACGAAGCACGGAAAAAGAAAACACGAAATGCTCAGCAAGAGGGTCCTCCATCAGGCACCAGTGAAGGTGGGAACAACGACAGTGCAAATAAGTCGGTCTCAGAATCACCTTCTCGCCAGTCCTTCGCCAGCCGTGAGAGCGTTCGGAATGTATTTCTTCATTTACTTTTTTGTGTGATCTTGGGGATTGAACTCAGGGCTTTGTGCACGCTAGGCAAGCGCTCTACCACTGAGCCACAGCCCCAGGCCCAGCCCCAAAATTAGAAATTTAGAGCCAGGTGTGGTGGCACACACCTGTAATCCCAGTGTTTGGGAGGCTGCAGAAGGAGGATTGCTGTGAGTTCCAGGCCAGCCTGAACTGCATAGCAAGACTCTGTATCAAACATATTAAAAATAAATAAGTAAATAAAAATTAAAAATTAGAAATTAAAAAAAAAAAAAAAAACAGCCCAGGAAGCAGCAGATCCAGCTCCTCCACTCACAAAATCTTCACATACACCCCCCAGAAAATGTTTCGGGGTCTCACACTTGAGATCAAGAGGCTGTTTATAACTGGGGGTAGTGACACAGTAAGCACAGCACTCTGGGAGGCTGAGGCAGGAAGATCATGACTTTAAGCCCAGGCTGAGCAATTTAATGACTTAGAAAAAAACCTGTCTCAAAATTTTAAAAAATTTAAATTAAACTAAATAAAAAGGGGTAGGGATGTAGCTCAGGCTATGGCTCAGGGTTCAATCCTGAGAACACACACATGCATGCATGTACATGTGTGAGTTGGCATATGCCTGTGATCCCGGGCACTCTGGAGACTGAAGCAGGAGGATTTCAAATTCAACCAGCCTGGGCAAGAGCTTGACTTAAAATGAAAAATAAAAGTGCGCTGTGCAAAGACCCTAGTTTCAATCCCTAGTACCATAAAAAGAAGCTCTTTTACAAGTAGTTCAGACCCTGCAACAAAGACCCAGCCAGATTGGCTCTTTCTTAAGCAGCTGCAGCCACAGCCTTGCTACCAAACCGCCCCCACCGCACAGGACAGGATGAGCGTCCTGTGTAATTTCTCAGAGCAGTGGGGAGCCATCATGGAAACAGCAGGGCCTGACGGTCGGTGAGCTGATATCTGACCAGGTAAAGAGTAACCTTCGAGGTTGAGCCTATTATTATTATTTTGGTTATTTGAGACAGGCTCTTGTTATAGTCTAGGCTGACCTTAGATTCTTGATCTTCCTGCCTCAGCCTCACAATCCAGATTACAAGTGTGTGCCACAATGCCCAGCCAAACTGAACCTATTAAATAAGAGTCAGAATTCTGGACAACAAAGGCAAGGAAGGGGGCATCGTAACCCCTGGCTTGAAACTGTACTACAAAGCTGCTGTCATAAAATCATTTTTGTGTTTACACAAAAAATAAATATATAAAAAACCAGACCTGAGGATCAGTGGAACAGATTAGTAGATGCAGAGACAACTCCAGACATACTCGCTACCTTGTCTTTGACAAAGGAGCCAAACACCTTCACTGGAAGAAAGAAAGCCTCTAACAAATGGTGCTGGAAAAACTGGCTTTCCACAGCCTGAAGATTAAAACTACATCTTTCACCATGCAGTAAGCTAAAATTGAAATGGATCAAAGATCTAAATGTTAAAACAGAAACACTAAAGCTGGGTGTGGTGGCACACACCTGTAATCCCAGCACTGAGGAGGCTGAGGCAGGAGGATTATTGTGAGTTCGAGGCCAGCCTGGGCTACAAAGTGAGCTCAAGTCCAGCCTGAACTGCATAGTGAGACCCTGTCTCAAAAAGATAGATAGATAGATAGATAGATAGATAGATAGATAGATAAGTAAATATGAAGAGCCAATCTCAGCTTTTCTTGTACGGTTTAAGTGAAGCAGGAACCCACCCAATCTGTGAATGCTGGGCCATCTGTTGGAGTTCCAAGGTCGGCAGTGTAACAGTGACCTGTGATGTGAACTGTGCTTTAGCAGAAGCCCACAGTCTCACGGAGAGGGCTCCACCTCAGAACCATTGGAGAGTTCCATCTTGCCCCCACCACGGTTTGGCTTGGTTCCCCAAGTCTGTGGCTGGAAGTGAGACCGTAGCAGTGATGGTGAACCTTTAAGAGCTTTCAACGGTACAAACAGCCTGCCACGGCAAGGGCCATCTGTTTGTCACTACGGCCATAGGCTGGGAAGTACCGCCTCTACCTTCCTCTCTGCTTCCTCTTCTTATCCTTGGAGGTCTCTGGACACAGACATTCAGCCTAGTTCTTAGGCTAAGCAGGGAGAGCATTCATGTCTCTGCAAGATATTCAGGGGAGGCAGGTGAGGTGAGCAAATGTTGGCTATCAAAATAGGAGGGTCCATCAACTAAACTTAGCTGTCCCATCCCTAGGTGTATGTACCCTAAGAGCACGGCTGGTAGACCTGTGGCACGCATATTATTTGTTTTTCTTTTAAGACAAAAGATGTTAATGGCTGAGTTGCTTTTTCTAATCTAGAACCTCAGTAGTCAGGCTTACCTGCAGGCAGCTTTGGCACTAAGTGGGTTTTGGGTTACAGTCGCAGTGCTTGTCTCTAAGAGAGTCACCACCATTGCCCTCGATAAACTTTCACATGTATGTCTTAGGAGACATCTACAGAACGTTCAGACCCCGAGAAAGGTAATTCAAAGGTATCAAAACCCTGGAAATAGCCCAAGTGCCCATCAGGAAGAGAACTATCTGTAGACAAGGAGATGCTGTGTAGTAATGAGTGAATGGCAGCCATGTGCGTGAGAGTGGATGAGCCTCAACCAACGCTGAGTAAAAACACAAGTCTCAGAAGAACACACGTGCTAGACTTCCCAGTACTGACCAAGTCAAACACAAGAACAAGGGGTTGTTTAGGTACATATTGGGGAAATGGGAGAGGAAATGGGAATAAAACTCAAAGTTTAAGGGCATGCTGGTGCACACCTGTAATCCCAGCACTTGGGAGGCTGAGGCAGAAGGATTGTTGCGAGTTCGAGACCAACGTGGGCTACAAAGTGAGCTCAAGACCAGCCTGAACTGCATAGCCAGACCCTGTCTCAAAAAGACAAAAACAAAAACTCAAAGTTTAGATGAGCTGTGATCCCTAGGATAAAAAGGAGCACATGGTGTTGACTGCTGTAGTTTCCCCTATTTCCTATATCTGAGACCATTAGGATCACTGTCAGCCTGATGGCAGTTGAGACAAAGTTGCATTGCCTTAAAAATACTTTACAATCCTCTCACTTATGTTTCCTTTTTAATGTCTGCAAAAGAATCACAGGAGATAAAAATATGCCTGCGTCTGAAGAACCAAGCTCTTTCACGATATATAAAGTGAAAGTCCTAAGTGGCAAAGCAAAGATTGACTGTCAGAGAGGACGTGTTTGTCAGCATGGCTGTCATTCGAGGAATGGCCGGATTTCCTGCACTGAACAGGAGGACTCGCCTCCCTGTGCGTCACTCCTTGATACAGAACGATCAGGTGAGTTCTCCCCTGTTCACAACTTTGTCATGAGCACTAGAGAAAACTGAAGCCAAGCAGGAGTAAGCCCCATCTTACTTCCAGTTGATTTACGGGCTTCCTGAAGACCGTTTTTATTAGCACGTGTTCACAATATGTAATGAACAGCCAGGTGTGGTGGCGCACGCCTGTTACCCCAGCACTCAGGAGGCTAAGGCAGGAGGATTGCCGTGAGTTTTGGGGACAGCCTGGGCTACAAAGTGAGTTCAAGGTCAGCCTGAACTGCACCGTGAGATCTTGTCTCAAAAAGACAAAAAAAAAATTACTCCTGAAATTATTTCCTGAAACTTTGAGATTATCCTCATTCCTAATACTAACGGTTCCATTTTGAGTCACATTTGGCAGGTTTCCAAGCACTCACTTGAGTGTTTGTTTGTTTTGAGACAGGGTCTCGCTGTGTAGTTCATGCTGGCCTTGAACTCACTAGGTAGCACAGGGCGGCCTCAAACTCTTGGTGATCCTCCTGCCTCAGCCTCCTGAATGCTGGGATTACAGGAATGTGCCACCATGCGCCCACCCCCTGCAAGCACTTATTTGTATATTCCCTCATGCTTTTCCAACAGGCTCATAGTCATGACTGGCCCAATGTCCTAACAGTAAATAGCCTCGCTAGGTCTTGAATCTAGGTCTGTCTGGCTGTCAGCTCAGTTCTTTTTCCACTACAAGCAGCTAAATATCTACTGGAATGACATCTGATGATGGTGATAGTAGAAATAGATGGTCAGGGCGGCCCACTGTGATTACACAGCTTATTCTGGGGTTTTGCGAGTTCACAGTCCTGAGTACTAAGAGATCCAAGCTAAACAGAGAGTTGCTATTGTTAGTGGCTCTATTCTCCTCCAGGGTATTTGCCAAGAGCTATTTACAAACCAGACTGGGCAGGGACAGGCCTTGTGAGAGGGGAGAGGGTGGCTGCAAGGTCAGCAGGCTTCACCTTCTTGGAGTCCAGGCCAAGTTGTCCAGTTCCTGCAGCCCGGCCAGAGTGAGCAAAGCCAGTTTAGGTAAGAGTCAGGCTTTCTGTTCAACAAAGGTGACAGAAGGAAACCAGGGAAAGTAGAATTTCAGGGCAAGTGTTTTTGTTCAGTAAGCTGACACCTGGGAAAAGTTAGTCAAAGAAAGGTAGAAAGGTAATGATTCAGTCAGCTTCATTCTAGGTTAGTGCTTCTCAAACAAGGGCACAGAAGTGAGCGTCCTTGGACCTTGAAGCTCTGGGTGCACCTGCCAGGCCACCTCCTTTCCATCTACAAAAAACGTTTACCATTGGTCTGCAGTGGGTCAGGCACAAGGGCAACTCCTTCCCTCACTATGTTTTTTCCCACATTTTTAGATTTCTTGTTTTTTTTTTTTTCTTTTTAGACAGGGTCTCACTATGTAGTTCAGGCTGGCCTTGAACTCACTGTGTAGCCCAGCTTGGCTTCAAACTCTTGGAGATCCTCCTGCCTTAGCCTCCTGAGTGCTGGATTACAGCTGTGCGCCTCCACACCTGGCTCTTGTTTGATTTTGTAACAGGGTTGTGCTCTACTGCTCAGGCTGGCCTCAAAGTCCTGTGCCCAAGGGACCCTCCCATCCCAGCCTCCCTGCTAGGGGGACTGCAGGTGTCACCTTCGAGCTGGACTCCCTTTCATCCATGTGCTCTTTCCAGGCCTTTCAGCCACTGAGGATTCTAATCAAATTCCTTCGACAGTTATGTTTGCCATTTGCAATTATAGATGTCAAACTTCCAGGCTTCCAGACTTTCAGTTCTACTTTTTGATTTTTTTTTTCTTTTTTGACCCAGGGTCTTACTATGTAGCCCAGGCTCGGTTCAAACTTGTAATCTTTCTGCCTTTGCCTCCCAAGTGCTGGGATCACAGGCCAAAAGCCTGTGATAGCCTGGCCTTGAATTCACTAGGTCGCCCAGGCTGGCCTTGCACTTGCAGTGATCCTCCTGCCTCAGCCTTCCCAGTGCTGGCATTTTAGGCACGCACCGCCACACTCAGCATCTCCTTTTAAAAAGTATCTCCTCACAGTTACCAAGCTTCTTACTACAGGGTTATTCTGTTCAGTCCCTGCTGTATCATCTGTTCCCGCTTCCCTCCCACCTAAACGGCGCTAACGCTGGAGACATCTGTTTGGCAGTCTTGTGATTTTTGTTTTGTTTTGTTGCTTGTTGATTTTGGTAGTGGGGAATGAACTCAGGGCCTTTTCACTGAACTACATTCCTAGTGCTATTTTTATTTTATTTTTTGTACCAGGACTCAAACTCAGGACCTTGCACTTGCCAGGCAGACACTACCCACTGAGCTATATCCCTGGCCTTATTACTTTTATTTTTGATTTTGAGATTGTAAGGTAGGGTCTTGCTAAATCACTAAATTGCACAGGCTGGGTTTGAATTTGAATCCTCTTGCCTCAGCCTCCCAGCACGCTGGGGTTAGAGGGGTGAGGCACTACGTGCAGCTGTTTGACAGCACTGAGAAGGCAAAGGAGAGCTTCTGGGAAGGGAAGGGACACGGCAAAGCCGCACAGAGATCTGACTTTGAGCCCTAATTGAATCTCTTTTTCCTGTACAGGGGACCGAACTCAGGGCCTTCACACTGAGCTATATTCCCAGCTCCTTTTTTATTTTTTGTTCTGAGACGAGGTCTCACTAAATCACCAAGTTGCCAGCCTGGGCTTGGATCCTTAATCCTCCAATCTCAGCTTCCCAGAGTGCTGGGATCACAGGTGCATGCCAGGACACCAGGCACTAACTGAATTTTTCTACTTCACATTTTTTTTAAACAGTAGTAAAATTTTTATTAAAGATAGGAAAACAGGTTCTGCAGAGTTTGTGCCAAGTAAAAGTAGGAGAAGAAGAATAGTATAACCAGTCGTGCATGGTGGTGCACACCTATGAACCCAGCACTCAGTAGGCTGAGACAGGAGGGTCACTTTGAGTTCAAGGCCAGCCTGAACTGCACAGTGAGACCCTGTCTCAAAAAAAGAAAAAAAAAAAAAGATACAGTACACCCTAGAGTGTGAGGGCGGGCCACATGCAAGAGAAAACACAGGCCCCCCTCTGACTTTCAACACTTTCATAAGATGATCTTGTAGATATTTTCTCCACCCTTCAGGGAACTGAAAGTCCTTGTATTGGGCTGGGGATATAGCTCAGTGGCACAAGCGCCTGCCTAGTAAGCTCAAGGTCCTGAGTTCAATTCCCAATACCAAAAAAGCTCCCACAATATCTAAAGTCCTCATGTTATAGGCAGCTGAATTAGACAGAAATATTATAGGCAGTGAGATAGGGCCAGGCCTTCAAAGGAGCCAACATGAAAGACAAGATAAGACATGTATTTGCTGTGGGTCAGACCTCAAGACAAAGACTAAACAAACGCACCCACACACCTCCCTAGGGATGGACATCAGGGATTGATATTCTAAATAGGTAATGATCACCTTGAAGGGTCACTGCCCCCAAACCCTTACAGGAAAGGCCCCTGTTCAGTATTCGTGCCCCTTGCTATGTGACTGTTTTCCCCATTTGGTCCTGATTTAATCAATTTTACCTGAACAGTTCTTATTGGCTGACCATAGTTTCGGCCCACCTTGCGATTTCCCATTTCCCCCCTACCTTGGACCTGCCTCACCTCAGGGTTTTGCTCTATAAAGTCCCTGGGAAGGGCAACGTCCTCGGCAACCCACTCAGGGGCCCCTTCTGTCCCTCTCCCCTACAAAAGCTTTCTTTCCCTCCATAAATATATTCTGCTCTGAACCTCCGTTGTTCCTAAAATTCATTCTTCGAGTTTAGAGAACACGAACTTGTCCCAGATGGGTTCAGGTTGGGAGTTTTTCCTCCCCTGTATCGCTGGGATTACAGGCCTGGGCCACCACATCTGACTCAGAGTACTCTTGAGTTCTTCAATGATCACAGAGCAAATATCTGACAGATTAAGTCATAGTTATTGGCTGGATTTTTTTTTTTGTTTGTTTGTTTTTGTTTTTTGTTTTTCTCCGGTACCGGGAACCGAACTCAGGACCTTGCGCTTGCCAGGCAGGTGCTTTGCCGCTGAGCTAAATCCCCAGCCCCTACTGGCTGGATTTTACAAAAACTTTTTTGCCATTGTATAATTAAAATATTTTTGATAGGTATTTTTTTATATCTCTTACTGTCCTCATTAACAACTTGTGGACTCTTCTTAGGAATCTCATCACACATGATCTGGTTCATGCTCAAATAGTCATCGGCAGCTCATGCCCAGCTCCTTTATTTATTTGTAGACCTAATCACTTAAATTTTTTTTTTTGGTGCCAGGAATTGAACTCATGACCTTACATTTCCCAGGCTTACACTGTGCCACTGAGCTATATCCCCAGCCCTATTTATGTGTAATTAATTTGATTTACAACATAAGAGATACCCAGGAACTCTGCACAAGTCATAAACAAACCAACCCACTAGGAGCGCTCCTGTATCTGTTTTTTGTGGAGGACACATGTGTGCCTTCTTCCGAGCACAGGTCTGGGACTGGGACTGCTGGGCTGTGTGCTCTGATTATGTTCAGCATTAGTAGATATCGCCAGATAATTTTCTAACATGTTTACACCAATTTAACTACCACCAGCTGTCAATGAAAAACCACATGTTTTAAATAGTCAACAATACTTTAGTATCTAGGTTGTCTTATTCTTTTGTTGTTGTTGTTGATATATTAGGTTTTGCTTTGTTTCATTTTGTTCAGTTGAGGGTGGCCTTAAACTCACTATGTAGCCCAGGCTGACCTAAACTTGTGGTGATGCTCCTGCCTCAGCCTCCCAAGTGCAGGGATTACAGGTGTGGGCCACCATGCCCAGCCCTGTTGTCTTCTGAGATAGTGTCTTGTTGTGTAGTTCTGGCTGGCTTCCAACTCGCCATATACTCAGGGTGGCCTTGAACTTGCGGCAATCTCTCTGCCTCAGCCTCCTGAGTGCTGGGATTACAGGCACGTGTGGAGATGCTTGGCTGCCTTACCATTTAACCCCTTGAAAATTGACTTCTTCTCCTTTTGCAGTATGATTAAGAAGTATGCTCCTGAAGATATCACTACTACTCTCCTGATCACTAAATTTAATGAATTTCTTCAATGTTCTCATCTGTCTGTAACCCTCCCATCTGAGGACTGAGCCCAGGGCCATTACACTGAGCTACTACCCCAGCCTTTAAAAAAAAAAAACCATTATCTCCTGTAGTCCAGGCTAGCCTCCAAATCACAGTGATTCTCCTGCTTCAGCTTCCCAAGAGCTGGGATTACAGGTGTGAGCCACCACACCTGGTTTTGTGTTATTATGTTTGTTGTTGGTTTTTGAGATACTCAGGATTGAACCCAGCCTGGAGTGGTGGCCCATGCCTGTACTCAGCTGCCTACGACAAGAGGACCACAAACTGGAGCCAAAATCTGAGCAACCTTCTGAGATTAGAAAATGGCTGGGGAGGTCGCTTACCATGAAGCCCCTGGTTCAATGGTTCCCTCTTTGGTCTTCACGTCCGCTTTCCTTGGCCTATGCCTGTGATGTCAGATGGCTCTTCCGGGCTCATCAGAACACTTGTTCTGTGTTCTGGTTTTGGAGACAGGATCTCGCTATGCAGTGCAGGCTGGCCTTGAGTTCACTGTGTAGCTCAGGCTGGTCTTGAACTCGTGGCGCTTCTCCTGCCTCAGCCTCCTGAGTGCTGGGATTACAGGTGTGCACCAACAGGCCTGGCACTCATTCTGTTTTATGGAATGAAGTGTTCTGAATTCTAGACTAGAAAATAAAGCCAATTAAAATTTTCAGGCAGGAGTAGGGGATGAGGTAGGATAGAAGAAATAAAGCTAGGCAGAAAGGAGACAAGGAAATCAAAATGTGAAAAGTTGTATTTTAAAGAAAAACTGCAGCCTCAGAACACAAACCTGATTTAGTTATTTTTTTTCTTTCTCCCAAAAAGCAAACCTGGCGACTCCGGCAGCTGCAAAGGGGTCTGCCCGGTCCCTTTCACTTGCAAATGAGGGGCCCACCTTTTGATGTTTCCCACAGAAATAGCTCACTAAGTGTGGCCACCATCTCTCATCTTTTTTTTTTTTTTTTTTCCAGTACAGGGAATCGAACTCATGACCTTGCACTTGCCAGGCGGGTGCTGTGCTGCTGAGCTAAATCCCCAGCCCCTACAGGTTGATTTCTTTTTTTGTTTGTTTGTTTTTTCTCCGGTACCGGGAACCGAACTCACGACCTTGCGCTTGCCAGGCAGGCGCTTTTGCCGCTGAGCTAAATCCCCAGCCCCTACAGGTTGATTTCTTTTTTTGTTTGTTTGTTTTTTCTCCGGTACCGGGAACCGAACTCACGACCTTGCGCTTGCCAGGCAGGCGCTTTTGCCGCTGAGCTAAATCCCCAGCCCAGGTTGATTTCTTGATGATAACCATTCTTTCTGGGGTGAGACTGAATCTCAGTGTATTTGCATTTCTCCAATTCTCTTAATTTGCATTTCTCAAATGACCAATAATGTTTAATATATTTTCTTTTTTTGTCTTTTTGAAACAGGGTCTCACTATGCAGTTCAGGCTGGCCTTGAGCTCACCTTGCAGCCCAGGCTGGCCTCAAACTCGCAACAATCCTCCTGCCTCAGTTTCCCAAGTGCTGGGATTACAGGCATGCACTACCTCACCTGGCTTTTTTTGTCTTTTTTGAGACAGGGTCTCAGTACGCAGTTCAGGCTGGCCTTGAGGTCACTTTGTAGCCCAGGCTGGTTTTGAACTCACAGTGATCCTCTTGCCTCAGCCTCCTAACTGCTAGGGTTACAGACATGTGCCACCACACCCGGCGGAACATTTTTTCATATATTTGTTTGCCATTTTATACTTGTAATCTTATCAGTTGACTATAGTTTTGTCCCACCTTGAACCTACCTCACCTTGTGGCTTTCCTCAATAAAACACCCTGAGAGGTGGAGTTGGTGGGCAACCCACTTTCCAGGCCCCCTTCTGTCTCAGACAGAAGCTATCTTTCTGTCAATAAACTCTTTTTTTAAAATATCAGTAAACTCTACTTTTTTTTTTGAGACAAGGTCATGCTATGTAATACAGGTTGTCCTCAAACTCACAGTGATCCTCCTGCCTCAGCCTCCTGAGTGATGGTATTACAGATATGTGCCACCACACCCAGCAATGAATTCTTCCTACTCTTAATCTTCATAGTTCCTAGAATTCATTCCTTGGCTCTAGGGAACAAGAGCTCAGTGTTTCATACATCACGCAGGTTTGGAGTTTTTTTTTTTTTTTTTGGTACCAGGAATCGAACTCAGGACCTCGCACTTGCCAGGCAGGCACTTGTGCCACTGAACTATATCCCTGGCCCTGCAGGTGGGGAGTTATGATATTTCCCTTGTATTATTTTGAGGTCCATATGTCATCCCTATATCATATGCCCTATATCAGTACCTCAAAAATTTAAAGAAAACCCAGGAAAGGCAACTGAGTTTTGAGCAAAATTTTATGGGCTGTGTTTTCTTAAAGCATAACCCTTAGATGAGACCAACCTGAGTGTGGTTCCCCTTTCACCTCACCTCTTCACACTTCCACTGTTGCCTTTTTTTATCTCTAAAGCAAGGATAATAACAGCCAGCTGATAAGGCGAGAACATCTTCACTTGTGCAACTCACACGTGTAAAACTCAGTTGAAGCTGAGCCGGCCCCTCCCTCCCACGCGCTCCTTCATTTCCTGTCTCAGGGCACCGACTTCCCACCCATGTGCTCAGCTCAGGAACCAAAGCGTCATCCTTCCTTTATCCTTTATTTCCCAGCCCATCAGAAAGTTCTTTCACATCTAGGTTCTGAAGATTTCTCTGTTCTTCATTCTTTTATTCTGCTACACCTCATCTGTGGTGCACAGCACGAGGGCAGAGGCCAGCTGAGACCCCCAGGCTCGTGTGAAGGCCACATGGGGTGGAATTTATTGTGCCCAGGTGCAGGCAGACAGGGAGAAAAGACCATCTGTAGGGAACACAGAGGAGTGGCCCCCTTTTATAGAGATGGAGAGAGGGCAGGGACATTAGGCAGGAAGATTTTATTTTATTTTATTTTATTTTTTTTTTGGTTTTTCTCCGGTACTGGGAACCGAACTCAAGACCTTGCACTTGCCAGGCAGGCGCTTTGCCGCTGAGCTAAATCCCCAGACCCTGGCAGGAAGATTTTAATAAACATCTGTGGTCAGAGTTCTCTGGCTGTCTTGCGCCTCAGTGGGCAGAGTCTTTGAAGCACCCGGTATAAATTTTTGGGCGGCTCCAGATGTCCCCAGATGTCCCAGACCTGCAGGATTCCTTGTCCTGTCTTACCTGTGTCTGGGGATGACGGCCTTGGTGCTGAGCTGAGCTCCCGGCTGAGAACAGTGGCTCTGCTGGCAGGCAGGTTGGGGCTGGGAGAGGCAGACCCAGTGGAGACTTTCTGTTATTATAAACAAGAAGAGGAAGGGAAGTGGGCATCGGTGTCATGGCTGCTTCAGGCATGACAAGTGGGCTGAGCGGGCCGCCTAGTGGGAGAGAGGTCTTAGGAACAGGGCTGTACTGAGAAGTCAGCACCAGCACTTGAGAACTATCCTGTAAAGCGAGGGAAGCATGGAAATCCAGCCCCGGGAGGGACCCGAACCCTCAGAGGTTGCTGCTGACAGGAAAATGCAGAGCCAGCAACCTTTGCTAGGGCAGGACTGGAGCTGACCAGCAAGGAATGAGTGAACATTAACGTTTTTATAAAGGTGATTTGCACCATTTGAATGAAGTGAATACTAATTGGGCCGAAGGTTGTGGGTAAGGGGAGGGGAGTTTAATTAGGTCCATGGTAAACACAAGGGGGGGGGCGGTTGGTGCTATCTTATCCCTGGGGTAAAAGACAGCAGGATTTGAATTCAAGTGAAATTCAAGAGTAAAATCTACAGAAACACGTATAATAAAATGGCCTTTTAAACTGACAAACAGGAGGAGAGGAAGGAAAGAGGCCTTTGGGTGGGTTTTGGAATTCAGGTCAGCCTACAGAGGTGGGGAGACTACCTGTGACTTTTACAAGGGGCGAGTTCAGGAGAGATAATGAATTGGCTTTAGTCCCCTCAGAGCCTGATGGAGGACAGGCTGTTGGCACTGGGAGGGATGGGGGATCTGGCTGTACTGGGGTGGTGAGAGGTGACTGACTGAGAGCCAGGCAGGGGAGGGGGTGTCCAGACCCCAGGGTTTAGATCTGGGGAGGGGATGGGGGCTTTAGGCAAGGCAGGATAAGGACAGAAGAGAAAGGCTGAACTGACAGAGGGGCCCTGTGGATTGCTGAGGTAACACTGATTTAACAAGAAGTAAGTCACTCGGTGAGCAGGCGGCAGAGATTACAGAACTTTCCAGTAGGTGATGATCAGGGGTCTTGGCTGTCTAATGAGGTGACTGATGTTTATCCAGACTTTATTAGACCAGGTGTTATCATTTATCTCAGCCCTTGGGGAGTGTGTGAGCCTGGTTTTTTCTTGTTGATCTTGAGGCCTGGCCTTTAACTGAGGTGTCTGGCCACAGTTGTAGACAAGGCCAAAACACAGTTAAGTAAGCACAGGCCAAACAATAAAATGAACAAGATTATTATGAACATAGCCAACAAATGTTTTACTAAGAAGACCCAGTAATAGCTTTCTATAAAGAGGATAAGGAGAAGGTCTAGGGAATTTTAGAGTCTGATATAGCCCTAACCTATCATCTAATATTTTGAATAGTCATAGAGACATTAGAAGGATCAGGTATGTATACACAGCACTCAGGTTTTATAATGGCACAAGTATTTTTTTGTGTGTTCTTGTTAGAATGTCTAATGTCATCTCATTTTGGAGTATACCTTGTCTAATTTTTTTTTTTTTTTTTTCTTTTTGAGACAGGGTCTCGCTATACAGTTCACTCTGGTCTTGAGCTCACTTTGTACCCCAGGCTGGTCTCGAACTCACAACGATCCTCCTGCCTTAGCCTCCTGAGTGCTGGGATTACAGGAGTGTGCCACCACGCCCAGCATAAAATCATTACCTAGTAAAGGTTTTAGAGTCTACAACTTATCAAAGACTTTTTTTTTCCCTATGCATATGATACTTACACTTAGGAGGGGATAGAGAAGGTTGGAGATCCTCTCTTAGGTTAAATGTGTTTTGGTTCCTTAAGTGTGGTGGTTTGGAAATAGCTCCTTCTGGTGTCACCCAGAAGTCAGTTCTTTCCACTGTGTCTCAGGTTCAGCCTCCCGGGGAAGACTATTGCCCAGAACACTAAGCTGGGACATGGCTTTTATGTGTGTTCTCCTGATGGGCAAAATTCCAGTGTCTCATCTGACCCAGAGATGGGGTATGTATCCCTCATCTAAGATGACTTTCCTGCCTTTGGTATTAGCAAATGCTCATTTTCTGTGGGCTTCATTTAATTGTTGGCTAGGAGGAAAAGGTTGGAACAGTTCAGAATTTTTTTTTCTCTAATCTTATATGCCTCCTAAAAAAGGGAAGTACAACAAGACAGGAAAGGATTAGCATCAGAGGAAGGAAGAAAGATCAGAGAAAGGAAGTCTTCTCTCATGTTCACAGTGAGTTATAGTGACAGTTGTCCACTGAGTCATCATTCTCAGCCTGGGAAGGTGAGAATGGGGAATCTCAAGAGCTAAGATTGCCTCGTCACCAGTGGAAGATCAGACCAGAAAGGAAACTAAGCAGTACAGACTTGACATTTCCTCTACAGTGTAGAGGAAAATCAGGCCAGTTTGTCTCAGTGAAATCTGTCCTCCAAGTCTTTTGTTTTTTGGGCTGGGAATCTGAACTTAGGGGTTTGTGCTTGCCAGGCAGGCCCTGTCCCGCTGAGCTATATCCCTGGCCCTGTCCTCCAAATCTTTTTGAGACAGGGTTCCACTGTGCAGTTCAGGCTGGCCTTGAACTCACTTTGTAGCTCTGGCTTGTGTCAAACTCACAGCATTCCTCCTGCCTCAGCCTCCCAAGTGCTGGGATTACAGGCATGCACCACCACGCCTGGCTGTCCTCCAAGTTTTAAGAATGGCCACTGACCTACCATCTTTTAATTGGTGGAAGGAGTCCCATGGTTTATTAATAGGCAGGTACATATTTTAAGTGTGAGCTAAAAGGACCCATTTTACAGAATTTTACCAAAGTCCACTGTCTGGTGCTTTAACATTATTTTTTGGTGTATGTCTAAAATAAGATTAAAAACCACAGCAGTCACAAGTCAAACAGTTCAAGTGAATCTACATGTAACTATATAAAACAGGAATATAAGGCCTTGTCCACAAGAGTAAAACATCCCTTTAAAGAAACATCATAAAGTAATTTATAAAAGGTGCAAACAGTGGCAAACAAGAATGACAATTATGATTACCTAATATAATTTATCAATCAAAAAATAAAAGCAAATTCTTATCTCCTCTTTGTTATGGAAAGATCAAAAGTATTATGTTCTAGTCACCAAGAGACATTTGAATTTCAGAATTGGAGACAGTGGAGAAATTTGAGACTTTGCAGAAGGCAGGATAGCAGAGACAGGGAGATGGACAGTTCCCCATTGACGTACAGAGAGGGAGAGGGAGACAGACATGCAGGAAAGAAGAAAGAATACAAGGAGAATTTCCCATCAAGAGCAGAGAAAGGTAATAGTCACACATGGTGTGGCAAAACAAGAGCAGCAGCAGCGTCTGTACTGAAATCTTCAGTTAAAGCCAAGGCTGTACAGCAACATGGATGAGAGGGCAAACGGTTCATCACCTCAATTGACCAATCCAAGGGGAGCCGGTCTCTCTGGGGAGCATCCACCCAGGACTAGCACTAGGTTTACAGGCATGGAGGAAAGGCAAGGCTTTCTGCCTTTCTCTGTCCCAAGGGGTGAGAGAAGAGAGCAGAACTAGGAAGGAGTCAACAGCAGAAAGGAAGTTTTGGTGCAGAGATGTTTAAACTTACAGAGCTAAAAACCCTTGGAGCTAAAAGCAGTAGCTTTGGCAGGTGAAAGCAGCTTCGAGCTTACCCGATCTGAAGCAGTCAGCATGGTGGAAACTGAGGAGATACTTGGCTTCATATCCTCTTGGAGGTGGGCTTAGGGGTAAGAGGAAAGAGGGAGAGAGAGATTGGGGGCTTCCTTGATCTGAAATGTGGGGTGAGATCTGGCATGGCAGAAGTGGCAGGGACCAAGGTCTGAAAATGTTGCCAGGTGGTCTCAGCTGGGCTGGAGTTTCAAGAGAGTTTAAAACTCTCAGACAAAGCTTGTCTGCCTCCTGGATTTCAGTTCCACATGTAAAGTACAGCAGCAGGAGGACCAGCTGAGACCGCTTGTGTGAAGGCAGCATGGCATGGAATTTGTTGTGGCTGGGTGCAGGCAGACAGAGGGTGAAAAGACCATCTGTAGGGAACAAGAGAAGTGGGCCCTTTTTATAAGGATGGAGAGAAGGCAGGGGACATTAGGTGGGAAGATTCTAATGAGACATTGCCATGTCCCATGCAGCTATCGAAGTTCCCAGGGTGAGGATGGAGAAAAAAGGACAAGAGGCAGAGTACAGAAAACTGAGGCTAGATGGAGCCCTCTCTCCTGCTGGGAAGTAAAGAAGGAAGGACAGAGGAGGAAGAGGAGGAGGAGGAGGAGGAGGAGGAGGAGGGAGGGCCCTAATTGCTGCAGTGCATTTATTTATGCACTCAGGAGGTTGAATGTCACATGAAACCCTCCCACCTGATAGCTTATCCATGTGGCTTGCCTCTGGTGCCAGTGTTCTTGAGACTAGAGCAGCTTCTTCATATGACTTGCCTCAGTGCTCTGTGTTCTTGAGGTTGACCTTGCTTGGGCCCCACATGTGTGATCAATTTCCAGCTTCAGTTGCTCCCCACATCTCCCCCTTTTCTGTTTTGTAGTTACAAGTGATGGGTGGTCAGTTGGAGCTGGACGAGCTGTGTCTGGAGGATTCTGTAGAAGACCCCTTTATTTTCAAACCCTTTTCATTCTAGATGGATTTGCTCAATTTAGGCCAAAAGTTCCCAGTCCAAAGATTTAAAGTCCCTGCATATAGCAGTTTAATCCTATACATTGCATTATCCCAGAACAGAATAGTTGGCAATCATTTTATACCTCTGGTTGTTATACTTTTCTGTGGGATGTTCAAGACCAAATTAAGGTGAGACCTCTGTTAATAAATTTTTGCTATTTATCAAGGTCAGTTAAGTCTCCTCAGGATTTACCTTGGAACCAATGTATAGCATCTCTAGTTCTTCAGTCAGTGTCCACTGGCTGGATAAGTCATGGTCATTGTTTGACCAAGCTGCTTTCTGGGAAAGCTTGGGAGAACCTTTTCTCCTAGTGACTCTCCTTAGCCACATGATACAGCATAGATCTGATCCTCTGTGGTTCTACAGTCTCCTGGATCAGGAGTTTGTATAACTCACCAGAGTTCCAGAATGTCACTGCAAAGATTTCCTCATGTCCTGTGTCCTCACTGACCTCTGAGGGCTGGAGCCAAAATATTGGCTGTCCTCTTAGCCTGTCTATCTTTCTAGTTTCTGATCTCCATATCTCAGTTGTTGAACATCCAGAAGTAAGGTTAATGACATAATATTTTGTAATGGAGGCAGTGAGCTTAATGTTACTATTTTATCTGAATATCACGCACCTTGGAACAAAAATAGAACTGTTATTTTCTAACATGGATGTTTTGGTATTTGATTCTCTGTAGAATGCTAACAGGCAACAGTTATATAATTATACATAGACAATTTAAAATCAAAACTATACATATTTTTTCTTTGTATAATTATATAACTATTGCCTCTTAGCATTATACAGTCAACTACTAAAACATCTATGTTAGAAAATAACAGTTCTATTTATGTTCCAAGGTGCTTGATATTCAGATAAAATAGTAACATTAAGCTCACTGCCTCTATTACAAAATATTATCTCATTAACCTTCCTTTCTGGATGTTCAGCAACTGAGGTTATTTAATTATACATAGAAAATTTAAAATCAAAACCATACATTGCTGGGCGTGGTGACACATGCCTGTAATCCCAGCACTTGGGAGGCTGAGGCAGGAGGCTCGCTGTGAGTTTGAGACCAGCCTGGGCTACAAAGTGAGCTCAAGGCTAACCTGAACTGCACAGCGAGACCCTGTCTCAAAAAGACAAAAAAAGCCCCAAAAAACAAAAGAACCCCACAAAACCATACATAATATTATAGCATGACAATCATAATGAAATTTTTATGACACAATTTAATTTCCATTTTGATATATTATATCCCTTTTAATCAATCATCTCTATCTAATACATAAGATTTTATCTAAACTAATTGACCTTTAATGGGATGTCACTGCAGAAATCTGGACTACTTAATGTCCAGACATCTCTAAGTATAGTAGTGCATATATAGCATATACATCACATTAATTTTTGTTATTATTACTGACTAGTGACCTCATTTTGGCTTGACATGTACCTCCTATCACAATTAATTGGTGCACAAAAGAAAGGCAAATGTCTGAATCTGAAAGAAAAGGTTTGTCACCATAAGCAATCCCAGTTTTATGTTTTAGAATATAGGACACCAGGAAGGCATGAAAACATTTAATACAGCATGAGGGTCTGGGGATGAAGCTCAGCGGTTCAAGCACCTGCCTGGCAAGTGCAAGGTCCTGAGCTCGATTCCCAGTGTGAAAAACAAAACAGAACAGCTGGGTGTGGTGGTGCACGCCTGTAATCCCAGCACTCAGGAGGCTGAGGCAGGAGGATCATTGCGAGTTCGAGACCAGCCTGGGCTACAAAGGGAGCTCAAGGCCAGCCTGAACTGCATAGCAAGACCCTGTCTCAAAAGACCAAAAAACATACAAGCAAACAAACAAAAACAAAACAAAACAGCATGAGATTAGCAATGAATTGTCATACTCATGTGAAAAAACTTTGTTTCTTAATTTAATTATGTACCAAGAGCATCTTTTGTGAGAAAACCTTATATTATTTCTAGAAAATTTAACCTTTTGCTGATGACCAATTTATTGGGCATACCTCCCTTATGGCTATGGAGATTATTGGTGCTTCCCATTAATGAACAAGTACTGGATAATTATCCAGGCAGCTGCTCCCTTATTCATCAGTTGGAGTCATATCCAATAGTTTCTCCATATGCCAAGGGATTTTTGTTTAATTATCATAATAATTTTTTGATAACTTATGAAAACCAGATCACAACATATAACACATTATTTCTGAGCAATAAGAGACTTTCAAATCATAATACATAAGCAACAATACAGTCCTCCCTTGCTATATCATGGTTCACTTATTGCAGCTTCATTGTATCATGAGTTTTTTTAAAAAAACATATCTAATTCTGTATTGCAGAGTTTCCTCTATATTGCAGGATTTTGCAGTATATAGGTATTTATATAACATTTATGATTTTAATTATTTTTGCCTAAAAAATTTAAAACAATATAAAAAATGTTGATTCAAACATATTAAAAGAATATTAAATTGAAAAAAAATACTGTACAGTATGTATTTCATCAGCAGATGAATACTGTACTATACACAATGGAAATACAGTAGGCTACCTGGCTGAGCCACCTGGCTGCATGAGCGGATCTGCACTGGATGGGCACTGCTTATAGGTGAGGAGGGTGCACGGCACTGCCTCTGGCCCCTGTCTGTGCTAGGAGCTGGCCTGGGCAGGGTAAGTGGTGTGGGTTGGGTGCTGGGTTTGGCTGGGCTGCCTGTGGCTATGACTCAGCTGGGTCCCACATGCCCTTCTCCCTGGCGCACTCCCACCCTCCATCCCCACCTGCCCCACCCCCCCTCCTGTCCTTAGAGCTGAGATGCTGATTCACCTGGGCAGCCCCAGGTGCTACCCCAGCTGGAAGCCGAGGCTTTGGGAAGAAGGGTCTCCCTGGGAAGGTGTGCAGGAGTGTGGGAAGGGTTTATAGGAGTGTGGGAAGGGGTTATAGGAGTGTGGGAAGGGTTATAAAGCCTTAAAACATATATAAATAATAAAATAAATATAGCGCTGCTACTTTGTGGATTTTCACCTGTTGCAGGGGTCTCTGGAACATAACTCCCATGATGGGTGAGGGATCACTGTATATATTACATTTACACAACCAATTATAGCATCATTTTGACCAGCTGGTAACCTGAGTGGAAGCATATCAGACAAATGCCTCAAAAATCCAAAAATGCCAAAAGAAAGGAAAGAAGAAAAAAAAAAGTTGAACTCAAACAAAAGTAGCTGATAAATAGACAAACAAACATATACACAGACAATCAGCTTACATACTCAAAATGCACTCAAATATTTTTTTGCCAAACTAAAGTATAATAACTCTTCTATAATTTTAGAAGTTTGTAATTATGAATAGACTAGTCAGAATTCTTTTTGTAGGTAAATTAGCAGAGATTTCTTATAAGATCTGAAAGAAACAAAATATTTTATCTATAATTAATATATAATTTTGTGTTTTATTTTGCCTTAAGAACACTGGCAATTTTTATGTCCCTTTCTTTTGTGTAGCCTCCAGCTCAGTTGTCTCCATACTCTGTCACCTACTCAGACCTTTTCCCAATTTTTGGTTATCATCTCCTGGGCATCTTGGGTCAATTAATTTCTTTCTTTCTTTCTTTCTCTCTTTCTCACTTTCTCTCTTTCTCTCTTTCTCTCTCTCTTTCTTTCTTTCTCTCTTTCTCTCTTTCTCTCTCTCTCTCTTTGTCTCTCCCTCTCCCTCTCTCTCTTTCTGGTACCAGGAATCAAACTCACAGCCTCACACTTGCCAGGCAGGTGCTGTGCCACTGAGGTATATTCCTAATGCTCCTGGGTCAATTTCTTTTCTTTTCTTTTCTTTTTTTAAATTTTAAAGAGTAAAAGAAGGACAACATAGCAATAGGGGGATTCACTGAATTACAGACAAAGTGGTAGGACATTATCAATGGTTGTTATTTTACCTATTGGTATCCTCAAGATAGTTTCTCAGGAAAATAAATAGACAAATAATAGTGAGTTACAGACAAAAATGGCAGGAAATTATCAATGGTTGTTATACTATAGCTTGGATTCTCCAAAGTGGTCTCTAGGGAAAACAAATAGAGTGATCACATGAGTGATCAATCAGTCATTGACTATTCTCAATGGTTGTTGTTGAAAACACATGGTAACATAGTAACATAGTAACAAACATACAAAATAGCATAGGAACAATACAGACATTACAGAATTATGGACAGATTGGTAGGAAATCATCAATGGCTGCTGCAATACATGTTGGCATCCTCAAAGTGGCTTCTCAGGAAAACAAAGATATGCAAGAAAGATCCAACAAATAGTTACAGCCCAAGCGTTGCGAAAAATAGCGGATTACCTCCTCGTCAGTGACTCCCCTCACTGAGGTGTGACGGCTGGAAGGAAGGTCAGGACTGAGAAGAAGGACCAAGAGATCAGCACCAGTGTCCAGCAGTGGGCTGTCCACTTTTTCCTCTATAGTCATGATTTCACGGGGCTCCTCCTTGGAGACAACGGTCTGGCCAGAGGGAGAAGGCAGAGTATGCCCTGGGCCCCTTCATTCCTGCCGGACCAGCTGGTAGGAGGGGTCTGAGCCCTGGGGCCCCCCTCCAGAGGGCAGTCCAACCTCTAGTGGCCACCCCCACAGTCAGGGCATGGCCCAGGAGGCCTTCCAGGGGAGTCCCTTGCAAGGTGGCACAGCCCCTAACAGCAGCAGCAGACGAATGCAGTCGATGAGCCCACCCCAGGGCCTGAGAACCAGACCCAGGGTCTGCCTCTCCCAGTGCTGCATCAAAGGCAACTGTCCCCTCTTGGTTTCTCTGCCTTCTCGCCTTGGCCTCCCTCTCGCCATGGCCACAAAACACTGAGGAGGCAACTCAAGCGAGCCATCTGGGGCAAAAGCCATCCTCCGCAGCCCTCTTCCATTATCTGGGGCTGACTGAGCAACAAACCCACCCTCAAGAATAGTTTGTCCCTCTACTGAACTGGGATCCAGGGAATTATGCTTTATCAATGCCTCTTCTCTAAGAAAGCAGAGGGGTGTTCTTTCCAGCCTCCCAGTGCATTGTGACCCTGAAACCACTTAATGTCCTCTCCCCAACCGTCAACACAGGCAGCAGGAACATATGGATGAGGTCCTCGGCCCACTAGTCAGTCTCAGCACTATCAGGTGCAAAGTGTCCCAGGCAGGTAACCTAGACACATATCTTCATGAAGGCATTTCTACAGAATCTGAATATTGGGCACCCATGTAATCTATGAAGTTGTGGTGCAGACCTCTCTGGAGCTCCACTCGCTTCTCCACCGCAGCCTGTATAGTTAGGGGAAGAAAGACCTCCAGGGGGTCTCCCCAGGGATTGCACAAGGTCCTCCTGGTTTCCAGCTCCCGAATGGCTCTCATGTCCCCAGTCAGCTCGACCTCTGAGTCACTGGGTGTCGGTACTCTCATGTTCTCCGAGTCCTTCTTCATCAGCTGCTCCTCCGCTGACTCTGAACCTTTCTGGCTCTCAAGGGCAGGGCCAAGAGCGACCTGCCATGTGGCATGTTTTCCCAGAGGTTTCTCTATGTTGGGATGGTTCACGCATGTCTCTGGACGGGCTTATTGTGTCGGTGCTTCTCTGTGGCATGGCAGTTCTTGACTGCATGGCGGCGGCGGCCGGCCCAAGGGCTGGTGCGCATCTCTGCGCCACTTGCTGGGCACCTGCTGCCTGCATTTCTGGCAGGCACCTGCACGGGGTGGGGGGGCTGGGTCAATTTCTTTAATTGACCCCAGATTTGGTGTAGCCCCATCTTTGTCTGTTGGCTGTGGAGTGGTCTCTAAGGCATCACTGACACAGGACTGAGCATCAACTTCCTGAGAGGTGGAACCTACTCCTTCTCTGGGTCTGGGTCCATGATACAGCCAGACAGCATGCTCTGGAACCCAGATAGGCTGTTCAGTATTTTCTGAAAAAACACAAACAGATCCTCTACCCCATGTGAGTAGTTGACTGGGTCCCTTCCATTGTCCAGCATGAAGATCTTCCCAAAGGACCCTTCCCAGCCTCTTTTCCTTTACCCCAATTCCTTTTGAATTGTCTTTTTGTTGCTGTAGTCCCATCCCTAATAGGATTTAAAAAGGTAGTAGCACACAATGCCAAATGAAGTCTATTATGAGGTGTGAATTTTGTAGGGAAGGATTCCTCCTTTTGTTTCTGTATTTGAATTTTGAGTGTATGGTAAGTATGTTCAACAATCCTTGACTTGGAGGGTTATAAAGAATTTCCGTGGTAAGGGAAATGTGAAAAGTTTTACAAAACGTTTGGAAGGCAGCACTCGTATAAGCCGAACTGTTGTCTATTTTAAATGCCTGTGGGCAGCCAAGGCTGCTAAAGGCATCCTAGCAATGAGCAATGACATGTTTAGCCACTTCAGCAGTGTGGGCAGAAGCAAAAATAAGTCCTGAGGAAGGATCCACTGCAATGTGGATCCAGCATAGAGAACCAAACTCAGGAATCTGAGTGACATCCATTTGCTAGAAATGACTGGGGTGAAACCCTCAGGGATTAACCCCCATAGGGAGTGAGGGAAGATGTGTTATGCGTGAAAAACATTGTTCAGTGATTTGTTGAGCTTGTTCCTGAGTTCAAAGCAACTGTTTGCACAGTGCAGAAGCGTTTTGATGAAAGGTAGCATGGGAGGCCGAAGCCTGTTGAGCGGTATCTGAGGAAGCAACATGTAGACATGTTGAAAACCCTCCATGGACTCCCCCACCCATCTGGATTCCTTTAATACCAGTTGCAAAGGAGAGAGTCTATTCTCTGAGAGGTAGAAGTTTCAATCTGTGACACAGAAAAGTTTCTCTGAGCTGAGAAAGCAGAAGCTGCCACTTGTGTACAGTTAATATTAATGGTTTTACCTCAGGCAGCTGTGAAACTGAAGCCTCAGTGAGACCCTTCTTCAGTGGGGAAAGGTCTTTTTTGTTCCTTATCTGACTGAGAAAAACTGGTGGGTTCAAGCTCGATGGGAGGGTGTTTGTGACTTTACTATTCTTTTTCTGCTCAGGACTTAGTTTAAAAATATTCCAAACCAAACCCTCTGTGGTTATCTCACCAGGCACTGACCACTGAGACATTCCCGGATCCAGGTCCACAAAAAAAAGTAAGTTCTTGGGAACCTATTTGCCTCATGTTTGACACCTGATAAAATCAATATACCTGTCTCCCTTTTGTTTCTTGTGAGCCTGTTTTGCTCTTCTGGCTCTCATGAACCCATTTTTCTTTTTGACTTTGGGAGCCCATTTTTCTCTTTGGCTTCTCTGGAACCTATTTTTCTCTTTTATGTGTGCACACAGCTAAAGGTCTCCTCTTACCTGCTATCTGATGCATTTCCGGTTCCCTGAGTCCCTGTCCAGGCGCCAGTTACCATATTCCACATAGCTCTTGAAGTTCCCAGGGTGAGGATGGAGAAAAAAGGACAAGAGGCAGAATACAGATAACTGAGGCTAGATGGAGCCCTTTCTCCTGCTGGGAAGTAAAGAAGGAAGGAAGGAAGGAGGAGGAGGAAGAGAAGGAGGCCCTAACAGCTGCAGAGCATTTATTTATACACTCAGGAGGTTGACTGTCACATGAAACCCCTCCACCTAGCAGTTTATCCATGTGGCTTGCCCCAGATGCCCAGTGTTCTTGAGACTAGAGCAGCTTGTTCATGTGACTTACATCGGGGGCTCTGTATTCTTGAGGTTGGCCTTGCTCAGGGCCTGCCTGTGTGATTAATCTCCAGCTGTAGCCGCTCCCCACAAACATCTGTGGTCAGAGTTCTCTGGCTGTCTTGCACTTCACTGGGCAAAGTCCTTGAAGCCTCTGGTGTAAATTTTCAAGTGATTCTAAATGTCCTGGGACCTGTAAGATTCCTTGTCCTGTCTTATCTCTTGTCCTATCTTATCCTGTGTCTGGAGATGACAGCTTTGGTGCTGAGCCGAATTCCCTGCTGAGAATGGTGGCTCTGCTGGCAGGCAGGTTGGGGGTGGGAAAGTCAGATCTGATTTGAGCTTTACATTATCTATTTTAGCCAGAGATATAGCTCAGTGGTAGAGCACCTACCTGGCAAGCACAAGGTCCTGAGTTTGATTCCCGTAAAAAAACCAACCAACCAAACATATATTATCTGTTTTACTATAATGGGCTCTGAACTTGCCTGCTTTCTCTGGCGTTAGTTTTTAGTTCCCTCTCCAATCTTGGTTCTATCGCTCTCCTGTTTACAGCAATCTACTGCCCCCCTGTTGCCCTGAAATCAAGTCTTGATTCTGACATGACTTCTAAGATCTTCTGTGATGTTCTGTCTACCTTTCTAGAATTCACCAGAAGCTTACTTTTTGTTTTGTTTTGCTTTGTTTTGGACAAAGCCTCACCATATTGTTCAGGCTGACCTTGGACTCACTTTGTAGTCCTGGCTGAACTCACTGTGACCCTTCTGTCTCACCTCTCGAATGCTGGGGTTAGAAGCTTGTGCCACCATGCATGGCTCATTCTTTTTTTTTTTTTTTTGGCTTTTCTTCCAGTACCAGGAATTGAATTCACAACCTTGTGCTTACCAGGCAGGTGCTGTGCCGCTGAGCTAAATCCCCAGCCCCCTTGTTTATTTTTCGAGACAAGTTCTCCCTGTGTAGTTCTCCTGTCAAGTTCTCTGTGTGTAGTCCAGGCTAGCCTTTAACTTGACATCCTCTAGTCTCAGCTTCCGGAGTGCTATGACTAAAGGTTTATACCACCGCTTGGCTGCTTTCACTTTCTTTCCTTTTTCTTTTTTGTCTTTTTGAGGCAGGGTCTTGCTATGTGGTTCAGGCTGGCCTTGAGCTCACTTTGTAGCCCAGGCTGGTCTCAAACTCACAACGAACCTCCTGCTTTAGCCTCCTGAGTGCTGGGATTATAGGCGTGCACCACCACGCCTGGCTGCTTTCAGTTTCTTAATGTTCCATCTCTTGGGGCTGGGGATTTAGCTCAGCGGCAAAGTGCCTGCCTGTCAAGCGCAAGGTAGTGAGTTCGGATCCTGGTACCGGAGAAAAAAACCAAAAAAAAAAAATTCCATCTCTCTTGTCCCCTCATACATCTCTGCCTCTGTCTTTCTATTTTCTTTTGCTTTGTTTTGTTTTGTTTTGTTTTGTTTTGAGACAGGATCATGCTATATATGTCAAGCTGGGTTTAAGCTCACTATGCATCCTGAGAAGGCCTTGAACCCATAATGATTCTCCTGCCTCAGCCTTCTGAGTGCTAGGATTACAGGTGTTTGGCTATTGTCTCAAGGTTTTTATATATATATATATATATATATATATATATATATATATATATATATATATTTTTTTTTTTTTTTTTTTCCCTGCAATCTGAAATACTTCTCTTCCCATTTTCTTTTTCTTTTTCTTTTCTTTTCTTTCTTTCTTTCTTTTTTTTTTGTGTGTGTACGCGTGCACGCACTGGGGATTGAACCCAGGGCCTGATACACATCAAACATTTACTCTACCTCTGAGCTCCACCACTAGCCCCATTACTTACCTGGAGTAAAACTATGAATTCATATCTTACCTTGGATAAGACTTGGCTGGAAACCTAATCTACTGTGAACTGTATCATGTCCTCCCAAAATTCATAGTTGCAATCCTAATTCTCAATGTCATTATATTCGGTGGAACTTTGTCTTGGTTGCTTTTCTCATTGTGAGACAAAACATCCAACACACAAAGTTAAGGGAGGAGAGGTTTGTTTCCACTCACAGTTTGTAGAGGCTTCCGTCCTTAGTCAGTTGACTGCCAGGCAGGTTGGTATGGCAGAAGGACATCACAGAGGAGAAACGATCCATGGCAGGGCAGAAGGCAGCAAGAAGCAAGCAAGGGCAGCCCTAGAAGCAGCAGCAGACTTGCTTTCCCTCTCCCTTTGTATTCCATCCAGGCTATATGTCTACTGATTGATGCCACCCACACCCATGATGGCGCTTTCATTTTACATCCTCTTAATCCCAGCATCATACCCTTAATTCACATTCACACACCCTAATCCAACCAGCTGTGAATCTCCCCGCCTATCACCACAAGAAGCTCTGGGGAGACATGTAGATATAAGCCACAACAGACTCCCCCACAATAGGAGGTTGAAATGTTGCTGGGTGTAGTGGTGCACACTTGTAATCCTAGCACTCAGAAGCCTGAGGCAGGAGGACTGCTGTGAGTTCAAGGCCAACTTGCACTACATGGCAAGACCCTGTCTCAATACGTATGTACACACATATAGATACATACATACATACATAAAATGCCAAAAGTCACTTGTTCAGAGTTGGGGGCTGGTTGTGTGTGTGTGTGTGCATGTATGGTCACTGGTGTGACCCGGACAGGTATATTCTTAACCCTGGCTCCTTCCTTTCTCTCTGCTTCCTGGCTGCCTTGTGTTGAGCAGCTCTGTCTTGCCCTTCTACCATGACATTTCTGCCTTGGAGTGAGCCAACCATGGACTGAACCCACTGGAACTATAAGCCAAACAAACCTCTCCTTTAAGTTCTGAGTGGTGGATATTGTGTCCAGCTGCAGGAAAGCTATTAAAGGAGGTAATTAAGAGTAAATGAGAACATAAGGGTGGGCTGTAACCAGCTGGACTATTGACATTGCAAGAGCAAGAGATGCTCAGGTGTGTACCCACAGAGAGAGGAGAACAGGTGTTATGGTTTATGTCTGGATGTTCCCCCAAAGTCTCATGCAGTCATGGGGTGGGCTTCTAGAGTTTTTGATTGATTCATGATCCAATGCTGGGATTATGAGTATAAGTGCTACACCCGCCCTGGGGTGGGCAGCCTGCATACAAAATAAGAGAGGGAAAGAGGCTTGCTCTAGGTAGTTTCTCTCTTTTTGCTCTTGCTGCTTTTGCTGTTTTCTGCCACCATGAACTGTTGCCCTCTGCTCTGTGCATTCTGCCTTGGAGCCAGTTGAGTATGGACTGAAACCTCTGCAAACTGTGAGCTAAATAAACTTTTTTTTCCCTTAACTCTGGGTGTCAGGTATTTTGTCCCAGTAATGAGAGGAAAGTAACTAAGACACCAGGCCAGAACAAAGACAGGAGCTGGTTGGCTGCAAACCAAGGACAGAGGCCTCAGGAGGGAGGCCTTCAGGAGAAACCAACTCTTCAGTATCTTGATCTTAGAGTTCTGGCACATACTCCAGAACTCTTTTTTTGGTTCTGTTCTGTTTTTGTGTTTTGTTTTTTGAGACAGGTCTTGCTATGTGGTTCAGGCTGGTCTTGAACTCACTATATAGCCTAGGCTGGCCTTTAACTTGCAGTGATCCTCCTGCCTCAGCCTTCTGAGTGCTGGGATTACAGGTGTGGCCACCACACTTGGATGGTCTCCAGAATTCTGAAAAAATTTTGATTGTTCACCACAATCTATGGTATTTTCTTGTGGCCACCTTAGCAGACCAAAACATAAGTCCTCTGTCTTACTGCAGTGTACTATAATACTCCATTAGAGTCTGTACCACAGGATTTTGTAATTACAATAGTCCCCTCTTAGCCAATACCTAAATCCATGGATAATACCAAATCTGATCTATACTTTCCCCCTGTATATATATTACTATAATAAAAGTTTAATATATAACTGTAACATATATACATATATAACTATAGTCAAATTTAATTTACATTAAGCACAATAGAAGACTGACAACAATAATGAAATAGAGCAATTATACCAATTTACTGTACTGTAATAAAGGGTGAATGTGGCTTCTCTCTCAGAATATCAAAATATCTCACTCGCACCCCTTTTTTGTGGTGATGTGAGATAAGGCAGCACCTCTGTGATGAGCTGAAGTGAGGTGAATGGCGTAGGCACTGTGACGTGGTGTTAGGCCCACACGTGAGAGCCCTGGAATGCACGGCAGCTGAGCTGATCATGGAGACGCTGCTTATGACTAACATGGGTGGGGGGCGCGGGGATCTACACCGTGCTTGTGGTGCACGAGGGGATGATTCTCACTGAAAGCAGAACCGAGAAGGGTGGCACAAGGCTTCATCATGCTACTCAGAAAGACAGGCAATTTAAAACTTATGAATTATTCATGTCTGGAATGTGCATTGGATATATTTCCATACCATGGGTGACCACCAGTAACTAAATCTTCAGAAACCATAGCCATGCATACGGGGGACTACAATATCTTTTTTGTCCCCCACTTCCTTTTACAATAGAAGCCATCGAGCCATGCTCCTAGCCCCTCTCCTGATTCTCCTTTCTTTTCTTTTCCTTTCCTTTTCTCTCTGCTCTCCCCTTTTTCTTTTCTTTCTTTTTTCTTTTCTCTCTCATCTCTCCTCTTCTCTTCTTTCAATACTGAGGATTGAATGCAGGGTCTTCACAGTGAGGTGCATCTCTACCCTTTTATTTTTTATTGTGAGACATGGTCTCTCTCTCTCTCTTTCATCTTTTTGAGACAGGGTCTTGCTGCGCATTTCAGGTTGGCCTTGAGCTCACTTTGTATCCCAGGCTGGCCTCAAACTTGCAACGATCCTTCCTGCCTCAGCTTCCCTAGTGCTGGGATTATAGGTGTGTGCCATCACAGCTGGTTCAGAGACAGGGTCCTTCTAAGTGGCCCAGGTGGGACTCAAAATTTGTGATCCTCCTGTGCCAGACTTCCATAGTGCTGAGTTACAGGTACGTATCACCATACTGGGCTTCCTGTTTCTGAGTATTTGTTCCTACCACAGGCTCCTGTTCTTCCCCAGGAAATGTAATTGCAGTGCAGTGTCCTCTTTGAGAGTTAGACATGTCCAGTCATGTCGGTCAGAGGTCTGGTTGGACAGACCCAGCGGCCACTTCTGCAGGTGCAGGGCTGACAGGCTCAGTGGAGCAGTCACAAGCCTTGGTGGTCAGGGGAGAGAAACAATGCGAGTGACAGATGGCATCTGCTGTGAGCAATGCGACAGACCCCATTCCTTTCTAATACAGGTCAGCTCCGAAAAGGGAGCGCATTTGTTTACTGGGGTTCTGTAACAAAGTGCAACAGACTGAGTGACTTGAACAGAAATGTTCTCAGGATTCAGTCTGAGATCAAAATGTAGATGGGGTTGGTTTCTTCTGAGATCTCTCTCTGCTTCTGCCAGGAGGTCTTCTTTTCCCTGTTCCTCACACATTCTTCCTTCTGCGTGCATCTCCGCCCGGATTGCCCCTTCTTGTATGGACACGGTCCTGTTAGATGAGGGTCCGCCCACACGACTTCATTTTACCCTCATTAGCTCTTTAAAGGCCCCATCTCCAAGGAAGTTCCCGTTGTGAAGCACAGTGTGTGAGGACTTCAACATTAGAACGGTGTGTGCGTGTGTGTGTGCAATTCAGTCCATAACAGAAGCTGGGCGCACACTCTTGTTCCCTCCCCAAAGCTGCAGTTTTGGCCCTGCACCAAGCAAAAGACCAGCAAAGCAGTGTGTTTCCCAGCAGAGGTGGCAGGATGCCTTGAGCAAGGCAGAAATGGCAGCTGTGTCCCCTGACCACCAAGGCTTGTGACTGCTCCATTGAGCCTGTCAGCCCTGCACCTGCAGAAGTGGCCGCTGGGTCTGTGGCATCCAGCCCTATAATCGCAGGTTTTATTTTTCCTGAACTCCAGTGGCTTGTTTCCCTCGTTGAGTACCTGGATATCTAATAGGCATCTCTGTCCAAAACAGAAATCTTGACATTCACTAAAGCAAATGCACAAACACAACTATTCCTTCACTTACCAGTGTAGGAGATGGCACCAACAACTGCATAGTTGTTCGTGTTGAAATGATCAGTGGTTGTCCTGGATCACTACATCTCCATACACATCAATTCCAGCCTGCTACCACTCTTCTTGACTCTTCTCCTGAACCTGCTCTTTGTTTTGTGTGGTACTGGGGCTTGAACTCAGGGCCTATACACGGCAGCTAAGTGCTCCACCACTGAGCTACATCCCCAGCACTCCAAACTTGTTCTTGGAGGCATCCATTTCTCCCTATCTCTGCTGCTCATATCCTAAGCCAAGTCACCATTATCTTCCTTGAACAGCTGTGGCCTCCCAACTGGCCTCCCTGTGGTGTCTCTCACCACCTGTTCTGTACAAGCATTGAACTCCCGAAGTTAAATAATGACCTTTCCTTCTTAACAGCCCTCATTAACAAGGCCCTCTCCCACTTATAAAGTTCAAATTGTACCTGGGGGTAGAAGGCCCTATGTAGTTTGACCTTTGTCTGTCCTTCCCATCTCACCTTTTACCACATTCCTCACCAAATATAGCCTTGTCTTGCCAGTCTTTCTGTTCCCTGAAGTGTTCAGGTTTGGGGTCTCTGTAGTGACCATGAACCAGGCATTCCCTCTGCCCAGAATGCTCTTTCCCCATGGCTTTCTCCTGGTGTTCACTCAATTCTCAGTTTGACAAGCAGCCTCCTGGTGAGCCCCTCCTAACCAGTTATCTGTGTGGCCATCTGAGCAGTGACACCATGCCCTAGGTGTGCTTAGAAAACCCGTGGGGGCGTTTCTGTCATCACCCTGAGAGGGGGTTACTACAAGTACTAGTAAGGAGTGGGAGGGGAGACGAGGGATGGCTAGATGTCAGACAATAACAAGACTCCCAGCGAGTGCCAGTGAAGGATAGTCCTGTCCCCTGCACTGCTGTGAATGTCCCACAGCCATGGAGGAAAAACCTACCCTAAGAACCCACTCCACAGAATCATAGAAATCTAATGGCTAAGTACACCCCTGACAAGTTTTAATAGTCACTGGAGATGTAATCACCACGTTAATTGATGAAAACAATTACCCAGAGTTGTTCCTTATTTATACAAACCATGTCATCAAAGTCAGTGCTGATGCTGGTGCAGCTGAGTTGCTCATAACTATCCTGTGATCAGTGACATTGTGTTCACCGTGACTCAGTGTACGGAAGCGCATATCTGACGCTATCTGCAGGCAGTCATGCCCAGTCATGTACGTAGCAAGATGCATCTTTCATTAGGAATATGTTCGCCTGTTTCTCCCTTTTATTAGAGGTAGGAATATATATGTGTCGTATGTATTTCTGTATATGCGCATATACTTAAATTATGTGTGTAGGTAGACTGTGTTATCTGTGAATTTCATTTTACTATCTGAAATGCTGTTTAAAATCCTTGTTATAAACGGAGGCTATTGGCTCTGATAGGTTGAAACATACTGGGCAAAGAGTAGAATGGTGGTGCCCAGGAGCCGTTGGTGGGGGAAATACAGGAGAAATGCTGGTTAAAGGACACAAATTTCCTTTAGACAGGAGGAGTAAATTCAACATTTGGTGATTATAGCTAATAACAAGCTAATATAAATATATATTTTTAAAAATTATTATTTATATACATTTTAGACAAGGTATTGCTATGTAGCCAATCCTTGGCCTCCTGAGTGCTGGGATTATAGGCATGTGCCACCTCACCCAGCCTGAAGTTGTTGTATTCTTGAAAACTTGCTAAGCGTATTTTTCTTTTTTTGAGACAAGGTTATTTTTTGTGTGTAGCTGGCTTTAAATTCAAAATCCTCTTGCCTCAGCCTCCTGAGTACCTGGAATTACAGAATGTGCCACCATGCTTATAGAGAGCCTTTCCTGGTCCTCATCAAGGGCCAGGAAGTTTATATTTGTGATCCCATGGAAAAGTTAATTCCAACCTACCGCTTCTGTAGCGTGAATAAAGACACTAAGGCATATTTGTAGTTATGGGGAGCCAAGGGGTCCTAAGCACAGCTACAATGATGGCTAACCAGAAAAAAGGCCTCAACCCAGGGTCAAACTTGGGTTTTATTAATTTGTGAAGAAAGGAATGACTTGAGGATGAATGACTGTGAGAGTGGCGGGAAGGTGAGTGCCGTGAGCTGGGCTAGGTAGGAGGCCTGAAATCACCTCTGCAATACGCAGAGACAAGGATCAGCAGAAAGAGTAGCACAACATAATTAAGATAGTATCTAATATTTTGAGGTCAGTACTTCAGCTCTGGTGTGTAATCTTTTATGCCCTGGGAAGTCATAGCCTCTTATCTCAAGGCTTGATCCCAGCCTACAGCACGGAGTATGGCTCTCCATCCCGCCTACCTCACGCATTTTATTTAGGAGCTATGGGGGGTGGGGAAACAGTGCCTGTCATCTTTGCTTCAAAGACTACATGTCAGCACCTCAGCTGGACCGATTTGCTCTGCTTAAAGCAATTTGAAGGAAAAGCCCTAGCCAGCCCTGTACATATCAACACGTGGAAATAGGGCCAGGTTCAACCAAAATGGAGACAATTGCTTCTCCTTAAGAAGAGGCACCCAGGTGGTCCTCCACACATGCCTAGCTTACTAAGAGTGCACTTTAAGTGTTGTTCTCATCACACACACACACACACAGACGCACAAAGATAAGTACGTAAAGTGATGCCTATGTCAATTAGCTCCTTTTAGTCATTTCACAATGATTAAATTCCATGTATGTCAAAATGCTACGTTGTATTGGATAAATATATAAGATCTCTTGTTAATTAAAAATAAAGTCAACTGGGCATTGTTATGGCTGTATCTAGATGTCTCCCCGAATCGTGTGGTCATGGGTGGGGATTTTCAGAGGTGGGTGGGTCTAGGGTGTGTGAGGTTGGGCAAGTTGTCTGGAAGCACTAGAAGGGCAGGCTCACTTGCTGCTGCTCTCCATTCTTCCTGTACCACCAGAGCCACATTCACATTGTTTTTTTCTTTTTCTGTTTTTTTTGGAGACAAGGTCTCGCTGTGCAGTTCACAGTGGTCTTATACTCACTATATAGCCCAGGCTGGCCTCGGACTCACAGCAATCCTCCTGCCTCAGCCTCCCAAGTGCAGGGATTACAGGAGTGCACCACCATGCCGTCTCTGGTTGACCTAAGCAGTCTTCTGTGGGGTCTTCCATCTCTGCCAAAGCAGTGTTCACAAAGCTATTGAAGCATCGCCATTCCTTCAGTGCTCCATGGAGGTTCTGGTGAATCTTCCTGATCAAACATGAGGGCCGTCTAAGGCGGTAGTGCTGGCTTACAAGGCTGCAGGGATCTTCAGACAGTAGAAAATGACAGTGCTCAACCAGAGTGCAGGTTTCTGTGGGGATCCGGCATGGCAGGAACATGGCCATCTTACTCACAGCCATCATTTTGCCTACGTGACACACCCCGCACTCTAGAGGACAAAGTTGTGAAGCTAGGTGGACAAAAAGCCAGGTGTGGTAGCACATGCCTATAATCCCAGTGCTCTGGAGGCTGAAGCAGGAGGATCTGTTCAAATCTGAGGCCAGCCTGGGCTACAAAGTGAGTTTAAGGCCAGCTTGAACTGCATAATGAGACTCTGTCTCTAAATAAATAATAAAAAAATGTAAGATAGTTAGCTGCACATGTTGTACCAGCCACTGATGCCCAGACTGGGATTTGACTGACATTGGGCATATTAGTGGGTTGTGAGAGAGGGAGCTGTGTTTTGGTTGGCTGTGGCCCCTCTTCACCTGGGGTGGCACACATACACCTTCCTCATGCCAGAGAGTACAAGGGTCCTCCTGTACTGCTGCCACCAAGAAATGCTTCTACCCCCAAGTCCCTAATAAATGGTTCTCTGTGCAATTCTGGATTATCCTGTCTTTCCCTTTGGTGTCCCCATGAGAATCTGAACAATTCTCATATATGGAACAGGTTTCCCCCCTAAAACAGTACCGTTGATGGCAACCGTGGAAGGGGAAGAACAGTATGTACTAATGGCTACTTGTGGCTAAAGGCAGAGATGATCGTGGAAGACAGCAAAGAACCTGGAGTGAATCACGCTGACCAAGGGAACAGCATCTCTGTGTTCAGCTGTGTGCCAGCTGGTGCTCTGCAGCTGCCTTCCCCCTCCAAGTGACCCCACACCAGGAAAATGCCCGTCTTGTACGGACTCACACAGCAGACCTGGCCCAAACGACCAACCCCAGGCTCTCATCCAGACGCGCCTCCCTGTCCTGAGGTCTGAGGGGCTTCGCTTGCTCCATTTGCCGCCACCCTTTATAGCACACCTGTTGGGAAGGTCTTAGGAAAGACCAGCAGGGGACAGGTAACCGAGAAAGGGTTCTCAGAGATGGAAAGTGCAACCTCGACTTTGAACCAAGGTCTTACTTGGTAGCAGGTTTGGAGGGACGGTACTGATGGGAAAAATTCCAGCAGAGGAAATGACACTGTATCAGTCAGGGTTTACTAGAGGAACAGATATAATACAAGATAAACACATGTACAAGGAATTACAAGTTTGGCTTACAATGGTCAGCTACAGAGTTGGATGAGGAAGCGTGCAGAGGGTGTCTGCATGCTGGAGATTGAAGAGCCCAGCCCCGGGCCTGGAGCTCGCTGCAGTGTCCTTGCAAGTCCGTATCAAAAGGCTGATGGGTCTGCAACGGAATGCTGAAGAATCTACGATGAAGGCCGGAGAGCCAACACCAGAAGGCTGAAGAGTCTCAGACGGAAGCCCAACGGTCTGCACCAGAAGCCAGGAGACGACCAAGGTGAAGACGAAGACCTTAGCTCCTCTGAAGAACCAGCAGCCAGTCCTTCCTCAATTCCTTTTTTTATGCAGTCTACCTACTCTGGGGAGGTGGGGGTGGTCCTCCACACCCACACCCTCTGCATGCCTGCCTCTTGCACAGGCTCAGGATGAAAACAAAGTAAGCACCCTGGACCCCTTCTGAGTTGCATAGTTACCCTTCTAAACTTCTCAAATTAACACAATAAACAACATCCCGGAAGGGTAAGGGCGTGTCCTTTTCACCCCAAGAGGCAGAACTGCTGAGTCACTTAGCCAAACCTCTAGATTCCCCAAGTTGACACAATGTGTCAAACATAACAGACACTAACCACAATGGGGCAGTAGGAGTGAATGCAATCCTGGTGGAGAGCTGATGTCAAACGTAATGGGATTGGACTGGGATATAGCTCAGGGGTACAGTGCCTGCCTGTCAAGCATGAGGTCGTGAGTTCAATTTTCAGTACCAAAATGTCATGAGATTTATCGAGACTAGATCCAGAATAGAGACAGCCTAGAAAACTATCCCATTTGAGATTCAGGGAAGGTAACAAACAGTTTGGGTTTTTTTTTTTTTTTTTGCAAGGGGAACAATATAATACAGGACACATATTTTATAAGATTATTTATAATAATCACCCAAAGAATGATATACAAAAGAGTGCAGGAAATCTGTCCACACACTAAGACTAAGGAATCTAGCTGTGGGCCTGGATCCAAGGAAATGTCCTGCATGAGTCCAACTGAAGACCTAGAGCCCATAGCAATGCCTCCCATGAATCCAGCTGGAGGCGCAGAGCCCACAACGTCTCAAGCAGGCCTGTTTTATGGATCTGCGTTGGGAAGGCCCAAAGGTCAGTGGTGGAATCTAGAAAGTCTGTGCCAGCAGGATGAGGGATCTACACTGGAGCCAGGAAGCGATGTGCAAAGTAAGAACCAGAGTTCCTACAAAGTGAACCAAAGCCATTCTCAGCACCAACAAGGTCCCAAGTTCCTTGGAGGATGAAAACAGCCGAGTTCATCAGGAAAGCTGGCATGATGAGCTCCTCCGAGAGAGCTAACAGCTCTTTCCAGCTTCTACCAGCTCCAACAGCCTCTTTCAGTTCCCAACAGCCTTTAAGTTCTCAAAACCTTTTCTCTGCTCCCAACAGCCTAACTTCCTCTCCAGTTTTGCCTCTTATGCTGCTGCAACAGTCCTCAGGTGGGCCTCCCACACCCAGTACCATGCTGACTCAGTTCAGCTGGGGGCTACAAGTTGACCACCAGTTGTTGATCCACTATAAATGTGTTATAGTCTCTTTGAGGAGAATTTGGCAATGTCTAATAAAATTACTGATGCACGTATTCTTTGACCTGGAATTCCACTTCAAGGAATAATGCACATAGATACACCCAAAGTTATTCACTGCCATTTTCATAATAGCAAGGATTGGAGACAAGATTTGGAAACAACTAAAAATGGGCTCATTAAATAAATTATGCAGGATATAAAATCAATAGGGAAAAATCAATAGCATTCCTGTATGCCAACAATTAACCCACTAAGAAAAAGATCAGGAAAACAGTTCTGTTGACAATAGCTTAAATTATTAAATACCTTGGTTAGGAATTAACCTCTCCAAGGCAGTGAAAGACCTCAGAAATGGAAGCTATAGTACTCTGAAAAAGAGATTGAAGAAGACATCCGGAAATGGGAAGGCACCCTGTGTTCCTGGATAGGCAGACCCAGTATTCAAAATGACCACATTACCCCAATGGACATATAGACTTAATGAAATCTTAATCAAGATTTCAACAGCATTCTTCACAGAGCTACAAAAACCAATCCTAAAATTTATATAGAACTAGAAGAGACTCAGAATAGCAAATACAACCCGGGGCAGCAAGAGCAAAGCAGGAGGCATCGCAATTTTGGACATCAAGTTATTTTACAAAGCTACAGTGATAAAATCAGCCCAATACTGCCACAAACACAGATACACTGATCAATGGAACAGAGGAGAGGATGCAGACACAACCACACACCTCCAGTTAGCTACTCTTCCACAAGGGGGCCGAAAATGTACTATGGAGAAAAGACAGACTCTCTAGCAAAAGATGCTGGGAAAACCTGTTATCCGTATATGGAGCAAGGAATCTAGATGTACGTGTCTCACCCTGAACTAAAGTGGAAATGGACAAAGATTTATAAACACAAATAAAGACTGAAGCTGGTGGAGGATAAAATAGGTAAGGCTCTTGAAGACATAGGCTAGGCAGGGTTCTATTCTACCTGAATAGAACCCCAGTTACATAAGAAGTAGCACCAATAATCAACAAATGGGCTACATCAAATTAAAAGGCTTCTGCACAGCAAACGAAACAACTGACACCGTGAAGAAACAACCTACAGAACGAGAAAATATTTCTGACAGCCATTCCTCAAACAGAGCACTAATAGCTAAAATATGCAAAGAACTAAACAAGTATTTTAGAGCCCCAAAATAAAAGATGCAATGAGAGAAGGTAGTAGCAATGAATGGACGCTTCTCCCAAGAAGCATGAATGGCCCATGGGCACGTGAAGCATCTTTGGCTGCAAGAGAAAGGTGAACCGAAAAACAATGAGATTCCATCGTGCCCCAGAAAGAACTCCTGTTATGAAGAGATTGAGCAATAAACGTGGCGAGGCTGCAGGAAGAAAGGAAACTTCCCACATTATTGGAGGGAATGTAAACAGCCACTATGGAAAACAGTATGGAGATTTCTCAGAAAACTAAAAATATGGATTCCATTTGACCAAGGCACAGCTCTTCCAGGTATCTTCCTGAAAGAGTTAAAGACATCATGTCAGCCAGGAGTGGTGGCACATACCTATAATCCCAGCGTGCCTATAATCTCTGAGCCTGAGGAAGGAGGACCCCTGCCAGTTCAAAGCCAGCTTGGGCTTGTCTCAAAAAGACAAAATTTAGAAAAAAGAGAAAGGAAGCTCTACGTATTTCATGTTTTCAAAGATATATTAAGTGTGAAAAGCAAGGGGTGAGCTGGGCCTGGTGGTGTATGCCTGTAATCCCAGCACTCCTGAGGCTGAGGCAGGATTGCCACAAGTTCAAGGCCAGCCTGGGTTACATAGTGAGTTCAGGGGCAGCCTAAACTACACAGCAAGACCCTGTCTCAAAAAAAAAAAAAAAAAAAAAAAAAAAAAAAAAAGCAAGGAGTGGGAAACAGTGCTCATAAAGAAACAAAAAAGTAGGAATGATAAAGTGAGTGCACGTATGTGTTTACATATAAATAAGGCTATGTAAGAACTGATAACATCAGGTGTTTCTCTGTCATGAGAATGGTTGATAAGGGATAGAAATGGGAGGAAAGATTTTTATAGACTATTTTCTTCCAAAAATTTGAATTCATGTGGATCTATTATGTGTTTGAAACCTTTTTTTTTTTTTTTTTTCTTTTTAAGATAGGGTCTCACTCCGTATTTTCAGGCTGACCTTGAACTCACTATGTAGCCCAGGCTGGCCTGGAACTTGCGGCAATCCTCCTGCCTCAGCCTCCTGAGTGCTGAGAGTACAGACATGCACTACCATGCCAGGCTTGTATTTTAAAACTTAAAAAAAAAAAAGAAATAGAGAAAATCTCTTTGAGTACCTAAAAGAAAAACAATAAAATTAGTGATCCTAGGTGCTCTAGGTATGCAAAATATTTAAGAGAAAAAAAAAATTGCATCACTTCACTTTTTTTGAATTAGGCCTTTGTTTCTGTCACCTTTATGCATCTTTAGGATTCCTATTTTTATATTAAATACTACAGCTATGGTCACTTAGTTCCACTTCAGTTCAAAATCTTATAACATCATCTGCACTTAATTAACCATCCAAAAACATTTGATTGTGCTTATTTTTACATGGATTCAAATAAATTGTACCATCCATGCTCCAGCCTGAAACATATTATGTATGGAAATCACAGTTATTCACATCATTTAATTCTGCCCATCCCACAAAGGTGCTCAATAAACAGTGTGTGGGGTGCCATCCCCGAGTGTATTAGCAAATGTTCATTCTGACTTCTGTGAAACTTACAAGTCCATTTCATTGTTTTCCTCCCTGAAAAAGAAATAAAAATTCCCCCAACACACATTTCCTGAGTCCCAAGTCTATGTTCAACCGCACCCTGTCTGGACATAAAAATGCAACCTCAGATTTGAGTTTGTTATTGGAAAGTACTTCCAGACACTGGTAAGCAACTCCTTCCTGTCCCCTGAGTCCCACCCTGACAAAAGAAAAGGAAAAATTCGGTACAGTTTTTCCACATGATTATTATAAAAAATGTTTAAGTATCTGAAATAAATAATTGAACAACAGATGGTCTTTAAGTAACACCCTTGATCGATCTGTAATCTAATCCCTTTACAACAGGGAAAGGAGAATTTCTCATAGGATAGCTTGGGACAGTCATGGGAAGGCTCTGGTTAAATTAAATTCCAGCAGAAAGGACTGCTAGACACAGCTTGCATTCTTGTTGTAATAAATATTTCTTGAAATACTTAAACATCTCTCTGGGCTGTGGAATTTTGTGTTAAAAATAGTTGTTCTTGTGTTTTAACAGATTGGTACACTGCTGTAACTGCACGTTGCTGCCCACCCAGACTGTAAAAGTTCAGATTCTTAAAGCAGGGACAAATCACTGCGTCTACCAGCCTGCTTTTCTCCCCGAGTCATGGGGGTTGAAGTCACTGCCTTCACACTGAGTTATATACCCAGCCCTTTTTATTTTTTAAGACAGGGTCTTACTAAGTTGCTAAGTTGCCCATGCTGGGTATGAGCTTGTGATCCTCCCTGCCTCAGCCTCCCAGAGTTGCTGGGATTACAGGCATGCGCCGCCACCGTGCCTGGCACCTGCTGTTAATTGGAGTAAATAATGGGCAGTTGATGGGCTGGTGGGGGGAAAATGAGTCATCTCTCCTGTCTACCAAAGGCCAGACATAGCTGGGGCTTTTCCTAAGTTAAAGGGGACTTTTCAATGTCCTTAAAATAACTTTTCAAAAATTTTACTTAATTAACCTGGCATGGTGGTGCATGCCCATGATTACAACACTTGGGAGGCTGAGGCAGGAGAACTGCTGCAGGTCTGAAGCCAGTCTGAAGGACATAGCAAGACCCTGTCTCGAAAAGCCAAAACACAAAACAAACAAACCAAAAAACAAGCCCCACATAATTCATAGGTATAAGTAGCACTAAGAAATCATAAAGCTAATAAGGCATCAGAGAAAATTCAGAAGGATTTTTCTGTCTTCTTTAACTGCTATCAACCATAATGAAGAATTTTAATTTTTTTTTTTTTTAGCTAATGTCATTCATTCTACTCTAGCAGGACTACAGGATTATCATAAAACATGCTCTTTGGGGTTCATTAAGCATCATGAAAATTATTCGGTCGAATGCTGAGGACCTAGTTTCCTAGCTTTTGGCACCAAAGGCCTGTTGCCAACTCTGCCTCCCACCTCCCACCAGGCATCCTGAACAAATGTCCTCAAACCCAGAGGCACCAATAGGACAGCAGTCGATTTGTGGCGGTGTCCCATGCAGTTCCCCGAAAAGTCCTCTAGGTGTCTTCAGCGACCAGCATTGGTGGAGATTTCCCAGCCCCACCAGCTGGCAGGGAATGAGTTGAGTTCCTGAGTTTTGCAGTCACTCCTTTAGAGCACTGTGGTTATCTAGAATGAGGTAGGTGTGGCAATATGTCCTTGAAAATATTAAAGAAGTTTTCTTTCACATTTATCTTAGCAATGCCCTGCTGTCACATTTTGCAATGTGTCTACTCAGGAAAATTTCTAATGTAAATGATTTAGCTTACATTATTAAAAAATGCACAGGGGCTAAAGAAAGCACAGTTTTTCAGAGGGGAATTTGGAGGCGAACATGTACAATTGTTGGAAAATGTGAATCTAGTCTTATAAAGAAAATTATAGTGGACACAAAAGAGTTGAAAACAACAACAACAAAAAAACTGCAGTAGGTTGAGGTTGTCAGCCCTAGAGCCCCAAACTGTAAACTGTTTTTCTTTGTTATTTCGGATTTTAGTTTGGGAAGAATTCTAAAAATATGCCGAGTAGGAAGACCGTCTTGTAAAGGTGTGTGGGGTGTGTGTGCCTGAGACCCGCAAGCGTGAGCGCGGGTGGAAGAAGTGTGCGTTAGGCTGCCCAGGTTTTGTTTGGGTCCAGACCTGTGAAGTTCTACGGGCCTGGTATAAGATACTGATCACCCAAAGGGCACAACATCTCAAGCTGCCGCTGTCCGCATCTTAATTTACATTCAAACAGGTAAGCAAAGTAATTTTCGATTGTAATTAAAAGATAAAGCATCAGATGGAATGATTTGCCTTTATTCTTTGTTCCCAGAACTTTACTCTCTTTGAGGCTTTTTATTTGAAAGCAGTTTCAAACTTACAAAACGTTGCAAAAGTAAATGCATCATAGTCACAATGGACACGACCACACTTTTAATCTCGATTCACCTATTGTTTGCTGCTCACCCCATTTACTTTGTCCTTTGTACTCTGATTCCCACCCCACCCAATATGCTTTCTGAATAGAGTTACAGTAATTAAGGCTTTTCACCCATAAATTCTTCAGTGTCTGTATTTTCTTTTTTATTTTATTTTTTGGTCTTTTTGAGACGGTTGCCCTACGCAGTTCAGGCTGGCCTTGAACTCATTTTGTAGCCCAGGTTGGCCTTAAGCCCACAACGATCTTCCTGCCTCAGCCTCTTGGAGTGCTGGAATTACAGGTATGCACCACCATGCCCAGCTCAGTGTGTGTATTTTCTAAGAATGATTACAATACAACTATTTACTTTCTCACTTTATGTTGATACAGTGCTTTTATCTCACCTATGATCAGGGTTATAGATAATCTAGTACAGTCTTTCATACTACATTTTTCTCACCAGTGGATGCAGGCTAAGGTTAGGTATTACATTTGATTGTCAGGACACTTTTGCTTCTTTTAATATGAGCAAATCTCATACCCTTTCCTGTTCTTCATGATACCGACAGTCTTAAAATAGTACAGTTTGTCCTTTTCCCCTGTTTTGTAAGTATAATATCATTTTGTGCTTGTCTGATATTTCCTGGTGGTAGATTGAGGCTGTGCTGTCCCAGCTGGATCCCTGTACGGGTGCTGTGTCGTCTCAGGGCATGGCAACGGAGGCCCATGGTGTCCAGCTATTGCTGACCAGTGACACTGACATATCTACTTAGTTATTCTGTGGTGGTACTGAGGATCAAACCCAGCGGCACGCTATGATTAAGCTACATTTGCAGTCCTTTTCCATTTATTTGTTTTGAGACAGCACCCAGGCGGGGACTCGAATTTCAGATACTTCAAGGACAACCTCCTTCAGGGCTAGGATCACAGGTGTGCACAACCATGCCCAGCTTGAGTTCTGAGCAAAATTTTGTGGACTGTCGCTAAACAATAAAACAAAACTAAGCTTCATGTTCAAATGAACCTAAGTGTGGATCCCATTTCACTTCACCATCTCGGCGACACCAATGTTGACAACCTGGTCAAAATGTGACCTGCTTTTCCTATCATGTAACTACTTTCCCCTGGTCTCTTTCTTGCAAATTATAGGGCTGGCCAAACATCCTGCATTGTATTACAATTTCTCCCAAGGTGTAACATTTATTGATGATCCTCTTCTGCTTCAGTTTTAACCACAGTAAATTCCACAATGATAATTTTCTAACATTAGTACAACCTCCATGGCTGCTGCTGGGCCCCTGCAGCTCTCACAGTGGTTCTTATAATCCTCTTCACAGCATCTATCCCTGTGTTTTTGCAGTGGACATAAGAATTTCTGTTTTATCAATGGCTTATAATTTTTGCTTGGTATAGGACATTTTTGCTACTTAATTTGTCCCAGTTAGCCAAGAGTAGCGGATTCAAGGGCTTTCGTTCCTGTAACGCGCACTTACTGCTGTTTTGGGCGCTTTCTTTCTTTCAGGCATAGCCAGCTATCCCAACCTCCCTCACCTATCCCAGAATCACACCGTTCTCTGAGAATCCAAGACCTGGAGGCTCCCGGAGGCCTTCGCTTCCTGTCTTCTGAGCACGCACACCCACTGCCCTCAGGCTTCCGGTTCTCCAATGCCTTCTCTGCCTCCCACTTGTCCAGCCCCTCCTTGCTTCTGCACCATAGCACTTTTCCATCTTCAAATTCCACAAGGCTTTCCCTGAAGATGATTCCCTATGCCGTACTCCTCAGAAAAAATGCTTTCAAACAGCCAATTCCTCGGGACTGGACTCCTTCTGCCTTCAAAGGAAATGTAACATATTCAGCTCACCTAGTTAATGAAAGATGGTTAAAGAGCACCTGCCCCCTCATCAGGTGTCCTGTGGGAAAAGTTTTTGTTGGTTCATTCATCCATCCCTGGTACTGAGGATTAAACCCAAGACCTTCCATTGAGTTACGCTCTAATCCTTTTTATTTTGAGACAGTGTCTTGCTAAGTTGCAAAGTTGTTCAGGCTGGGCTTGAACTTGCCATCCTCCTGGCTCCCAGAGTGCTGGGATTACAACTGTGCCCCACCATGCCCAACTCATCCACTAAGTATTGATTGAGCACATACTACATGCTGGGTGAAGGACAGGCAACAGGTGGTAAATAAGTAAATGCAAAAGTAAATGAATTAAAACTAAGATAAAATATGACATAAGCCCCTTCCTTCCTTCCTTCCTTTGAGGCTGTGCTGTCCCAACTGGATCCCTGCATGGGTGCTGTGTCCTCTCAGGGCATGGCATCGGAGGCCTATGGTGTCCAGCTTCCTTCCTTCCTTCTTCCCTTCCTCCCTCTGTCCCTTCCTTCCTCCCTTCCTCCCTCTGTCCCTTCCTTCCTCCCTTCCTCCCTCTGTCCCTTTCTTCCTTCTTCCCTCCCTTCCTCCTTTCTTTCCTTTCTTCCTTCCTTCTTTTTTGCAGCAGCAGGGACTGAACCAGGACCTCATGCTGAGGCTCACCTCAGCCCTTTCTATTTTGATCCTGAGACAAGGCCCCACTACGCTGCCCACAGTGGCCTCTGACACGGGTCTTCCTGCGCAGTCTCCTCAGTCCCTGGGGTTACAATGAGAAATCTTAGGAAGGAAATAAGTAGGTGATGATATAAGGCATAAACGAAAGGGGGTTTATTTCCTGGTCTTTATGAAAGGAAGAGCTGTACAAGATAAAGGCTTCTGAGACAAGGAGGGCCTCCCGCCATCTGCCCTTCCTGTGCTATCTAATCAGTTATTTGTCCACACTGCCTTGAACGCACTTTAAATCAGACGCCAACAACTGGAAAATAACACGGCCAGGAAAAGTCCTATCAGTAATAACCACCAATGTTAATGGTCTCAATTCACCAACCAAAAGGCACAGACTGCCAGAAGGGGTCCAGACATGTCTCACTTTTCTCAGAAAGCCCCCTTTTACCCGTGCCTCTGAGCTGCTGCCTTTCTTGCTCTCCCCTCCTTTTCTCTAATCACATGATCACCGAAGACCTTACTCCTGCACGCACTCATCCACTGACAGAACCCTCCGTGATGGCTCTAATTTCTTCTCTCTTCTCTTAATTTGACAGCACTTGGCAGCTTGTCACACAATTTAAATTATATATTGTCTTAGCTGATTGGACCTTGCCTCACCTACTTATTTTTGCTTCTCTGGTTACATTGCTAGGCTCAGAGGCAGGGACCATATCTCACACTTGCTTTGGCGTGCAGCTGCCAGTGGACAGAGAGTGACTGTCACATGCACTGGCTGCAGAGCACTGGGCTATTGAAGGTTCATGGAAGAGTTGTTTTATGGCCAGCAGGGCCTTGTTGTACACCTCAAATTACGCCACGTAGGTGGTTGCCTGTCTTCCTACACATAAGTCTGGCATTGTACTGACTTACCCAAGCTTGCAAAAAGCTTCTTCCAAAAAGAAGCACCTGCCAATAATTTCTGCTTCACTCAGTCTCTGGCTAATCATAGACCAAAACTCCAAAACCACACTTTGTTTGATTGCATTGTATCACTAATCTGCTCTGGTGCTCCTACCTTCTCTTCACTACTTATAACATGGATCTTTGGCCCATAATTGGCTTCCATCAAATTCCAGTTATTCCTCTGTGGGAGTGAGACAGGGTTGTCTGCTATAGGTATCTAGACTGATGTGGACACCAGCTATCTGAGAGATAGTATTTTCAGTGGCAAGGGTTGATGAGCCACTTATCAAATCTGAGTACATATTTTGCTTCTGGAAATATTATTTACGTTGTATTTTAAAGATGAGTTAGAAGCCAGGCATAGTGAAGCCCGCCTGTAGTCCCAGCACTTGGGAGACTGAGGCAGGAGGATCACTGTGAGTTTGAGGTCAGCCTGAGCTATACAGTGAACTGAAGCCTAGCCCAAACTACACAGAGAGACTCTGTCTCAAAAAAAAAAAAAAAAAAAAAGACAAATTACTGTATTAAGTAATACCTGTGTGTAAAGCTTATATATCTGGTTTTCTATATTTTTCACTCATTTGACAATAAATTCTTCCATCATTACTCTGATTCCTTCTTCCATCCTCTAGTTCTATAAGACTTAAATGTTTATCACACAGTTTTAGCAGTTATATAGTTATCTTCTTCTTTACTCTTCTCCTTTTTCCGTGGTATGTCGCTGCAGACTGAATGCAGGCCTTCACACTGAACTACCCAATCCTTTTTCTTTCTTTTTTTTTTTTTCTGAGCTAGGCTCTAAGTCACTAAATTGCCCAGGCTGGGTTCCTGGGCTCAACTTACAATCCTCCTGCTTCAACCTCCCAGAATTGCAGACGTACACTACGATATATAACTTATTGCTTTATTTTATTTTATATGAGTTACATCACATTTTATATCCATTGTCTCACTTTGATAGTGCTTCATACCTATTTATCTGTGGAATTTTATGCAGTTTCATGCTCTGTCCAAAGCAGAATTCCTTGGTCTGCATTAGACAGCGATGCAAAGCTATGCTGCTCAATTAGGGTCACTTCTAATAAATACTTGGTCAGTGCTTATTGACTCAGCAGTTGCTGTTGGACAATTGGCTTTTCACTTTATTTTACAGAACACAAATTAGGCAGATATCTTTAGTGATTAAATGTCATGGCGGAAGAACGAAAAGTTAGTTTTCCTGCAATTATTGATTTATTTATTTTCAGGCTTACTTTTTTCCCCATGGTTGCCACTGAAAACATTCTGACATAGTGCCTGACGTGGTGAGAAGCTTGTTTTTTTTTTTTCTTTCTTTCTTAAAAAGAGCTGGAGTATGAATGGATCTAGGAGTGGAAGAGGCTTCGCAATACCCACGTTTCCAGCATGGAATTTGCGAGTGGGTGGGAAATGCTTAATTGCTATTTACCTGCTGAACACTGCCTTTGACACCCATGATGAGCCAGCTCCATTTGACTGTCACCTCCTTAGGAGGCAGGATTCTTCAGCCCACACTCTGCTCAGCTCTGACTTCTCCTCTGTGTGTGCTTTGTATCTGCATTTTTTGCCCAGACTGTGCATTTTGAGGGAAGCACCAATCCCAGACAGGCTCCTCAGTTTTGTCATTGTGGGGAGACCCACAGAGCCTCCCACACAGCGACGTCCTCAAAGAGAGCCGAGGATGCTGACTCCTTTGAAGAAGCATTTTTGAAACAAAAGGGATTCCCTCATGTGCTGGTGTGCCTGGCAAATTCCTTCTTTCCCACCACTTCAGACGGAACTCACAGACAAACGTCGGTCTATTTGTACCTCTCAGGCCGTATAGCCAGATAAGTAAATGAATTTAAAAGTTTGGAGGTCGGGGCTCCAGTTTCAACTCGTTTCAAAGTTTATGCTACAAGGACACAAGTGATTTATAAACAGACTGAATATGCTTTAGAAAGAAAATAGACCTGTGCCAAATATAATAGCTCTGGCCATTTCATGGATTACCATTTTTAGTTAATTCAGACATACCATGTGTCAGGCTATTTGTTCTCTGAAACACAGCAGAACTTCAAGCTGCACACGTGAAATGGCCTGGGTGGCATCCTCTGTGACAGCCAGCAGCTCTGCAGCTCTGACGAGTGGTACTGTTGATGCCTTCAGGAATGGACCTGAACTAGCAAGTTGGTATCAAAATAAACCATTTTCTGAAGATCTCTGGGAATGAGAAAGTCCATGGCTAGTCCAGCCCTCTGGAGCCTCTATGATATAGATAAAACCATTCTGGTCCTCAGACAACCCAACAGTCAGCCTGTAACCCCTAGGACAGGTGGGAGCCGAATCAGTTTTCCTGGGAGGAGTGGCACAGAGGGGAAGCTGCCCTTCTCAAGGCTCTCCGGACCTTCCAGCCCACGTCCCGCTGGCTTCCTCCTCCCAGAGCAGGCTGTGCTGTACAGGCTGAGACGACAGTAGGAGGCCCAACTCACAGGCCCACAGCAGCCCGCTCTGACCTCACAGGTGCTAGTGAGAGTTCCCAAAGGCCTGGGCAGAAGTTACGCTGCTGGAGCAGGCCCAAGGGCTACTAAGAGAACTTGTACCAGTTCTATGGGGCTTTCCCTCAGGGGCTAAGCCTGTTCAGCTCCCCAACCCTTTGTCTTCCTTTTCTGTGAGACATACTCTCCACCTTGATGTCCACCTCATTCTCAAATTCGAAATAGCCTTACTTATGTAGTGCCCTTCAGAATATCTGTGCCCTCACAAATGGACTAACAAATTCATGGTGTACCTTTCTCAAGCTTAGAAGAGTCCTCTGGAAAAGCTCCTCTTGTTCCTGCTGGTTTTTCCCCTTCTTTATGAACTTCTTTGGCCCATACTTTCTCTGTATGAGGATGGCAGAGATTCAGTGGGTCCTGCCACTCAGCGGGTGTCAAACACCTTCATCTCCTTCCTTCCACCTTCGGAATCCGGCAACTGGATCTGTCTTCCACACTCTGGGCCAGGGTAGTGTCAGGTGAGAAGAAATCAGTGTCTTCCCATGATGCCTTTCCTCCTTCTTCATCTTGGGCCTGAGTGCTGATTTAGGTTCATGCAATGAAACATTTAGGAGTTTGCTGGTCGAACAGAGGAAGGTGAGGAGCCAAGACTCAGGCAATGTTCCGTGACAAACCATGATCTGAAGGCAGAGGCAACGTGCCCATGGTGGTGAGGAAACTGCGACTTCTTCTACCTGTGGAAGATAAGAACCAGAATGTATTGTGAATTCCCCTGGGTCAAACTACAGGTGGCACAGGGAAAAAAAAGCAAGATGGTGCCTTTATCTAAATATAATAGAGCAGAATGCCAAAGATATTGACATTAACACAGCCTTTGGAGTTTTGACCAGGGCTAGTTGTTCACATATTTCCATTTGTTCTAAACTCCTAAATGCGTGGGAGGCTGGATTAATCTACCTATCTCTGCATTTTTACCAGCTTTCACCAGAGAACCCAGGTGCTCAGACTGCACCCAGTTGGATGACTTGCCCCCTCCCAAAAGCCTGGCCGGGACCCAGGCTAAACATTACAGCAATGTTTGAGCAAGAGAGACTCAGCCCCAGCCTAGGGTTCCGCCCCTCTGCCCCATTCCTCTGCCAACTGAAAGCACTAGTGTCCCTCATAGGATCAGCTGAACTCCCAGCGCAGCTCCTGATCAGAAGACGTCAGGCTCTAAGAAGAAAAGAAAGAGATCAAGATCAAGTCTCAGACACTATTTCATAGCTCTGTCTGGTGATCTCTGTACTTGCCTTGGCAGCAGCTTGGTGCGAGGAGGAAAACCTTGGGCAGGGACACATGGCGCACCTACCTGCTCCATGGTGTGGGAAACACGCCAGGGCAAAGGCAGAACTGGCCGCCTGGCAATGATAGGTACCAGCTCTGCTTAGAGAGTTCCCACTGTGGCTTACGACCTGGTCCAACAGCCTCTTCTTAGCTTGATGAGTTTTGCTGTATAGCACGCAGGCTGCCCTCTGCTATATTTATTAGTTTCTAAAAATATCTATCTATTTTTTTCGCCTTGTTGTAGGCAACAATATCCACAAAGTCACAGATTTGATAGAATACTTCTGCATATTCTTCTAATATATTTTCCAGAAAACGTGTAACTGCCAAAAGTCATGTGTGAAGCACCTGCAATTCTTTTAAGCGTGATGTTTTAGGAAAACTGCAGGAAGAGAAGTTGGCCTTGGAGGCTGGCAAATACTTGGTCAAGAGCATCATGCTGTGTCATTCTGAGGACAGTGGCAATGAATTGATTCTAGATTTTTCTAACATGAGATTTAAGACCCCATTTAGCTTGCAAAAAAGGAGAAGGAGGAGGTGGGAGAGAAATTTGGTAGTTAGGACGCTAAGTAATTATAAAACATGGGTTTGAGTTGATAAGGCTGAGGTGAAAAGTCTTTTAAAAAAAATTTTATATTTCACAGACTAATACTTTCTGTCTTCCGGTCTACAGCACTCTCTGAGGCAGGCCAAGATAAACAATTCCGAAGTAACAAATGTCCTCCACGTTCCAGCTGCTTAACACCGAGTAACTCATTTCTCACCTGCCCAGAACCCGCTGTAGGGTAAGTGGGTTTAAAAGGTACCCCCCCTCCAGGGGCGTCTTGGAGATCCTATCTCACAGCCTGACAACCTTGGTACACGGCTGCCAGAGCTCCCAGCAAGCAAGCACAGGTGGCTTCTCCTTGCCTGAGACCTGCAGTGGGCCACGTCCGCTGCTTGGCAGTGAGAGGGTTGCGAAGTCTTTCTCTGCGAGTGCAGGCCAATGAAGAGTATGGGATATCTCCCCTACAAGTAAAACTTTTCGGAACTAGACAGTCCATTTTGGCACTCACTGGCTGTGCGTCCCTCATACACAACACCGGCACGAAGATTCGCACTCTATTCACCGCTTTGTGGTGAGGTTAAGCGAAGTAATGCCCACAAATGCTTCGCGCTTTACTGCCTCTCTGATTAATCTAGACCACAAGGCTGTGCAGTGGTGAACATGTCTAGATTGCTTCAGGGTTCCGGGTGCTCAGGAGGGGCTCACTCCAAGCCCGAGGGTGAGGCTGCTGCTGTTAGACCTGCCTTCTACAGAAGCCGTGCGTCTCTCTGTGTAGCTCTGTCTCTCAACAAATGATGCCTCTCCTTCCTGTCCTTCCTTGGCAAGACTGAAGGAACCCACATTAATTTCTTTTTTGTTGTTATTGTTTTGTGTGTTTGTTTCTTTGAGACAGAGTCTCACTATGTATTTCAGGGTGACCTTCAACTCCCTATGTAGCCTAGGCTGGACTCGAACTCATGGCAATCCTCCATCTCAGCCTCCCGAGTGCTGGGCTTACAGATGTTTGCCGCTACTCCTGGCTGATGTCCATTTTCTTTTTGTCTGAATTTGACATTTTTAGGTGCTTCATGCAAGTGGAACACTGGCAATAACTTTTAGATTAGAACTATGATAAGAAACAATTCCCCATAGATAGTGAATGGACCCTCTCTCACAGCAAATATAATTTTTGAAATCTAGAAAGGGAATTACAAGATCTGTGACACCAATAGACTTGATGGATCTCAAGTCTCCTCTGATGGCTGCAAAGCAATTAAAAACCGCAACTATGGAAGTTGAGATACTTATATTTCCTCATAAAATTCACTTCTTGGGCTTAATCTGTTACTCTCAGTAGTGAAGTTCCAGCCATCAACATGACAGAGCAGCAATATTGCCTCATCAGTCATGATTTACTTAATGTTTTCTGGATTTAGTAATATTTGATTAAAATTTAATGTGAACATATCATATCATGCCATATATATTATTGCATCCATTAATCAGGTAACTATAGTAATGAAATGCCGGAAGGGTGGGTGAAACAGGAGCCAACATCTTGATATATGTTTGACATAATTCTGTGAGTGATTAACCAAAAAAAGTCAGTCATACAAAGGTTCATTAATATATATTACTTCTATAATCATCTATGTATCACCAGATATTTTTAACCTTTGTTAAGCTTGATTGTTTAATTTACTGAAAGACACTGAATATTAATAACCTTGACAGATATACATTATTCCATTGAACCACAAATTGGCAGAATGATCCATAGTTTATTCTAATTTTTTTGTACAGTGATGTGTGTTAAAACATTATCTAAGTTATTTAATCAGTTTTTCATGGGGGAAATGACATATAGTTAACATATGGATGTGTAAGATACTAATTTAAATATCACATCATATTTCTATCATGTTCAACTTCTATGTGATTGAACGTAGTAGATAATCAGCATAATGATGTATAATTTATGTCCAACACAGGATGATATTTGTGTGCAAATATCCTCTTTTATAATTAAAACAGTGAATTAGTCATCGCTTGCTTTAATATTGTCATTTTAATCAACTAACTAATGAGGGAACAACTGGTATTTAAACACATATCTGCCCTGTTCATCCAAATAGTTAAGGAGGAGTATACATTTTGAGGAACAATTGAGTAGAATAATGAGTTACATCAAATGCAAGACAGTTTAGCTTTGCCTTGATTGAGGAATATTGATCATTTAAACATGGTTATCTTCCAAGTGGTTCTCTGTTTTAGATTCTGTTGGATTGTGAGTTAGTCACTCATTCGTTCATCACACTTTGTTCTGATTACTTCTCATGACAAGTACGTGCTGGGTTCTGAAATACAGAAAGGGAATGACCTTATCCCTGGTGGGAGAAGCTAGGAGTGAATTGCAGAGCCTGGACAAAGTGAGATGGAGCAGAGTCGAGTCTCTGGGGAGACCTCCCCAGGCTTAGCTGCCTGGAGTGGAGACTTGAGGTGTAAATAGGAGTTTTCCAGACAGGCACATGATAGGTGGAAGTCAGGGCGAGGGGAACAGGCAGGACGGAAGCATTGTGGAGAGAATGAAGCACATGTGCTCCAGCTCGGAGACCTGAGAAAGCACGTCCCCGAAGGAGAGAAATTCATTCCTGTCTCTAATGACCATGTACTAGAAAGCACAGTGGGATCAAATGTCAAGATCACCCCAGGGTGCTACCCGCTGAGCTGTGACTTCATGCCAAGCCCAAAGGTGAAGCTGCTGCTGGTCACTCTACTTGACAGGGGTGGTTTTGTAGCTGAGGTTCCTCAGGGGGAGGCAAGGATGGGGGAAAGCAGGCAGGCATGACACAGAACCACACAGACTGTAACAAATGCAGGGATGTTGCCCTATGGAATCGTAACCCAAACACTTCCCAGAAACTAATACAAATTTTAACCTTAATTTTTCCTTTAAATATTCAAACAGAATACAGTACTTGTAGATGGAACCAGGGAGCCTCGGACTGTGTGGCGTACTTTGTGGCTAAATTGTGTGTTAATGGGGAATGCATCATTAAGATATGTAAGAATAGCTTTGAAGAAAGTGGGAAGTTGGATTCTTCAGGTGTCAGAAATCAAATAATTTTTGTGATGAGATTGTCTCAGAATTAAGAGGTAATGGAGTTAGGGAGAAAGGAAAGTGACATCCAGAAGGAAAGATCAAGCCTACTTGTCGTAGGGATCTGAAGTGCTCAACCCTGTCCTTTAGGAGTGGGAAGTCGCTCCCAGTTGGAAATAAATGCTATTCATGGATGGATGAGTGCAGTCCATGGTGAGGTCAAGCATCATTTTCAGTGACTTGTTGCAACATTCATGATTAATGTTGATTTATTACTGGATCATTGTGTTATGTAAATAGGCGGCAGCTTTTTTGTGTGTCTTGATGTGATGCTGGTTTAATTGAGTTTGGGGATGGGGGGAGGAGGTGGGAGGTGCCAGGGTTAATACTGTTAGCTTCTTCCTCAGTAGCAGACTCTTCTTATGATGGATGAAACACCAGCAATAATCACAGTAGCAAAACTCTTAATGGAATTCTGTATGGGAGGGAGGGGCTTTATTATTATGGCAATTTTATGACAGTAACAGAGAAGGATCTATAAGCTAAAGAAAGTTAGTTATAAATGGTACCATGAATCAAAAAGTACCACAAAGTATGCTAATTTGCTGATTCCTTGGCCACTCATATGTTATTTTACTGAATAGTAAACACACACACACACACACACACACACACACCAGAAACAAACGCACATTTCTAAATTGCCAAACAGAAATGGGAAAACCCATATATATATTTGTCTAATGAAAGTGGAATTGCTTCATAATCATAAAACCTTAATTAAACCCAAACTGAACCAGTATTTTACTTAAGTATCTGGTTCATTATCGAGAAGTTTCTATTTAGGATTTAGAACTCTAAGTGGAAAACACTTTCCTATCCCCAAAGGTAACACTCATCTCCAGGATTTACTCTATGCTAAAACTACTAGTGATTTAAACAAAAGTCCCTGCCCCCAGCTTCTGAGCTTCTGCATCGATACCTGAGTTTCTAACGACTGAGGAATCTTTACTCCCAATCCCCATTCCCCTGCGGAGCTACCGATACAAAAGCATGTGGGAGGTGGGGAGGAACACAAAGCCTCTTCAATTGTTATCAGATAGCTGCTCCCAGAAAGGTCTTCCCAGAGTTTGCTGTATAGAAAGCACAGCCCACACATCATCATTATTCATTCTTCCAGCTTAAGAGGCTTGTTTTTTGCAGATGTGCCCTTCCTGTTTGGCATTTGTAACTGTGGACTGTTGTTCAGTTGAAGAAAATGCGTCATCTAAATATGAACTGAGATTTCGAGCTGATTCATGAACACCTTTTGTTAAGTACAACATAAAAAGGAGTGTGGTTGCCAAGAGTGAGGTACGCACCCCGACAAAATGTTACTCCAGTACGCCACGCGAGGCAGATTAGAGGACTTCTCCTGGTGTAATCAAGGGAGCCTTTCAGAGGAAGTACAACATGAGCGATAAGAAATTTCCTAGCGAAGATAAACTTACAGTGTATTTTATCTGCCAGCTCGCCTGTGTGCATGCTCTGTATTTCTCCTGAACTGGTGACATTAATTTTTAAAACAACTCCCTGATTCATTCTGTAAAGCAAATTAACCCTTCTCCTATACTTTGATTCCAGCATTTGTTTTAGGGAAGGTTGTATCTACTCAGCAACAGAGGGAGAGAAGTCACTGACTTGGGCAGTGACAGGAGTGTGGTGATTACAGGAGATACAATCATTCCTTCATTTAGCATTTATCGAGTGCCTACTGTTAGCTAGGTAGTATGCACAATAAATGTGGAAGTAATCTGTCACTTTCACAGCACTTCAAATCTCCTCTCAGGCGGCTAAAATAAAATTGACGGAAGCAACTTTGCTCTCTGGATGGAGAGCCCAGAGTGCTACTGTGACTATTAGCTGTGATAGAGATAGTAAAGACACCCGGAGGGTTATAGTATTTGTGTCAGGCTGAATGTTTGCTTCAGAGTTGTTTTGCTCATTGTGTATCAGCATTTCACGGAAGGCAGGGACATTTCTAGCCGCAATTTCACAGAAAGGGTCTAAGTTGAGCAAACTCCCGGGTCTGATTTCTGACTCTGCCTTTTTTCAACTCAGTGACCTTGGACAGGTCACTTCTTTGAACCTCAGTTTCCTCAACTTAAAAATATGCTAATACACAAGGAATGAGAGAATGATAGCAAAGACACTCTAAAGCTGTAGGTTAGTTCAAAGGCAAGGAACAACTTACAACTAGGTAAAATTTATTTAATTGTATTGAACCATTTACTGTTTTCCCACTTAGACTTTATCTGGATGCTAAACTCTCAGATCGAATTAATTATTAGTTAATGCCCCACATTCCACCCCAGAATGTAGTTGTGATCTGAGTTAAAATATATTTCAACTGGCTTTTTGTCATTTACACTTTAGCATAATTGAAGAAAGAGGGTCCAGGGATATAGCTCAGTGGCACAATGCCTGCCTGGTAAGTGTGAGGTCCTGAGTTTGATTCCCAGTACTGCACCCCCCCACACACACACAAAAAAGGGTAAGTTTTTCTTAAGAAGAGGGGAAGAAGTATGTGAACACTCCCTGTTTGAAGAAGTCTGAACATTCCTGGTGGGAGACTGAGGTGTTGGAAAAAATGTCCATACTTCCTTCTATTGCAATTCTGAAGCACTCAAATCATGGGAAGCCATACTTTTTTTTTTGGTCTTTTTGAGACAGGGTCTGTCTATGCAGTTCAGGCTGGTCTTGAGCTCACTTTGTAGCCCAGGCTGATCTCGAACTTGCAAATATCCTCCTTCCTTAGCCTCCGGAGTGCTGGGATTACAGGTATGCACCACCATGCCCAGCCTGGAAGTCTGTAACTCATTTAGTGACAAAATCTGACTTGATCTAAACTCATTTGACAATAAAACTTGTTCTGGATGGACGTCGGGTTATTTAGATTCCTTATTTTCCCACTTACTGTGACTGAATGAATATTCATATGCTTTACTATAAGATACAAACAACTTTGCTTATAAGGTGTTTCTTCCTAAACCAGTTGGGAATATTATATAGAATATAGCACAAAATTGGGAAAAGTATAAATTCAGAAAAACTCCTGGTCCTAATGGATTTTTCAAACCAGTACACTGATGCCATGTATTGCTCAGATTATTTCCACATTATTTTCATCTGACTCAACTGAACTCTTCCCCCTTTTAAACTGGTACTGGGGATGAGACCCAGGCCCTTCTCACTGAACTACATCCCCAGCCCTTTTTAAATTTTGAGACAGGATCTTGCCAAGTAACTAAATTGCCCAGACTGAGCTTGAGTTTATGATCTTCCTGCCTCTGCCTTCTGGAATGCTGCATCTTTTAAAAGTTTTCTGAGGACCAAGACAAGCAAACCAGACTATGTGTAAAATTAATGACCCTGCCAAACACCTTCACTGGAAGACAGATAAACTTTTAAATAAAGGGTGCTGGAAAAACTGGCTTTCCACATCTTTAAGATTAAGATTAGACCCATATCTTTTACCATGCACTAAACTAAAATTGAAATGAGTCAAAGAGCTAAATATTAAAAAAATAAATATTAATACTATACTAAGTCTGTTGCAGGATAGAAGAGGTGTAGGCAAAGACTTTATGAGCAAAACCTCAACCACCCAGGAAAGATCACAAAGAATCAACAACTGGGATCTCATCTTATTAAAAAGCTTTTACACAGCAAAAGAAATCACCAACTGAGTGAAGAAACAACTCACAGACTGGGAAATAATTTTGCCAGCTGTCCCTCAGACAAAGGACTAATATCTGAATATATGAAGAACTAAAAAAAATCAGACTGTTCAAATTTAAACACCTGCTCCAGAAACAGGCATCTGAAATGAACAGACACTTCTCAGATGAAGAAGTACAAATGGCAAATAAATGTATGAAAAAATGTTCAACATCATCAGTCATTTGAGAGACGCAAATTAAAACAACACTGAGATTCCATCTCACCCCAGAAAAAATGACTGTTATCAAGAAATCAACCAATAGCAATTGCTGGTGGGTTATAGGGAAAAAGGAACCCTTCTCCATTGTTGGGAGTTTAGACTGGTGCAACCAGTGTGGAAATCAATGTAGAGATTCCTCAAAACACTAGGATTAGAGATTCCATTTGACCCATCTATTCTCCTTCTTGGTATCTTTCCAAAAGAATTAAAAGCATAGGGGGCTGGGGATTTAGCTCAGCGGCAAAAGCTCCTGCCTGGCAAGCGCAAGGTCGTGAGTTCAGTTCCCAGTACCGGAGAAAAACAAAAACAAAAACAAAAACAAAAAGAATTAAAAGCATCATATCACAGTGATATATGTGCACCCATGTTTATAGTGGCACAGTTTGTACTAGCTAAATCTTGGAAACAGCCCAAATACCTATCAGTTGATGAGCGGATAAAGAAGATGTGGGGTTTTTTTATACGATGGAGTACTACTCTGCCACAAAGAAGGATAAGCTAGAAATATTTCTAGGTAAATGGATGTACCTTGAGACCATATTCTTAAGTTAAATAAACTGGACATACATGTTTAAATACTACATTGTTTCTCTGGTGTGAAAAGCTGAAAGTATAAATATATTGGAAAATGAAAAGAAAATGTTCAAATGGGAGGGAGAACAAGGGGTGGGGAGGGGAAAAGGAAGGAAGGGACAAAAAAAGAATAAAAGCAAAAAAATGGAAACAGCTTTTATAAATAAGGAAGGGAAGAGGGGTTGAAGGGAGGGGAGGGGAATGGAAAAAAAGAAGAAGAAAGATGTATCATGTATAGGTACATATTCCCTGTGATGAAAGCTATTATGTATAACTAAAATGTACCAATAAAATTAAAAAAAAATTAATGCCCCAGTGGAGATCCAAGCTATGCAGAATTGGCTTCAGAACAGCCATGTTTCCACTGCCTCCCCCCACCCGCTTACTGGGGATTGAGCTCAGGGCTTTTTCACTGGGCAACATTCCAGGCCCTTTAATTTTTTAATTTTGAGATAGGATTTTGCTAAATTGCCCACATTAGGCTGGAACTTGCAATTTTCCTGCCTCAGCTTCCCAAATAGCTGGGCTTACAGGTATGCACTCCTACTGGCTAAAATTGCTCCATTTTACCTACTGCATCTGTTTATTTCTCTTGGTCTTTCCACTAGCTATCCTCACTCTTCAGGGTTCCCCAGGACATCTGCTTTAATTTAGTTTTTGTCTTTGTTTTTTAGTTCCTCAGCTATGGTTTATTTTTGTGTTCTGTCTTGTCTCTGGCACTGTGTCTGCCTGGAGTGACAATCTCAGATGCTGTAGCCTTTGGGGAAATAATACGCCTCTAATTCCAAGGCACTGAATTGGGAAGTGACCCTTACTGGCAACCGCCTGCCCTGCAGTGAGCTCCTGAAGACCCCCCATCAGGGTGTGATGTTACTGAAGGTCACTTTCTCAAAGCCTCACTTACTGTTTTTTTTTTTTTTTTTCCAGTACCGGGAATTGAACTCACGACCTTGCGCTTGCCAGGCAGGTGCTGTGACACTGAGCTAAATCCCCAGCCCCAAAGCCTCACTTATTAAAATGTGGTCCCCAAAACTAGCACTAACTTTGCCCGAGAGCTTGTGAGACATGCAAAATCTCAGGCCCCCCCTCAAACTTTCTGACCCAGAATCTGCCTTTCAGTAAAACCCCAGGAGATGCGCATAAGTGCTGAGGTCCACAAGGCCTGCCCTAGGCCAGTGTCCCCCATACCTAGCGTGACTGCAGGCTGCTTGCTGTGGAAACTAACTTTCATTGAGAAGGGCAGAACTGCTTGAAGCCAGCAATTTAAAGTAAAGTAAACTTCTATGGTAATTACTTTTGATATAAGATTCTATCTCATCTCCTTTGTCTCAGAATTGTAAGCCACATAAGACTCTCAACATAATTCTCTTCTGAGAGTCCTATTTTCAATAGAAACTTTTCTTTTGTTCATACATGAATGGAAAAGTTCTGCTGTTGTGGAACCCGTACCAAACCAAATGCAAAACTCTCTACACCATGGAGTTGGAAGGCAACCAACTTTATTACTGCTGGTGGGCTGATGGAGGATAGCTCCCAAAGCCTCAGTCCAGAGCAGGCTTTGGGATTAGTTTATATAGGTTTTGCAAGCAGGAAGGACAAAGGCTTAAAAGCGTGGTGAACTTTTATTGGGTAGCATGGGTTATTCTTCATTGCTGGGCAGGAAGTCCTTGAAACAAGTTAGCAAACAGCGTATGTTCGGGGCTGTGTGGCTGGGTGCGGTCAAACTGAGCTGGGTCAGGTTATCTCTGGTTTGTAGCTGGGCAGTCAATGAAGGCTGAGTGAGTCTAGCAGACGGGCTGGGTGGCAGGGGACATGGTCTTATTTTGTCTTACTATAGCGTCAGACTACTAGATGATTTTAATTTTTAATATTCCCATCACACTACTTCCTTATCACACAGCCTTGTGGAACTTGATGAGGAGCAATGACTAGTTTTTACTTTCTAATGTCCAGTCTTTCAAAACTTTTATGTATAGAGAGTCATATGTCCCGATCTGCTGGAGACTGGTGCTAGGGCCCCAAATGGATTCCACAATCTGAAGTTGCTCAGATCCCTTATATAAATGATACATTATTTGCATAGAACATACACATTCTCCTATACTTTAAATTGCCTCTAGATTACTTGTAATACCTGATACCATGCAGATGCCACATATGTAGTTGCCATATTGGATTGTTTAGGAAATAATGACAAGAAAAAATGATGCATGTTCAGTGCATATGCATTTTTTTTCTAAATATTTCTGATCTATGGTTGATCGAATATGTGAATGTGGACCCCAAAGACTGACTGCATTAACAATTCTTTTCGTGTTTTTTTCAAAGCTGATGATCAAACTTAGCACCTTGCACATGCAATGTGTTTTTAAAAAAGGATTTTAAGAGCTTACTTTAAATCCTAATTTAATTACAGTCTGCCCAGAAATACTCCTAAGGAATACTTTGAATAATTATTTTAGAAAACTAACCCTTTTTGGGGAAAAAAGAAAATCCAGTTTCCCCAGATTTAATAAAAAACTTGTATCTTAACATAATCAACAATCAAATGTAACCAATATTTTCTCAACTAGGTTGTTTCAGAACCTGAAATCAATATTTTTTTCAATACATACTACTGACCTTTCAGTTACATAACTGCTGGCTGCTCAGGTAAAGTTTTAGCCAAAATATTTTATAAACAAACTAGTAGATCTCAATTAATCAGCTCTTCATTAAAACATAAGATCGTGTCTTAGGCTTGGTGATGGGGGAGGCACAAAGGTATCAAAGCTCTAGTTCCTCCCCTCAGGAAATGAACAGTTTGACAAGGGGCCTAGGACAGTGATGGCAAACCTTTTAGAGACAAGTGCTCAGACTGCAGGCTTATTTATAGCAAAGTGCCCATACTGAGTTTAAAGCTGAGTACTGAGGTTTAGTTTAGTGAAAACGACTCCTACATTAACATCTTTTGTCTTAAAAGAAAAACAGCAGGCATGCGGTGCCATAGGTTTGCCTCCACCGGACACACAGTGCAATGACTGTGATATAAAGAACATGTGAATATTGCATTAAGGGCACAAGCAGGGTAGCAGAAGACTTTGGAGAAAAGATAAAACATCCCTGAGGGCAGGGGCATCCGGGAGGCCTTAGGTAATATGAACTTTCTGGCTGCAATTTTTTTTGTCCTCTATTTTGTGCCATAGCCATTTCCAAGGTAATCAGTGGAAAAGATTTTTTTTTTTAAAAAGTCAAAAAACCAAAAATATATGCTGCTGGTTGCTTTATCTAAGGATTCCAAAGCCTCGCCCAAATATTTTTCTGATCTGCTCGGGCCATGCGGATACCGTGTGGACACTGTGCAGACAGTCTCTGTCCTGAGCCTCTCCCTCCTTGTGGTCGGGCTGCATTTGGAGGCAGAGGTTCCCTGAAGCAGAGAGCCAGTGTGGTCTTCAAAGATGGGGGTTCTGACTTTCAAGAGGAAGGAGATGAAAAGAAAGGAAGTCAGGCGTGGGAGAACCCTGAAGACCCACAGTGTGAGGCCAAAGGCCACCGACCTGTGACAACCTCAATAGGGCAACTATGAAAATAAGACTTTTCATACTCTGTCACAGTTGCTGAAGAAATATAATATACCCGTTACATTCATCACATAGATCAATACAATGTCTTTGCTTCCTAGAATGGTAACTACAGTTGGTAACTAATAGAATGGCTCAAGAAGCGAGAAGACTTTTCTTCTGCCTGGTACCTGTTCAGCTGATCTGATGCTAACTCCCCTGTCCGTTGCTGCTGTTCGAGTCTTTTCCATGCAAGTGAGAATACCTGAGGATGATATATCAAGGAGCTTTTGAAATTCTCTGGCCAAAGTATCCTCCTTAAACCCAATCTACTGCAGAATCATGTTTGATAAATGACACATGGAAATCTGGGAATGGAAGGAAAGAAGAACTCCTCATCAGGCAGGCCATTTGCAGTGTATAAAGGAATTCTTAAAAGGCCAGTATGTATGTAAATATTTAAAAAATTTTTTCATAGGAAAATAAGCCCATTAAATTTTTTTTGAGGCTAACCCTACAGGGTAGTTGTCTGTGTGACACAGGAAAACAAATTTATAGAAGTATACAGCAAAGTACTCACATTATCCCATTTTTAAGCACTTAAATGAAAAAAGATCTGGGAAAGTAAAATTTGTATTCCACAAAGCTTTGGAAATCCAAAGTTTAAACCATTGGACTTGAAATTAAGGATCATAATAAAACAGTTTCTCATCGAGACCCAGACCTGTTAGTTTTCTGTGATGCAGTAGAGTCCTATATTTATACGCCCAGAACCCTGCCTGACAATCGGGCATTCAGAGGACAGGCATAGAAATCAACCCACAGCCGCATACAGAGCTCCTTTCTCCTGGTAAAAGCTTGCAGGGTCAGGCAGTGTGGGAAATTGTACAAGGCCCTCACTTTCTTCTCATTTTAAGGGGAAGTAAATAGCTTGAGTACCCTTAGGCATTCTTTGAGGAAAGTGTGGTCATGGACTTTCAAAAACTGAGTTTTTTTTTTGACCATGAACTTATTTATTAATCTCATTAGACTGTCACTTTCCCCCTATTTCTCCAAGTAAATACTGAGCTAAAAAGCTGTTAAAGGCAATGGCGTGGGATGCTATACTTATATCAGATGAAAAGCTGTGCGAGATACCTTGTCAACATAATGAGGTAGTGGTGCTCCTAGACAAGTCAAATGAACTTTTCTGCACTTTAGTTTCCCCATCTGTAACATGGGCATACTAACCTCCTCAAGCCTCACAAATAACTCCCTGATAGACACTTATTTACACAAGGCACAGAGAAATCTCCTAGGAAGGAAACAAGAGTTGTTCATAATGAAGGCTTGTGTATCTCCCATTCCACAAACCATTGCTCTGTGATGGGCAGGCCCTTTGCAGTTTATAAAGGAATTCTTAAATAGCTGGTATGTGTGCAAGTATGTATGCAGGCACTTGGACAGTTCTGAATGCAATACTGAGAAGAAGCACTGAAGTCTATCTGAGCACAGGTGAGGCAAGGAGACTGTCCTCTGGCCTGGTATGCATGGCCCTGCTTCCTTGGGTGAGAGGCTGCAATTCAGAAGTAATTGTGGTTGTCTGAAAACTACCTCCATGGTCTTCTGGGAGCACACATTTATAGGATTCATGGGACAGAGTCCGATTCAGGTGACGTAGTAAGATCCTTGCTATTCTAGGGTTCATGTGACAGTAAAACTCTGACTTCAGAGGGAGAACAGCAGCTGTTCACTGATTCTTTGCGGCTTTTAGAAACCTGGGTCTTCCTGTGGTCGTGGAAGCTGGAGCAGAGAGGAGGTGTCTGAGTGAGTTCGGGTTGTTATAAGCAGATACTGCAGGCTGGGTGGCTTCCACAGCAGGCACAGAGGGTACTAATATCCTGCAATCTTGGAGGCTGGAAGACCAAGATAAAGGCATCAGTTTCTGGTGAGGGCTTTCTTCCTGGCTCACAGGAAGTTGTCTTCTCACTGGTCCTCATATGGGTTGGGAGTGAGAGAAAGCATGCTCTGGTGTCTCCTCCTTTTCTTATAAGGACACTAATATCATTACTGGGGCCTCATCCTCGTGACCTCATTTTAGTATGATCATTTCCCAAAGGTTCCACCTCCAAGTACAATTACATTGGAGATTAGGGCTTAATATATGAATTTTGGAAGACTACAAACATCTAGTCCATCATGGGAGGTCAATGGAAGGTGAGCCTCAGAGTGAAGCATGTGGGAGGGTCCTTCTGGGAATTCCAAGAAGTCACTGTGTATGAACTTTCCAGGGAGTGTTGGTGGTACCAGAATAACAAATGAACAAAGCACCAGGGACATAGGGATGTGGTGGATTACTAGTACCATTACAACTGCTACTGCTACAACTGCTGTCACTGCTCCTGCTGCTCCTATTGTCTCCTGTTACAGTATTGTCTCCTATTACAGCCGCTGCTACTACTGCTGTTGCTACTGCTACTAACATTTTAAGATGTTATCCCTTTACACACAGAGAAACAGATTATTTCCAGGGATGTGCCTGATATGTTGTAAGCCAGTTTCTTGCACATTAGTTCAATTCCCCCCCAACCCCCAGCTATAATTTAGGCTCAGCCAGAATTTTTTGGTCAACACTCACAATTGCAATGTTGAAAAAAAAAAGAATCGTTGCTTTTAGAAGAGACAAAACTAGTTCTTGACTTTTTCTAATTATCTCCCCTTCTTGTGGATATCTTTCTGTTGTATCTTTACCACAGCATACACACTTCTATCCATTGTTTGGGTCTAATTTTTTTGATTGTGTGGCAATGGCTGATTGGATCTCCTTAAAATTCAGAGTATGATTTGTATGCTTGGATAATGAAATCCCCTTGGGAGTATGGCTTTAGGACTTGTGCCTCCACAGACTGAGGAAGGGGTATATTCAGTGGTAATGTCACTTGGGAGACAATCATGACTTTATCCTTAGCTCCTCAAAATTACTGCCTCGATTCAATTTTAAATGTTTGTAGTTCCCAATGAACATCTACATGACAATAAGTCACAGAAATTTTTGGAACTTCAATTTTTAGATATTAATTTGTTATCTTATTAAGCACTCTATATAAAATGTTCTACATTGTCAGGTGTGGTGGTGCATGGCTGTAATTCTAGCTACTAGGAGGCTAATTCAGGAGGATAGCAAGTTGAAGACCAGCCTGGGCAAATTTTTTAAAAATTAAAAAAAATTTATTAGTACATGTTTACAATACATAACAATGACATTCCTTATGATGAATGATGAAGGTCAGTGGGAGAGTGCTTGCTTATTTTATGCAAGGCCCTGGGTTTAATCCCCAATACCACACACACACACACACACACACACACACACACACACATACAGGACCACATTCTATATTGAAATGAAGCAACTATTTATTCAAAAGTGATCCAGATAATTTAAAGCCAACTTTGACATGAAGAAATTGTTTAAATAAGCAGTGTTTATAGCTCTGTAAAAATATCACAGTTAAATATAATTATTGCAACTTTAGGGCTGCATTTTATTATTTTTATTCATCTTTTCTTCCTTTTGAGACAGGTTCTCCCTATGTAGTTCAGGCTGATTTTGAATTCACTTTTGTAAGCCAGGCTGGCCTTGAACACAAAGGGAATCCTCTGCTTCAGCTTCTGGAGTGCTGGGATTATTAGGAGTGCACCACCATGCCCAACTTGTATTCATTTTGTTGTTGTTGTTATTTTTGTTTTTTTGAGACAGGGTGTCATTATGTAGGCCAGGCTGATCTTGAACTCACTATGTAGCCGAAGGTGGCCTTGAACTTGTGGCAATCCTCCTACCTCAGCCTTCTGAATGCAAGGATTACAGGTGTTCACCACCAAACCCAGCTTCATTTTTTAAAATGATATTTATTCACCAAGGACACTGCAAGTAATTTAGTAAGTATTAAATGCAATTCAGTAAGGGTATAGATCAGTGACGTTTTAACAAGCATCTTAAGCTGACTATTGTTATTCTAGGCAGCTTATTTGTTAATTGGAAAAGGTACTGGTTACTTACAGAATTTCTATAAGATGTGGAAAAAAAGGTTTGGAGATCTTTTCCCAATATTTTCCTACCTTGATCATGGATTGAGGAGGTGGTGTATTCATGTAGGAAGTTAGAATGGTTATAGAGACTTGCATTTCTTGAGCCAAGGTAGCAGAGTTGGGCTGCCTACCTCTGGACATTTTATTATTGGAGAAAAATAAAGCCACCTTTGGTGTGATCACTGTGGTCTGTTGTGTTCCATGCAGTCAGACGTTCACCTAATTGATATTGCCTGCGGTCAGGTATGGCTGTATTCTTAGTGCTGTTCAGGAACTTTTCATATCATATTGAAATTCAAGATGTTATTGTTTATCTCTCATGGGATAGGAAGTTCACTGAGAGCAGAGTGTGTCATCACTGCATCGCAGCAACTCCTAGCAAAAAGCTGAAACTTTAACTGCTGGGAGAGTGAATGTGGCGGGCAATCGCCTTCTATTATGCATACACTCCATAGCGGCTTGTTGCAGTTGAGGTGCTCTAATATTTAGGAGACAAATAAACAGACTTGGCGATGATTCACTGGATGTAGGAAGAGAGAAAGAGATCTAGGATGACTCCTGAATCTGGATAAACAATTTTAAATGAAGTGAATGGCATTTGCCAACATAGGAAATATTAAATGAGCAGTATGTTTGGGAGGACAATGGAGTTCACTGTTCTCACTGAGATAAAAAGCTGAGGCTGAGAGAATCAGATATCTTGCTAAGATCAACAAGAGGCAGAGCAAGGATTCAAACGTAGGCAGCTCTACACCGGCCTTGACATCTGTTATGAAAACATTTCTTCACCGCGGCCTCCACTTGTCTGTCTGAGATGAGCCCTGCATTTCAGCCACAGCAGTGCTGCAGGACAGACTAAATGTCTACCCCCAGCATCTGAGCGCACACCAAGAGCTGTGGCCAGCACATTTTGGCGACTGAGAGAATTTAGTATTAAATATTATTAGTGTTAGATTTTTTTTTTTTTTTTTAGTGTTAGATCTTTTAAAAAACCATTCTTGTCAAGGAAATCATCTTGAGGAATTATTTCTAAGTACCCAAATAAAGAAAACTATTTCCCAACTGAAATACCCCTGTGTATGTAGAAGTATTTATGAGGATTTGTGCGCTCACTGCACACTTTTTAATTTTACAATCACACTTTTAAAATTTTGTAGATAAGAATTTTGCATTTTAGTGTCTGAGTTTATAAGTGCTTCAAAGGTTTTCTGCACTAAATGCAACCCAAAGAACTGGAGCAGCAACATCTACTATCCATCTATCCATTCATCTTTTTGTCATTTTCATCTCTAAATTACCAAATATTACTTAATGTTACTCAATTTTTTTTTTTTTTGTAGCTAGAATCGAACTCATGACCTCATGCTTGCCAGGCAGGGGCCACCACTGAACTATATCCTAGGCCCCAATGCTACTCAATTTGAAGAATTAAATGAGTTAATACATTTTCAAGTGCTCAGAGTCTTGTCTGGATAATAGTAAAGACTGTAAATATTGGCTACTGTTATTATTGTTATTATTGTTGTTGTTGTTGTTATTATTATTATTTGGTACCAGGAATCAAACTCAGGACCTTGTGCTTGCCAGGCAGGCGCTGCAATGCTGAACTATCTCCCTGGCTAGCTACTGTTATTGATAATAATTTCTCTTCCACTATTCAGCAATTACTTATTAAAGAATCACTTTATCTCAAATGTATAAAGACTCAAAATTCTGCTCTGTTTAAAAGTAGGATTTCCAGGAAAATAGACTCAAAGAATATCATCATTTAAACTAATATAGGAAAAGGAGTTTTGAAATTAACATTAGAATCATAAGAAAATTGCTTCTATATAAGCCATATTTATGATAAAACTTATCAAGCATAAGCCATTCATATGCTGTAATTGAATCAATATACTTCAGACTTATATGCAACAACGTACACTTTTTTAACTGGTTGGGAATCACATATTTGCTTAAACAATTGAAAACTTTATAAAATCTTGTATTTAAGATATTACTTTTTAATATCCTTGCATTAAAATGAAAATGATTACATTTTAATATTACTGGAAACCACCCTATCCCCAATTGTAAAGATATATTTCTTGTGTGATTTTATTATATGCTTAATAATAGTACCTGTGAGCTCAGATTTCTTTTGAATAAAATTGATTGGAAACAATATCTACCCTAAAGCATCTTTAATGTCATTATAGATGGGTAGGAGTAAATTAAGCGGTATTTAGGCACCAAAGTCTTTAATTTCATTGCATTCGAGTAGGAGTTAGACATTATGAGGTCCAATTAAAAAAGTCGCTAATGTTTTTACATCTGAGTAGGAGTAAATTAAACAAAATCACTCCTGAGCTGCTAATATCATTTTAATTGAATGTCATTCGCTTTCTAACTGCTGTTACAACACTACAGATAATGAGGGTGTTTCTACAAAGCGTTGGAGATGAGGGCCATGGTTGCTGCAGATAAAGCTCTAGGTTAGGAGATGATAGGACGGGCAAGTGCGGGAGTGTGCAGGAAGGGGCCAGAGCTGTGATGAACTGGTGACATCCTGTTTGATGACCTGACCTCATGTTAGCACGACTGCATCCCACATCTGAATACCTGCTAGTTGCAAGTTGGATTGTGATTCTTGACGGATTAGCAATGGAAAACGACATCTTTCCTAACGATAAGGTTTGCAGACTCTGAAAGCTAGAAGCACTAATATCATTTATTTCACCAACATGAATTATTCATAGTTTGATTTAATGCAAAATTTGATGTTGAGACAGTAGTTAAGAAAGACAACTAAAGTGGTAACATTAAGACATTCAAAGAAATACAATCATTAAATAATATTTCTTCTACACCTAAGATTATTATTTGATAGGTGAAGAAGAAAAATTTACAGCAGGAAATCCAAGTCTGGTATAGGAATCCAGATAGCCTAGTTACTATTACTGTTGAAGTGTTATATTGAAATTTACAGTTTTCACTGAGGAAGAAGAGCTATGAGGGAAAACTGCCATTATACAATTAAAGTAGATTTTAATTTTTAAGAGCGTTTATCTATATTGCTTTAAAAGTCAAAGGCTTATATAGAAAATACTTGTTTCTATCCTTCTCCATCCAAGATGATTTTCAATTTGTAAACTCTTGTGTTTACCATTTTCTTTCATATTTCTTAATATTAATTTTATCTTATTGTTTCTTGGTTTTCAGCTACAGAAATTGTTTATTGAGTTTGAACTATGTAAGATAAGGAATTAACATTTTGACATCCTCCTATACATGTGTTCTTATAATATATATTATATAAGATAATATATAATATTGTGGTGGATTGACAACAGGTGGGCAACTTATAATGCCCAGCTGAACTGAATCAGCATGGTGCTGGGTGTGGGAGGACTGTTGCCAGCAGCATAGGCGGCAGAACTGGAGAAGAAGAAGCTGGGCTGTTGGGAAACAGTAGAGGAAGCTGGGCTGGGGATTTAGCTCAGCGGCAAAGCGCCTGCCTAGCAAGCGCAAGGTCGTGAGTTCGGTCCCCGGTACCGGAGAAAAACCAAAAAAAAAAAAACAAACAGTAGAGGAAGCTGTTGGGAGCCTGTTGGAAACTGTTGAGAAGGTGTAAGGAGCTGTTGATTCTTTTGCAGGAGCTTGTCATGCTGGCTTTCCTGATGAACTGGCTGTTTTCATCCTCCAAGGAGCTTGGGACCTCATTGTCACTGAAAATGGCTTTGGTTAACTTTGGAGGAGCTCTGGTCCTCACTTTGAGCATCGCTTCCTGGCTCTGGAGCAGAAGATAGTACACTGCTCAGTCTCGTGGAGAAGTTGTCGTGTTGGCTTTCCTGATGCGAACTTGGCTTTCCTCAACATTGGAGGAGCTCGGGACCTCACTGCTTCTGAGGATGGCTGTGGTACTTTTCAGGGGGAGCTCTGGTTCTTATTTGAGCATTGTTTCCTGGCTCCAGTTCATATCCCTCAACCTGCTAGCACAGATCCTTCATCCCACTGGCACAGACTTTCTAGCTTCCACCACTGACCTTTGGGCCTTCCCAGTGCAGATCAGTGAACCAGGCCATGAGACACTGCCGTGGGCTCTAGGCCTCCAGCTGGATTCGTGGGGGGCATTATTATGAGCTCTAGGTCTTCGGTTAGACTCATGCGGGACATTTCCTTGGATCCAGGCCCTCAGCTAGATTCCTTAGTCTTAGTGTGTGGACAGATTTCCTGCACTCCTTTGTATATCATTCTTTTGGTGACTATTATAAATAATCTTATAAAATATGTGTCCTGTATTATATTGTTACCCTTGCAAAAACCCTCAAACCAACACAAATATATTATATGTTCTATATACTATATGGATTTTGTTAAATCCATATTTGGTGTTTGATTTTTATGATGTATAAATAGGACATGCAGCATACTACAATTGCATTTTTTATTTTTTAAAATTACATTTTTATTCAAGGAATTTCACATGTACTTTCTTTAATACTCATCAAGGTCACGTTAATGAGGTACTTGGTCCTCAAGATAGCCGTTTTTAAAAGAACTGATGCTTAATCCAGTCCTCCCATCTACCCACAATTCTTTTATCTCCACTTGAGTTATGGACAATGACAACTTCAAAACTCCTGAAATCTTATATCCAAGTTTCTTCTGGCAATTTACACTTTAGGAGCCTAGAATTTGACTTGTACATAGTATTGGTATTTTGGCAGCATTTACTGTGATGGAGCATGACCTGGGCCTCAAGTTCAGCTACATCGATCCATTTCTTTTATTTTCTTTTTCTTTTCTTTTTTTTTTTTTTCCGGTACCGGCAATTGAACTCATGACCTTGTGCTTGCCAGACAGGTGCTGTGCCGCTGAGCTAAATCCCCAGCCTCTGATGCATTTCTTTTAAATACAACTTTATTTTATATCACTGGGATTAATAATTGCCTTTAGATATATATTTTGTTTTCAAAAGAATTGAACAGACACTTCTCCAAAGAAATACAAATGGCCAATAAGCATAAGAAAAGATGCCCAGTATCTTCTAGCCACTAAGGAAATGCAAATCAAAATACATTGCATTTCTACCTCACCTAGTCAGGATGGCTATCATCAAGAAATCGGAGAAGAGCAAATGCCGGTGAGGGTGCAGGGGAAAAGGAACGCTTCTACACTGCTGGGTGGGTGAAAATTAGTACAGCCACTATGGAAGTCAGTGTGGAGGTTTCTCAAGAAAGTAAAAGTGAAACTACTTTTTGATCCAGTGACACCGTGCCTTGGTATATACTTGAAGGAATGAAGGCAGCATCCTATAGAGATATCTGTGTATCCATGTTTACTGGTGAATAAAGTACAACAACCAGGGCAACCATCAACATATGAGTGGGTAAAAATGCGAGATAGTTACCCCACAGGGTGGCATTGAGATGTAAAAAGAAGGAAATGTCATTTGCAGAAAATTGATGAATCTGAAGATAGGTCATTGTATTGAGCAAAACAAGCTAAAGACAAATACTGCATGTTCTTTTTAATATGTGGAATCTTAAAAAAGGTGACAAGAAACTAGAGGGAAGACTATCATTAAACAAGATGGGGTGAGAAGTGGGAGTATGGGTAAATTGCTTAATTCTAATTCCTTTCTGTGTCTATGGTAACTTGCCTATTCCAGACACTTAATAGAAATAGAATTGTATGTATTTTCATTTTTGTTTCTGGTTTCTTGAGCTTAGCTTAATGTTTCCAAGTTTCAGCCATGTGTAACAGTACTTCATTTCTTTTCATGGCTGAATAATATTCCATTGTATGGATATACCACATTTGTTTATCCACTCATCAACTGATAGACATTTGGTTTGTTTCCACTTTTTGGCTATTACAAATAATGCAGCTAAAAGGCTTTTCAGGTTTTCAGTAAACATACATTTCAGTTCTCTCAAGAATACAGTTAGGGATGAAATCGTTGGGCCATATGGTAATTCTTTTGTTTGTTTGTTTGTTTGTTTTTTGTCTTTTTGAGACAGGGTCTCACTACGCAGTTCAGGCTGGCCTTGAGCTCATTTGTAGCCCCGGCTGGTCTCAGACTTGCAACTATCCTCCTGCCTCAGCCTCCTGAGTGCTGGGATTACAGGTGTGTACCACCATACCCAGCTCTATATGGTAATTCTATGTTTCAATTTTTGAGGAACTACCAAACTGTTATTCATAGTAGTTGAACCATTTTCTCTTCCCAAAGCAATGTAGAAAAGTTCCAACTTCTCCAGTTCGAGCCTACATTTGCTGGGTATGTGTGTGTTTCCTTTCAGATTTTAGCCATCATAGTAAGAGGTGCCACATTGTGGTTTTGATTTGCATTTCCCTCATGAATAAGAAAGTCTAGCACTTCTGCATGTGCCTCTTGGCAATTTGAACCTCTCCCTTAGAAGAATACCTACTGAAGTCTGCTGTGGTTTGAGTATCTCTACCAATGACAAAATTTAATCCCTACTATGAGACATTAAGGGGTGGAGTCTAAGAAGTGATTCCATTGCGAGGGCTCTGCCTTTATGAGCAGGGCTGGTGGACTGTCTGGAGAGTGCATCTGTTTGAAATCTGGTTTTGGTTCTGTCTCTTTTACGTGCCCTTCACCAGGTGACAACTGTACCACTCAGACCCAATTCTCAGAAGCAATCATGGGTCTGATTTATATCACCATAAGTTAATTTTACTTCTTCTAAAACTTCTTATAAGTGGGACCATGAGTTACATACATTTTAAAAATGAAGCTTTCTATTCTGAGATAATTTTGGATTCACAGTCAGTTGTAAGAAGTATAAAGAGAGATTCTGTGTAACTTTTATTTGGTTTTCTCCAGTGATGAAGTCCTGCAAAGCTACAGTACCATATTGCTCAAGGATACTCATGTGATAAGCTCAAGTTGCAGAGCATGCTCATCACCACAGGCACCTTTGTTTCACTGTTCTCTTAAGCCATGCACATTTCCCTTCTGGCTGCCACCATCTATTGGCCTGGAAACTACTATTCTGACTCCATCTCCATAATTTTTCTATTTCAAGAGTGTGATGCCCCAAACTGCATGAGAAATACTTCAAAGAGTCAACTGGGACTCATCTTATTAAAGAGCTTTTGCACATCAAAAGAAATCAACAGAGTGAAAAGACAACCCACAGATTTGGAAAAAAAGTTTAGCCAATTGTCCCTCAGACAAAGGCGTTCTATCTAGAACATATAAAGAATTGAAAAAAATCAGACCTCCAAAATTCAAAGACCCAATCCAAAAATGGGCATCTGAGATGAATACACGCTTCTCAGATGAAGGAATGCAAATGGCAAATAAATGTGTGAAAAAATGTTCAGCAGCATTGGTCATTTAAGAGATACAAATTAAAACAACGCTGAGATTCCATCTCACCCCAGAAAGAAGGCTATCATCAAGAAATCAACCAATAACAAATGCTGGAGAGGCTGTTGGGGAAAAAGGAATCCTTCTCCACTGCTGGTGGGAGTGTGGACTGGGGCATCCACTGTAGAGATAAGTGTGGAGATTCTTCAAAAAACTAAGATTAGACATCTCACTTGACCCAGCTATTCCCCTGCTAAGTATCTTGCCAGAAGATTTAAAAACATTATACCACAGCACAATTTGTAAAAGCTAAATCCTGGAAACAACCAAAGTGCCTATCAACTGAGGAGTGGATAAAAAAAATGGTTTTTATACAATGGAGTACTATCCAGCCATAAAGAAGGATAAACTTGAGACTTATATAGGTAAATGGATGCAACTTGAGACCATACTCACTAGTGAAATAAATCAGACTCACAAGTGTAAACATTGTATTGTCTGTCTGGTATGAGAAGCTTAAAGAATAAGGAAGGTCTAAAATGTACAATAGATATTATGAAATGGGAAGAAATTGTGAAAAGGAAAAAGGAAGTAGGAGGGTGGAAAAGGGAAAGGAAGGAAGGGAAAAGAGAAAAAATGCAAGTTAGTTATACTATTAGTGTCTCTTAGTTCATGGAAAAGGAAAGTTTGCGCTTATGTTGATTGGAGAGTTTTTATGCCCAAATCTTGTACTCCGAGTAACTACTTTAAAGATGATAATATGTAATGTATTAAATATTGTTATTCTGCTATCATCTTGTTATGAATTTTGTTTTATCTTTTTTCCATAAAATGAAAATAAATAAAGATACCAATAAGTAGTAAAAAAAAGTGTTACATAAATAGAATAACAGTAAGAAATCTTTTTAGCATTTTTTCACCCTCAGGGTAATTCTCTGGAGATTTATTTATTTATTTATTTATTTTTTGGTTTCTCTCCAGTACCGGGAACCGAACTCACAACCTTGCGCTTGCCAGGCAGGCGCTTTTGCCGCTGAGCTAAATCCCCAGCCCCGTCTGGACATTTATTTAGGATATTACATGGATGAATAACTTATCTTGTCAAATTGCTGAGACGTCTTCTACGATGTGGATACATCACAGTTCATTTAAATGCTCACTCATTAGGGGCTGGGGATTTAGCTCAGCGGCAAAAGTGCCTGCCTGGCAAGCGCAAGGTCGTGAGTTCGGTTCCCGATACTGGAGAAAAACAAACAAACAAAAAAAAAATGCTCACTCATTTACAGATGTCTGATTGGTTACAGCCTTCCGCTATGATGGGCAAACTTGTTATAAACATTCATGTGCAGGTTTTCGTGTGAACAGTTTTCATGTCTCTTGATGTGCATGATTGTAATTGCCAGTGAAGCTCCATGTCAGGAATATCCTCAAACAATTTTTCAAATTATTAATTAAATTTCCTTAATAGTTATATGGCTCTTGAACTTCTCTACTTTGTATAAGTGGGAGTGGGAGTAGTTTGTGTTTTTTCCCAAAAAAGTGTCCATTTTGGACCAGTGACCACAAGCTGTGGAAGTCATGAGTGTAGGTTTGCTCCCAGCATTCCTTGTTGCTGCTTTGATTCTTGTATGCTCTTTAGTGGTATCTCCTGTTGAATTGCTGAAACTGGTAACTTATGTCTTCTTGAGTTGGGAGTTTAGATTACTAATGTAAGGTGCTTTTTCTAATGTGTGCAGTTAGTACATACAGTAAGTAAATATGCCTTTTAGCAGTTTTTAGTTATTTTTCACAAATTTTCATGCACTATATTTTTATTTTCATTCATTCAGTGTGTTACAGGAAACAGACCAAACACAGGAAGAAACGGCACCGAGAAGGTTTAGGAGGCAGTCTGTTACACCAGTGGGCCTGACTGGGATCTCTCTCCCAAAGAGTCAGAGTCCTGCCTGGCAGAGTTTTGGGGCTTTTACAGGGAGGGAAGCAGGGAGGTACAAAGGTGGATTTGGGGCATTGTGATTGGAGGGTTGGGTGACATCATGGGTTGCTAAAGGAGTTTAAAATCTCAAGTTATATTGCAAGGCCATCAGTCAAACAAGCATGAGTTATTCAAAGGAAGAAGTGTCCCATTATATTTGAAGTTACATTACAAGGCCATCAGTTACACAAAGGCAGTCAAGGCAGGGGCTACACAAAGGAAGAAATGTTCTGTTATCAGGCCTGTCCAGACATGTGGGCCTGGTTTGGAGGGCATTCTTGGGAGGCTTTATTTAAAATTTAAGTTTCCCCCTTCAAGTGTAATTTTATAAAATTCCTTTGAGACTTTCTCCTTGGTTCCATGCATTAGCTGTGTTCTTTCATTTTTAAGCACTTGGAAATTTCTCTACTATCTGTCTGTTACTGATTTCTACTTTGAGTTTATTGTTATCAAAGAACAGACTGCATATTCAAGTTTTTGATTTTCTATGGCCCATGATAAAGCTTTCCTTAGTATATTCTCTTTGGATGCTTTGAAAAGAATCATCTTCTGCTGTTGCTGGATAGAGTGTTCTATAATTCTGATTAGATTCTATTTATTTCTTAAAGTGTATATGTCAGACGACATGTACTTCTATCAATTGCTGTGAGAGGTGTGTTGAAGTCTCTAATTATAATTGCATATCTGTCCATCTCTTCTTCCATTTATAATACATTTTTCTTTCAATGTCCTCTATGTGTACTTAAAGCTGCATTAGAAAATATTGTCAGACATGGTGGTGCATGCCTGTAATCACAGCACTTGGGAGGCTGAGGCAAGAGGATCACTGTGAGTTGAGGACAACTTGGGCTATATAGGGAGTTTAAGGCCAGCCTGAACTACTGAACTCCATAGCAAGACCCTGCCTCAAAAAGACAAAAAAAAAAAGACAAAAAAAAAAAAAGAATTACAATTTGTACTTTAGCCATTAAACATAGCTTAGGAAACTAAAAACTAAATAATGTTTTTCTTTAGGGAAAAGAGCCTCTTTTCTTGTCTCTTGTATATACCCATATTTTTGCTTATTATGTGAGTTCTTGTTTGCTGATGTTCAATATTTCTTCTTTTATTGTTTCCTTTCTGATCAAAGAACTTCTTTTACCTCTTTTTTAAAAGAGTGGACCTACAGGAAAGAAATCCTCTTAGTTTTCCTTCATCTGAGAATACATCGATGTCCCCTGTCTTCTTGAAGGCTATCTTCCTGGACATTGGATTCTGGGCTAACAGTGTTTCAGCTTTATCATCTAAAAAATATTGTGCCACTTCTTTTAACCCATGTGGCTTTTGATAAATCCATTTAAATAACTTACATTGCTCTTCCTCTGTTGGTAAGGAATTATTTTTCTCTAGCTGCTTTCAAGATTTTTCTTCATTGTTATTTGTCAGAAGTTTAATTATTACATATCTCCTGGTAATTTCAATGGTGTTTATCCTGTTTGAAGTTTGTTTGGTTTCTTGAATCTGTAGATTTATTTGTCTTTTGCCAAACTGGAGAAGATTTCAGCCATTGTTTTCTTACAGTAATTTTAAGAGCCATTTTTATTCTTCCCTTCTTCTGGAACTCAGACGACATGAATGATAGAATTTTTTTTTTTTTTTTTATGTTCTAAGAGTTCCTTGGGGCTATTTTCATTTTTTTAGTCTTATCTCCTCCTCTGATATTTAGATTGGGTATTTTCTATTGTTCTCTCCTCAAGTTTAATGGCTATTTCTTTTGTTTCTTCTATTCTACTGTTTAGCCCATGTATTGAACTTTTATTTTGGCTATCTTTTTCTTTCATATATTAATTTTACTGTTATATTTATGATGCAGTTCTATAAACAGTCTTATGGACTTGTATGCTTATCTCTTTTAGACACTGAAATGGAATTTCTAGGTCATGAAATAAAGATATATTTAACTTTTATTAAAGTTAAAGAAACTGCCAAGCTAATTTTCTGAAGTGGCTGCACTGTTATACTCCAGTCAACGCATGCAGCAGTTTCAGTTGCTCAAAATACCCTGCAATATTTGCTATCAATCCTCACTGCTTTCTTTTCTTTCTGTCTTTCCCTTCAGTTCTGGGGAAGACTTAGGGCCTTAGCACTGAACTACATTCTCAGTGCTAATTTTTTTTTTGAGACAGGTCTTACTAAGTTGCCAAGTTGCTTTGGTAGAATTGAACTTGAGATTCTCCTGCCTCAGCCTCCCAGAGTGCTGGGACTACAGAGGTGAACCACCATCTTCATATTTATTGTTATTAGCTTCTTTCATTTTAGCTATTTTATTTTTTTTGAGACAAGGTCTTGCTATGTATTTGTGATGGTCCTCCTGCCTCAGCCACCGGCCCCTTTTAGCTATTGTATGGGTGTGCAGTTCTGTCTTGTGGTTTTAGTTTGTGTCTCCTTCATCAGTGCTGACACCGAGCACTCTTTCCTGTGCTTACTGCTCTGCTCATTTTTTATTAATTAGGTTATCTGTTACTATTATTATTATTATTATCAGTGTTACTACGGATTGCAGCCAGGGCCTTTGCACTGAGCTACATCCCTGGCCTTTTTTATTTTTAAGCCTGTTATTTTTACAAGTACATTTTTGCCATACACAATGATTACATTCATGATGGGGGGATGGCCCATGTCCATAAAGTATATTTAATTCTTTTATGTTCCCTTTCACCCTCTCCTCTTCCCTCTTCTCTTATTTTTTTTAGAGACAGGGTCTTGCCAAGTTTCCAAATTGTCCATTCTAGGCTTGAACTTTCCATCCTCCTGCCTCAGCCTCACAGAGTGTTGGAACTACAGTTATGTGCTTCAACGCCCAGCTACGTAGCCTATATTGAGCTGCAGGGGTAATTAATATATTTTGGAGGCAATTCCATTGCCAGATATTGGTGTGCAAGTATCTTCCAAAATTTTCTGAATCCATTAATTTTAAGACATTTAATTATAAGAAGACATTTTTAAATGTTAGTGAGTTACAATTTTTCATGTTTTAAAGGGTTAGCATTTTTTTTGTTTGTTTTTTTCAAAATACTGTTTACCTACTGAAGATGGTGAAGATATTTTATGGTGATTGTGTCAAAAATATAATTTTGACAGTGTCTTTCATGGAGATATTATTAGTTTAATGGACACAAATTTTGTTATTTGTTTTAATTCAAGATAGCTTCTAGGTTGGAAATTTTTTTCTTCGTAATTTCTATTTCTTTGTTGTTTTTGTTTTTGTTTTTTGAGACAGGGTCTTGCTAAGTAGTTCAGACTGACCTTGAACTTACTATATAGCCTAGGCTGGCTTTGAACTCACGGGATCCTCCTGCCTCAGCCTCCCAAGTGCTGGGATTACAGATGTGCACAACTATGCCTGGCTTTCTTCACAATTTCTGAAACATTGTTTTATTGTCTTCTGGCTTTCAGTATTAGGAGAATATTTTTAATGACACATTCAGTTTTTGTAATTATCAAAGGTCTATTTAGAATTGTTTCTCATATGACTTTTGGAATGTTGTATAACTCCAGAGATTTGTCTGCTTCTTTTGTGTTTTTTTGAGATAAGGTTTTGCTATGTAGTGCAGGCTGGCCTTGAAGTTCTATGTAGCACAGGCTGACTTTGAACTTGCAGTGATCCTCCTGCCTCAGCCTCCAGAGTGCTGGGATTACAGGTATGCACCATCATGCCTGACATAGTTCAGTTCATTTTAAATCACCTAGGTGTATTGGAAAGAAGTTCTTCATAGTATATTTTCTGATTTTGCACTTATGTGGGATATTAGACTATAACAAATTTCCCTCTCTAGTCTTTATTTTAAATTTTCTCCATTTTTATCTTGACAATGCTTACCATGGACTTAGCCGTTTCCGTGGGCTTCAATGAGCCTGCCACTGAGCAGGAGGACACCCACCTCCCTGCGATCCCAGCTGACTCCTGGGAAAGCGCCAGGGTTTTGCCCTGCCACTGGCAGAGCAGCAGTTTTCCCCACAAGCAGCCACAGACCTTTTGTTCCCTCTAGGAACTGCTCGGAGACTTCCAAGTGGTTCTCTTCCATTTCCTCTTTTGCTGGCTTAGCACAAACGCCTGCGCCTTCAGCCTTTCTTTCAGTCGTGGGGGAGCAAGGGATGAACAGAACGGCAGTGACTCCAAACAAATATTAAGTGTTCACCTTCGGTCCTTCATAGCCTCAGGCAGGGTGATGGGCAAAGCTCCACAGCCACCTTCCCTGCGTGGCCTAGTGCTCCTTTGCTAATGCTGTGAGTCTTCGGACTCACCGGCCAGCAGGCCTCCCCGAGACTGAGGCCGAGACCGCCCGTCTTAACCTTCTCTTGCACTGACTACAAAGCGTTTGCGCCCTGGCCCAGAGGGAAGAGACACATTGTTATTGAAAACCAGAAGTTAACTGCTCCACTGCTTCTGGTGTCTGACAACGGGAATGGCACAGTGCTTCTCAGGAGATGGACTTTTACTTACTTAAGAAAATGACCTGATGGATAGCTTGGATTTGGAAAGGCAAAGGCGAATCCAACAATTCTGCAAGGAGAGAGTGAGGTAAAGAGAGGGCAGTTTGGTTGTGTCAATAGGTGAGAAGAATTCTTGAGTTTCCCGGGAATGGGGAGCCTCAGGGGCCTGGAAGGTGGTTTGGTGCGAGATCCAGCCCGGAAACCTCCTGGAAGGTCAGGGCCCAAGAAGAGAGGGTGATTAATGATAGGGATGGTCATGGGAATTTACAAACAGGGACGCCCAACATTAACTGTTGAAGTGTTTATTCCCAGCCCTTTATTAGAAGTGGGCTATAGACAGTAACCTTGTGCTAGGGGCGGCTTTGTTGAGATAAAACGGGGAGGCGGGGGAGAAGGTTGGAGGGAGATCGCGCGATGTTTGCAAGGACGTCACACACAGGAAGCGAGACTCAGCAGGGAGCCCAGAACCCATTCGGAGCAGGAAGTTACGTGGAGTCTCCACAGTGTGGGCCTGGAGCACTTGGCCCTTGAAAAAAGTTTTATTACAGAAACTGGAACACTCAAAGAACACTGAAAGGGTGCTGTTGTTCGTAGTTGTCCATCACCAAGTTGAATTCAGGCATTTAAAACATTTTTAAGGGCACAATGAGTCGAGGATAGAGGGCTTGGGACAAAAACACAGGGACGGCTCATTTGGGCCACAGCTGCAGGACAAGAGGCCAGGAGGCTCCTGCCGTGTAAGATCCCAGGAACGGTGGTGGAAATCTGTCCGTTCACGTATCTGGAGCTTTTCTAGTAGTACATCTATTATCATATAGGACGAAAAAACTTCTTTCATGAAGAACTAATTTCAATGTCCCTTCATTTTTCCCTAGCATTAGTGCTTTGAGAAATGTGTGTTGTTAGTTACCTGTTTTGTTCAGATTTGACTTATAAGTATATGTTTGTTAAAGCTTTGCATGGAGCACACAATGGTCTTAGAAAGTTGCTCGTTTTTCTCTGGGTGCCTATGTCCGTGGAAAGTCACTGTGTCAGTTTGGATGTTTGCAGTTTGTTTGCACAACCATAAATGCTTTGGTCTCAGCGTTAATTCAGTGGTTCTAGGATATTGTTAAAGATGCAGGCGCTTCCCTTCTTTCCACTGTGCTCTGATAAGTGGAATTGCTCTTAGCTTGACTCACGTTTATAAGATGGTTGTTGCAGATCCAGGCATCGTGCTTTACACTGCAGCCACAGGAAGTGAGAGGAGAATTTTTTTTCTCTGTCTTATTGGAGAAGACACGATTTGTAGACATCTCTAGCATATTCCCTACCCAAGCTCTTCGACCAAGGTGAAGTCACATGCTCAGGCCCTAGTTGCATGGTAGACTAGTTAGCACAAAGTATTTAAGTTTTTATGTAGTTAGGAAGCACATTTTGCCTAAGGAAGGTATAGCTTGGGCATAACTATTTGCTGGCAACCATTAGTGTCATAAGATGTACAGATGATTAATAACATTTACTTTTGTACAATGCTAATGTGATTGTGGGAGGTACTGAGCATGTGTGTGTGCAAAGCAGTGCCAGTGGTGCCTGTGTAGCTACCACACAACGGCGGCAGTTCCCTGAGAAGTGGACTGAGTGTTTGTGATTGCACCAGAAAAGGTCAAGGTCTGAAGAAAAGAACCAGGACTGGAAGTCACAAGACCAAAGATCTAGTCCTGGCTTTGTCCTCTTCTGGCCTGACATCTGTACATGTAAGCTTATTTTTAAAACATTGATGTTCTTAATTTCTTTTAAAAAATATATATTCACAGATGTATATTATTCATCATCTGCTGATGAGCTTATAGGCCACTTCTGTAATTTAGCTATTATGAATTGAGCTTCTCTAAACATGGGTATACACATGTTACTGTGATATGACTTATTTAATTCTATTGTGAAGATACCTAGAAGGGTATTACATGGGACAAATTCAATTTTTATTTGTGCTTTTCTACAACACGTTTATACTGGTTTTCTCAGTGTTTGTATCGCTTGACATTCCCAGTAACAGTGCTGGAGCACTCTTTTCTCGCACACCTTTGTCAGCATTCGCTGTTTTCTGAGTCTGTGGTGATGCCCTTGTTACTGGAGCAAGATGAAGGTCAGTGTTGCTTTGCTTTGTAGTCCTGTCACGGGCAAAGATGCTGAAGAGTTTTTCAGGTACTTAGTGCTCATTTGCGCTTTTTCTCATTGAGTCTTTTCATTTTGAGCATTTTTCTGTCCTTGATATATTCCAAATATTAGTCCTTTAGGAGAAGTAGCTGGCAGCAAACTTTTGCCATTTGGTATGTTGTCTCCCTTAATTTCTGATTATTTGTGAAACACATTTTTTTTTTTTTTTTGCTTGAAGTACTTTCCTTTATTCCAGTAAAACCTGCAATAAGACTTCAGTTTTCTTCAAGTGTTTATATTGGTGGTGGAGACAACCTGTCCTACACTGGCCGAAGAGCAGGTGAGAAGCCCAACTTGGCCAATGAGAGTCTCTCCCAGAAATCTGACTCTTGGGCTCAGAGTCACCCATGCACCTGTCCCTGGGCACCCAGTCCCTGAGGTCCTGAACAATTCCCACTCCTGGTCTTTCTGAGGCTTGCTTGTTCTCCTTTGAGTGGATTTGGTCAAAGACCTCTTCATACTATTTCTTAAGTTTCTTAAGTTTTCTAGAGTCTTATAACCTAAGATATCTACTTAATATAGGAAGGTGATATTTTTCCTATTTATTTCAAAGTTTCATTTCCAGGATCAAATTAAACTGTATGTGTGGAATCAGTTTGAAAACTCAAGTGAACAAATTCCAGGTACTGCTTTTAATCTTATGGCAGTATTTGTTCAGAATAATTTATGTAAAGCTTTATAACTAATTACAAAAATGTGTTGATTCACACCTGTTGTAGTAGATGACAAAAGGATTTATAAGCAGAAATCATCACCCAAAATAAATGGTAACATGGAGCAAGTGTGAAATGATTATGTATAAGAATAAAAACTTATTCTATAGCTTTAGTAAAACAATGACAAATAACAGGACATTTAAACCAATAGTTTTTGAAGTGGGGCTTAAGGATGACAGGAGTCCTGAAATTCTTTCAGGTTCCATGGAGTCAAAAAAATATTTTTTTTGAGCCTAGATCTCACTATCCAGTTCAGGCTGGCCTTAAACTCACTATGTAGCTCAGGCTGGCCTCAAACTTGTGGTGCTCCTCCAGCCTCAGCCTCCTGAGTGCTGAGACTACAGGCGTGCGCCATCATGCCTGGCAAAATTATTTTCATAATTATCAAAGACCAGATAGCTGAATGTACCTGGAGTGGTTTCTGCATCCTCTGTTCTATTCCATTGATCTATATGTCTACTTTTGTGCTGGTGTACACTCGTAATGTTGGGCTGCCATCACATCTTTTGAATTCCAGAATATTTTGATCACCCTAGAAGGAAATACCTCAGCAAGCTATTACTCATCATCTTGGCCGGTTCAGACCACTGAAACAAAATTTCAAAGATCAAGGGGTTTACAAAGAACAGAAATGTGGATCTCTGCCCTGGTCCCTGGGAACTCCAAGATCAGGGTGCTGGCAGAATTCATGTCTGGTGAGGCCTATTTCCTGGATGGCCATATTCATGCTGTAAAGCAGCAAGCCACATGACTCCAGCTGCAGCCTCGAATAGCTTCTGCTTACCACATCTCTTGACTACTTCATTTTCTCTTGGTTCAGTCTTTTGTTGTTTTATTCATCATTGTCCTAGGTGTGAGAAAACCTAGGAGCAATAGGCTCTATCATTTATATAACATAAGATATATATACATATAGTATATATGATATACATGGACTACTTAGTATATGTTACATATGGTATATACACACTACAATCACACACATAACACTATATAGTATGTACTGTATAGCATACAGCTCAGGTCTGTATTTAAGTCTTCTCCCTAGGTTTGTGTGAGTACCCTCTGTGATGGTTGTAGACTGACAAAATGGCACAGGGATGCATTTATCAAAGCACATCCACATTGCTAAGTGACTGGTGACTGGTGATTGTGTGCTACATCTTCTTGGTTCTACTTTTCTGAAGTAGTAGCCAATAGGATTGACAGCACAGTGAGAGAGAAGACTGGAACTTCAGACTTGCTGCAGCAGGGAGTAGTTGGAGACCCCCGCCCTGGGTTGTGCTGTGAGAAAGGGGGCGATTGTGACTGCAAGGAGGCTGAGGAGTGAGCTGCACTGGCCGCCCTATTTTGCATTGAGTCAAGTGGATAGACGAACACCTTAGCTCACTCCATTCTCATTTTTAACATCATAAACTGTCTAAATCATACTTTTGTAGACCTTCAAAACTGGCAGCTTAGTGCTGTGGGTCCTAAACATGACTTGACTTACTGGAATCACCTAAGAACTTAAAATAATTACTGAGCAGACACCCTCCCCTTAAACGTTTCTGATATGCAGAACTGGGATAGGGGCTAGGGATCTATGCCTGAGAAACACTTCTCCAGGTTTAACAATCACTCCTCTGGCAGTCGTCTACTCTAGTTAGCTTTTCTGCACATGAGAGAAGCAGAAACTTGAACGGTACAGGGTCAGCAGGTGCTCTGTCTACCTTTCCAAGTGTGGTAAGCAGCTACAGTACAGGTGAATCTGTTGCCCAGCTTCCAGGATGGAGACTTTCTCTGGTGTCGAAGAATTGTCCTTAGAAAACCTCAGGAATGGATTCACTGCAGTTCAAGAATACCTGCACAAATACATTTTATTATCTTGGGCTCCTTTCTCTTTCAAATGAGAGGGTAAACTCTATCTGTTTAATTGATTAATTAAAGAGTCTGGTTAGACAAATTTAGTTGAGGAAGCTTTCCTTTCAGTCAAAGCAATAATGGCTTGTTTTCTGCTGGAAGGGCAGAGCGCAGATTGCTTTTGCCTATGCAATCTGAATTTATCACTGCAGCTTTCTCTGGTTCTTTAAGAAAAGAGTTTAAAATTTTGCCAACTTTTAACCCTTCCTAGTTGGTTATTTGGAGCTAAGGGCACCTGATTGTCATGTTTAATTATGAAAATAATGCCTCTAACCTTTTATTTCAGTGTCCTAAACTTTATGGAGGTTTATGGAAAAGGAATTCCACAAACTTTTTTATAAATTTGTATTATTTATTTAATTTTAAAAATTCTTTTTCTTCACTGTTACGGAATGTTTACGCTTGTCAAAATCACTTTGATTTTACACCTACAGTCAGGATCCTAACATCTTGATTTCGACACTTATAAATGCTTTAATAGATACATGGACAGTAATTTAGTTTGACTTAAATGTAATCACCAGACCCATCTATCTAGGCTGACAAGATTTCATTTCCTAATGATCTTTTATTGTAAATTTATTTGATTTCCTTTAATATATTATCTCATTTCTCATCGCCTTTCCTTTTAAAAAATATGAATAATTTTGTATGGAATTATGAAGCCTTGGTCTTAAGCTGACAGCACTGGGAAACAGTGACCATCTCCACCCTTTTAAACAAATTATGGAGTTTGATAACAAAGTCCCAAGAAGCAGGGAACATTAATTTATCACGAAGTTATTCTAGGAGGCACTAAGAATTATACTTATAAGGACTTCCGCTCTTTTTGGAATAAGAGGGAGCAAAATAATCAGGCCTTCAGGCCCGTATTTTCGTTTGTTTGGTTTTTTTTTGGTTTTTCTCCGGTACCGGGAACCGAACTCACGACCTTGCGCTTGCCAGGCAGGCGCTTTTGCCACTGAGCTAAATCCCCAGCCCCCAGGCCTGTATTTTCTATGACCTCTCTGTCCTCTGTCTGAATGTCCCAGTTAGACAGGGTGCCCATCCTTCGGTTAAAATCCAGATCTACCTTTCCCCCCCCCCCCCAAATGGCTCCTCCTCTTGTTTGTACGTCCATTATCGAGCTCACTATCCACGCAGTCAGGCTGAAAACTTCCAGATATTGTAGAGATCCCCGCCCCCCACAGCCTGTTGCAACGTCTTGATTCCTGTAGGTTTCGAATAGTTCTCAACACTAGGCCAGCGTCTCCTTTCCCGCTGTTGTGTCCTCGTCGTTCTCCTGTGAACTCACCACAACCTCCTCACTGGCTTCCCGATTCTTCAAACTTCCCGATGAACTTCAAACCACCTCTCACCTGGGCTGGTGCAAGAGGGACTCTTTGACAAATACCAGTCTGACCCTATCCCCTGTGTGAGTGTCTTCTTCAGTTCCCTGTTGCCCACAGGATTGAAGCCCACCGTCCTCAGCAGGGTATGAAGCCCTGTAGGATCTGTTTCTAGTCTACCTCTCCAGTGTTGTCTCTTGTCAGTCTTACCCTTTGCTGTCTCTCGTGCCCGAACTATTCTCCACATTTAAAGAGGAACTCCAACATGCTCTTCATCGCTGGTGCCTGGGAGAGGTAGCCGTGTCCCCACTGAATGTCTATATTTGTGCATGGATCTAAGATGCTACCTACTCACTGCTGTTATTTCTCATTTATGTCCCTCTTCCCTGCAGGGCTGTTAGATTTTCAAGAGAAAAAGTGCTCAATTCCACTCATCGTGCTCTCAGTTTTTAATGCCGTGCTTGACCGTAGTAATTACATAATGAATATTCATTGAATGAAGAGTTGAATAACTAAATGAACTTCAAGGGACAGTTTAAATTATTTCCTTTTGATGGATGTCTTACATTGTCTCTGTGAAGCACTAACTGGAATTTTCTATGTACTGTACTTGGTGAAGTGATATTTGATCTGTTTCACAGTTCCGTAATAGAAAGAAATGCCAAACAAGGCTGCAATTAAAAATCTGTAATTGTAGTATAAACACAGACTATTTGTAATTTGAATAATTAACTTGTTGCAAAATTATATTTTCGTTCTCCTCCTACCCCGCCCTCTCTGCAAACATCATACACATATTTATCTGTGTGTTGTTGAGATGCCTGCTGTACTGGGCTTTGCAACAACCTTTTCATTTCTACAAAATCAGGTGGGTAAGCATCCCCCTCCCATTACTCCCAGGGTGTGAGACAACTTCAGATAAACACATGCGATTAAAATGTTATTGGTATTTCTGTGAGTGGAAAGAGAATAGGACTAAAATCTGTTTATTTTCTTATATTTTGTCTTATTTTAAAACAGATTTAAACCGGGCATGGTGGCGCATCCGTTTAATCCCAGCATTTGGGAGGCTGAGGCAGGAGGCTCACCACCAGTTCAATGCCGGCCTGGGCTACATAGTGAGTTCAAAACCAGCCTGAACTGCATAGTGAGACCCTGTCCCAACCAAACCAAACCCACTTACAAATGCTTTAAACCCAGACTTAAATACTACATAGTCTTTTTTCTTTCCTTTTCTGAAACAAGGTCTTGCTAGTTGTCCAGGCTGACCTCAAACTTGTGACAGTCCTCCTCCTTAGCCTCCTGAGTGCTGGGAGTACAGGCATGCTCTACCACATCTTTAAATGCAATACATACTTTTCCTGAAGTAGAAGGGAAAACACCATGAAATTGGGAGTAATTTCTTCAAAATATAGGGCAAACATGGAAAACAAGTGCAAATCAGCAGGTGGCACATTGAGTATGTTTATAATTACGCTGAAACCCTTCTAAAAACCGAAGTCCAGGTCCAGCTGATGTTCATCTGAGCTTGGTACTGCATGACCCATTTAAGAGTTGTACAGAGATGATGGGAAAATTCCAGGAATAGTGAGTGAAATCCTTACTACTACTACTAAAATGAAAAGTTAACTTTCTAGGAAGGAAGGGAAAAAGAAAAAAAAAATGAGAAAGGAAGGAAAAAATGGGAACAAAGCTTTTGTAAATGAGGAGTGGGAGAGGAGTTGAAGGGAGGGTAGGAGAATGGGGGAAAAAAGAATCGAGATATATCATGTACAGGTACAAATTCCCTATGATGAATGTGATCTTTATGTATACCTGAAATGTACCAGTAAACTTAATTGAAAAATTAGGGGCCGGGGATATAGCTCAATGGCGCAAGCACCTGCCTACCAAGCACAGTGAGTTCGATTCCTGGTACCAAGAAACAAAAACAAACAAACAAAATAGCTGCTTTCTATTCCAAAACAAAGATGGATGGTGATTGCATTAAAGATACTTTTATTATCTTGGTGGTCAAGGGACTTCACAGCCCAGCCTCGAGGGTCCTCCTCAAGGAGTACTGCTGCGCCTGCCATGGGAAAACTTGCTGCCGCCCTATCTGCAGTTCCGTAGGATTTGCTCACCCCTTTTCACTCCCATCACTTACATTAGAGTTTTCTAAATGTTATGTGGCTGCTCAGGTAGGCTACTAGCTTCTTAAAATTCTTCTTTTTAAAGAATTGGTGTATACCTACAATGCACTGCTATTTAGGGTACAACCTAGGGACTTTTTATGTTTCTGCCCAGATCGAGATACAGGGAGCTCCCTGGGGACCCATCCTAGTCAACACCCCAAGCGCAGAGATGCCCGCTCTTCTGACTTCTATTGCAATAGGTTTATCTGGCTTGTTCCTGAATTTTACATAAATGAAATCACATTGAGTGTGCTCCTTTGTGTCTGGCTTCTTTCTCTCAGCACAGTATTTTAAAAATTCATTCACAGTGTATAATAGGTTCTGTGAACAGGAAGAACATATTCAAATGGGGAGGGGGAGAAAAAGGGGGAGAGGGAAAGGAAAGAAGAGAAAAGTAAAAAAAGTGAGAAAAATGGAAAAGCTTTTGTAAATGTGGAGGGGAGGAGGGGTTGAAGGAGTATAGGGGAATGGGATAAAAAAGAATCAAGATATATCATGTACAGGTACAAATAACTATTCTACTCTTAACGGATATTTTGGCTCTTGAGCCTTTGGCTATTATGAATAAAGCTGATGTGAACATTTTCATATGTTTCTTTGGGAAGATGTGCATTCCCATTTCTCTTAGGATGTGTATGCAAGTAAATTATCGAGCTATAGCGTAGATCTATGTTGGTAGCAGAGTGAACACAAGTCATTTTCCAAGGTGGTTATACCAGATTTTCAACTTCTGCATGGCAATAATACTTTCATCACCATCTTAACATCTCCAAGGTCAAAATAATACTTGGTACATAGTAGATGTTAGCAAAAATTGATGAATGACTGGATGTATTCATAGGCTTCTTCCATGGCAAACAACAAGACTTCTATCCGTGTTGCCCCAAATGACCTTTCTTTCCATGTGAAGCTGCCACCTCATACAGAAGGTAACTGTCTTCCAAGTATGCTGCAGCCATCTCTGCTGGGCAGAACCCCAGTCATGTGAGAACTCTAGCTGCAAGAGAATTTTGGAAATGTAGTTTCTTTCTTTCTTTCTTTTTTTTTGTCTTTTTGAGACAAGGTCCCACTCTGCAGTTCAGGCTGGCCTTGAGCTCACTTTGTAGCCCTGGCTGGTCTCCAACTTGAAATGATCCTCCTGCCTCAGCCTCCCAAGTGCTGGGGTTACAGGCATGCACCACCACCCCCGGCCTGGAAAAGTAGTTTCAATTTCCAATCTTTACAGTACAAAAAGGGATGCCAGAGAGGTTAGAGAGTATATTATGTGAGACGTTATGAAGATTCTCATACAGAAATTGAAGGATTAGTGAGGAAAGAGAATCAGAGATAGGAGCCAGGGCTGCTTTGCAGGTCTAGGTGACAGAAACCAAACCATATTTATTATAAGAATATCATTCTTTATGGTTAAAAAGTCACAGTCTTGGAAAATAGAGTTTAGTTGGCAAAGCTAGTGTCACATGTCCATTTCTTGGGCAGGAGAGGGTTAAGCTGCAGTCTCACCAAAATAGCAGGCACTGCAGAATTAATTTCTAAAATGCAATGGGGTGATAGCCAAAACAGAGCCCCAGGGTTACAGGCAAAAAACTGCAAAATCTACTACAGAGTTTAAAAAATGAGAGATGGTAGTTTGAATAACCAAACTACATTGTATGCATTCGGCCTGAAGCACTCATTCCCAGAATTTCTAATAGAAACGAAGGGATTTACTTAGCGCTGTCGTTTCATGGATCAGGATATTGTGCTATGCTTTCCACACAATAACCTCACTCATCCTCTTGTTCTCTGCAGTGATGGATTCCTGCCTTGTGTTGCCGTCCCTCTATCCCAGCCCCTGAAAGCCACGAGTGTGATTTCTGACCCCATGGGTCTGCCTTTCCCAGAATGTCACACAGGTGAGAATATGTCTAACTTTTTACCTTTGCCAAGAGCCCATTTTGTCCAGTATTTTAAAATTCCTTTCCATCTTCACTAGGGGCACTTTCTCAAAGTTTTATGCAGAAACCTAATATCTGAGACAGATAGAAATGGATGACGTACTTGAAATTGGGGAGAACACAAGTCTAAGTTGCATTCTGATAAAGTGCACTGCAGTTTGCTCATGGAATTTGATGTATCCCACACATTACAGAATAACAATTAGTTCACAGTCTCTATGCTTTTTCCAAGTGGGATTTTTGTTGCCCAGATGCTCCAGAACTGTTTTCTACGATGAAGAATGACCAAGGAATATTACTACAAATGCTAAAAGATTTCTTGCCTTTATATTTTTGTTACATTATGGATTCTTATTTAATTAATTCTCTCCCCAAAATATTCAGTTTCAGTTCTACTAGGTGTCCATTGCTATCTCGTACATTTTTTTTTACTGCTTCCTCTTAAATGCCATTGCTAACTACTGACATGGCAGAAATCCTTCTAGTCAAATAAACTTGGAGGAAATATTCTGCAGATTATAGCTTCTTGACCTGTCGTCAGCCACACATTGCTACTGAGCACTGGAAGTGTGGTGAGTTCAAGCCAACATGGGCTGTAGGTATAAAGTTCACATTCAGCTGTGGACTTAGTATTAAAAAGGAATGAAAAATATTACATGAATAATTTTTATATTGATTGCATTCTTGAAATGACTATATCTTAAATATGCTGGGTTAACAAAATGTATTACTAGAATTAATTTCTTCTGCATAATTTTATTTATTTTTTTGGTACTGGGAATCAAACTCAGGTCCCCACCTTTGGCAAGGCAGGTGCTGTGACACTGAGCTATGTCCCCAGCCCTATAACTTTATTTTTAAGTATATGATGACAAGAAAATGTAAGATCACATAGGAAAAGTTATAGTTGTGGCTTGCATGGTAGTTCTGTAGTTGGCTCACTGGGCATTTGACAATTCTTCCCAAGAAGAATGCAGCTTCTACACTTCTCTCATCTGGATCTGAGATCGTAGGAGAACCAGAACTTCCATTTCTTTGAGTTTCTTACTGAAGTGGAAAAACAAATGGGAAATACTGAAAGCAGAGTTACATATATTGCTTTACACTTTCATGCTGCAAATTTTATATGCAGTAAAATAAACACTTTTACTATGAAAACACTGTACTATAGTATACTCTGCCAATCATAAGAGTGAACAATACAGTGATGTGGTCCAGTAATGTTGCACAATTTGAAAGTTTGAAAGGAAAGAACTTCTTTCCCTCTGTCAGTTTTTATCTGTAAATGAACTGTATACCTTATTTGGGCTTGACTTCCAGAATCTAATTTAGAAGCCTCTTTCAAATACAAAGCCTAGACCCCATGTTCCAGGTGCCCCCCTTCTGTCCCCCAGGAATGAGAGGTAGGTCCTGCCCTAGATCTTTCCTGTGCATCTGCTACTCGCTCTGCGTGTGTACCAGGCTCTCTGATACACTTTACATTAACTTGAGGGCTTACAGCAACCTGCAAGAAAGATGCCATTGTTACAGAAGGAAAAGATGACTGCTAACTCTATCCGGAATGCCTCTCAGTACTGATGTCCTTTAAGGGGTTGGGGTGATCTGAAATTTTAGACGTAGAGGATAATAAGTAATAAAGGCAGAGCAATCAAAATTGAAGCCACCGAAGGCTGGCTACACAGTTAGCCTCCCTTCTCGCCTGTGCTACACTTAGACTCACCCAGAAAGCGCTTTCTCAGGGACTGAAGGTTCACTGCTGTGTACGCTAGACTGCCCCACACTGGGGGCATTTTCAGAACTGCTATCTAGAGGGAAGCTATAGCCTGTGCCTTGCACACGAGCACCACCTCTTAGCTGCAAATTATTCACTTCAAACCCTGCATTAAGTGGATGCCGCTTTGCCAAAGGGGCTCTTGGGGTTTTTCTCCTCCGTGTATATGTCCTTTATGCCTGAAAAGTCGGGTTTTGTTTTGTGACTATGTAAATTGGAGCCAGGGGAGTTTCTTTTTCTCTGTGACTGGAACCACAGTGAGGCTTTCTCCACAGTTCAGCACTTTATTTGCTTCTGTGCTGTGTGGGCAGAAAACAAGGAGGAAAGAGCTCTTGAGTGCACTTTCACCTGGTTTAAACAAGAGCTTTGATCTCCCTTTTATCATAAGACTTAAACTGAAAGCAGGATTCATAGTGGGTTTTTTGAAACTCCGTTTTGGATTATAGAATGTTTGGATTTTACACTTAGATTTTCATAAAACAATCCCACAGATTTTTGGGATATGGTAGAATTCTGGACAGTTTTTGTAGCTTAGGCAGGATTTTTTTTTTTTTTCCTTTCTAATGCACCTGTGTATGTTGGCTAATTACAAAAGCTAACTAGACATTTCCCTCACAAAACCAGACTTGCTTGGAAAACTCTTCCCTCTCACATATACATTTCACCAACATTTTTACCAAGTCTTTGCTATGTGTTTGTGTTTGCAGCTTGGGATCCAAAGACAGATAAAACAAGGTCCTTTGCCCTCAAGCAACTCGAGGTCAAAGTGTGGAGACACAGAACATGGATGAATTCAGTACAGCTGCGAGGTCACCCGCCAGCTGCATCTCTAAGAATGGGTGGAGCTAGCCAGGTGAAGAAGGTAGGGAAAGAATGTTGTTGTTTTCCATAGACTTCACTTTTTTTTTTTTTTTTTTTTTGTGTTTTTCTCTGGTACCGGGAACCGAACTCACAACCTTGCGCTTGCCAGGCAGGACTTCACTTTTTAATGAGAAGTTTTATATTTGCACACAGTTGAGCTTAAGGTACAGAGATTGCCCATGCATCTCCCTGATTATCAACACGCGCCACCAGAGCAATACGTGTGTGACAACCTATGAACACATACACTGACACAAGTTTTTATCACCGGAGGTCTATACTTTACATTTGAGTTTATTCGTGCTGTTGTACACACAGTGGGTTTGGACAGATGTAAATTAGCTTGCATCCATCATTGTAGTGTAATACAGAGTGGTTTAACTGTCCTAGAAATCCCCTCAATTCATCCCTCTCTTCCCCTTTATACCTGATAACCACCATTTTTTTTGTTTTGCTATCTCTGTTATTTTGCCTCTTCCAGAATGTCATATAGCTGGACTCATACACGTACAATGTGTGGTCTTTTCAGTTCGGGTCTTTTTCCTTAGTAACAAGCATTTACAGTTCCACTGTCTGTTTCTCTTCTTTTTTGTTGTTTGTTTTTTTTTCCAGTACTGGGAATCGAACTTACGACCTTGTGCTGCCGGGCAGGCGCTGTGCCACTAAGCTAAATCCCCAGCCCCTGTCTATTTCTTTTAAATGCTGAGTGATATGGGACTTTCTGGATGTACTACAGTTCACTATCCATTCGTTTTCTGAAGGACACCTCCATTCTTCCTGCACCATGGCAGGGATTTTTTAAACAGGTAGAATGAATTTGTAAAAGAACAAAGGGATGAGTGCAAGACCTATTTGGAGACTTGTGCTTACAGGGGGACAAAAGAGAGTAGGTTCGGTTTTAGTTTGGGGATCCTTCCAAAACCATGCTGGAGATCCTGTTACTCTGGCACTTCTACCATTATAATGTGCTGTCTTGGAGAACTTGCCTAGAAATAAATACAAAAAATTATTTATATAGGATTTGCAAGTTTACTTGGCTAATTTTACAACTTTATTTAAAAACAAAAAAACTACTATGGTGATTTTAAGTTATGAGTGATGTTATGAAAATTAAGACAAGGGAAATAGTAACTCGTGGGTTTGAATACAATTTGGCCTTCTTATGACTCAAAGAATTGTGTGGTTTTGGTTTTCGGTGAGTGCACTACTGTGTATTTTGGAAGGAAGCCCACGTTTGGAGGGTGGTGGTAGTGGTGGCGGCGGTGATAAACTATCCAACTTAGCTGAAGGGTGGGGAGCCACCTCCCCCACTTCAAAATAAACTAAATAATAAATGAGTCACTCTGAGAACATGGTCTATAGCCTCATTAACAGGAAAACAATTACTGCTCCTGTTCAATACTCTGTGAAGTAAGTGTGGTTTACATAACAGATATAATTATGCCTTTAACATGCCTGTGATCAATCAGATCAATATTTTCCTTAAAGAATCTAAAGGCACCTTATTCTTTTCCTTGACATTCTTTATTCCATCTTGTAGGTAGCATACACGTGTTGATCTTATAATATTCTCTCTTGAACAACTTGAGTTCTTGATGGGCTCTGTCAGTGTCTGTGTTCCTGAGAAAGTGTCGTGTTTGTAACTTGAAGGGTTGGCATTTTATTTCAGTTTGCAAAAGCACTTCAGAAACTGTGAGGTGTCAAGTGAATGTGAGCTATGGTTATTCTTTTTGCTTTTGCCTCCCCCTTTGTTTCGGGACACTGAAATAGCTCAACGTGGGGATCTGTTTTATGCTACTGAACTATTTAAATATTACGTTTTAAATATTGTGACACTAATTTCATTCATACAATGGATCCTAAAAAATAATTCTGCAAAAGTAAAACATCACTCTCCCGTTCACTGCTTGGTCCTTCTGGTGTTATTTGCAATAGGGCAAAAGCATAACTCTACCTGTTGGCAAACAACAGAAACTAAATTTCTAATATTATGAAGATGCTTAATAAACAAATGTCTGAAGGAATACTATGTTGGTATATATTATGTTCATTGTGAAGGGTGGCATAGAAAGATCAAAAGACGTCTGCAACAGGCCATGTAAAACAGCAGAATAGAAAGAAACTGACCCATGAACATATCCATGTAAAATAAAGGAGCCCATGGAAAAAAATAATAACTTTGCAATTTGGGGAGGGGTTTATTTATTCTTAATTTAAAAAAAATTTTGGAAGAGGAAACGTTTATCAGCATCACGCTCTAATCAACTGAGCTAACTGACCAGCTGATGAAGGAGGGGTTTAAAAGATGAAATCTATTGTACTTTTCCTCTCCTCGAATGTTCCTTAATAATAACGTGATACGGGTCCTTTTACCAAGAAACTGCTGCCCCTCCCAAAGCTGAAGCCAAAGCAAAAGCTTTGAAGGCCGAGAAGGCCATGCTGAAAGGCGTCCACAGCCACAAAAAGAAGAAGATCTGAACGTCAGCCACCTTCCGTCCTCTCAAGACACTGCGGCTCCGGAGACAGCCCAAATGCCCTCGGAAGAGCGCGCCCCGAAGAAACAAGCTTGACCACTATGCCATCGTCAAGTTCCCCCTGACCACAGAGTCAGCCATGAAAAAGATAGAGGACAGCAACACACTCGTGTTCATGTGGGTGTCGAGGCCAGTAAGCACCAGATCAAACTAGCTGTGAGGAAGCTCTATAACATTGATGTGACCAAGGTCAGTACCCTAATCAGGCCTGATGGAGAGAAGAAGGCATGTATACCACTGGCTCCTGGTTATGCTGCTTTGGATGTTGTCAACAAAATTGGGATCATCTAAACTGAGTCCAGCTGGCTAATTCTAAATATACTTTTTTTCCTCCATTAAAAAAAAAAAGTGATACGTTGTCAGTTTTAAAATTTAAAAATTGTAGATTTTTTGGTGCTGACAGGTGCTGACAAAATTTTTTGTTTTTGTTTTTTTGAGACAAGGTCTCTCTATGCAGTTCAGGCTGGCCTTGAGCTCACTTTGTAGCCCAGGCTGGTCTCAAACTCGCAATGATCCTCCTGCCTCAGCCTAGACAAAATTTAATATTTAGGGAAAAATTTAAAAGGCATTTTCTGATGTGAGTTGTAAAATTACAACAGGTCTTGTAAATTTCTAAGTGTATTTCTTAGGTGGTCCTGGTCTGTGGTTACGTATTATTAATACTTGCCCTCTAGTGGCTTAAAGTTGTAAACAGACAATTTTGGTTGCTTCTACTTTTTTCCCTAATTTTTAGATAGTAATAATTATTGGAAAATTAAAGCACGTTTCGAGTGTGTCTGAAAAGCATCATGTGGTCAGTCTCCACTCCCTTAGCTTTTTTGCCCTTGTTTATGAGCCAGAGTGGAACAGTGGTTGGGAGCCCAGGCTTTGTAATGGAAAAAACCAGATTCATCATCGGAGGTTCTGCCACCCACTAGCTTGGTGACCCTGGGCGCATTCCATCACCTTGCTTTCCTCACTTGCGAAGTGAGGTTATGATAGTACTCTCTCGTGCTGTTGTTTGGAACGTGGAATATTCATGGGAATCTGCAGCATAGTGCACTGATGGCAGATAAAATGCTATGATGATGATGATGATGGTGATTCTTGTACTATTGATTCTGGGGGCACAGTGCAGATTTCAGTGCTGGGAATGAATAAATAAATATTAACTACAAGCTGGGTATGGTGGTAAATGCTTATAATCAGTACTTGGAAGGTTGAGGTAAGAGGATTGTCCTGAGTTTGAGCCGAGCCTGGGGTACATAATGAGTTGAAGACCAGCCTGAAGTACATAGTGAAACCTGTCTCAAAAAAATTATCTATCTATCTATCTATCTATCTATCTATGTATCATCTATCTATAAAATGTAAATATAAAATCAAGCATTTCCAATTGTTTAAGGAGATAAAATATCTTTCCTTGTAATTGTAAGTGAAAATTCATAGTAAGTTATAAGGGGTGATAAAATCATACATCATTGCATCTAAGACAGTATTTTTCACATTTTATCTTTATATTATTAGTGTACACCTAATCAATGACAATGGCCTACTATCTGGTGCCTTTTCATTTTTAGTGGTATATAAAATAATGGTGCATGTTGAACCGATGATGTCTTGGATTTAGTGAAATACAGCAGTTATTAGGAATACATAACATTTAAAAAATGTTTGCTAGGGGCCAGATAAAGGGTAAAATAAGTAGATGTCAAACATAATCCTTAGAACAAGTTGTATGAATTTGGAAAATGGAAAAACTGCTGGAGAAATTATCAGTGAATTTTACAGCAACGGGGTTATAAAGAGTTCCCGAAGTCAGCCTCAAGCTGACTTGCTGAGTGAGGAGGGCTCATGTCGGAATTCCTGGAAGAGAGCTGTGGCCACAGCGACCCCTGTGAGGAGCAGCTGTGCTCGGGTGCAGTTGCCTGGCTGGCCTCTTGGGCTGTGCGCTCCTTACTAGAACTCGCCTCCTTTTGTATTCTTCTGCAGGCAGCACTTTGCAGATTTTCTTTAGTCTGATTTTTTTCTTATGTATTTTGCTTTTGAATTTTAATTGCCTTAGGGAAGGCTTTGCTACCTCAACACTATTGACGTTTTGAGGTGGATAGTTCTCTGTCCACCTCGGGGTGTCACTGTCCCTGGTGGAATATTTAGCAAGGCCCTAAATTTACCCACTGATGTTAGTAGTACCTCCCAGTTGTGACAACCAAGAATATCTCCAGACAGTGCCATTGTCCCCTCTGGTGGGTTGGGGACAAAATTTCCCTTAATTGAGAACTCTTGACCTGAAGAAATAAGCACACTTGCTATTTTTTATTTCTTCTTGTGCATTCAAGCATGTGTGTGTGTGTGTGTGTGTGTGTGTGTGTGTTAAGGAAGTATAATCAGAAACTCTAGAATTTTAAGTACTTCTATCTTGCAACAGAAACCTTGCCAGTAGACCACAATGCTGCCACTGTAAGTCTAACAAGCGTCAAGCATCCACTTGCTCTCCAGCTTGCCGTTGATTCTTGAGCGTGCTGGGGGGAGGATTTTTGTTAATTTTTAATTTTGTAATAGTTTTAGGTTTCTAGAACAGTTGCAAAGTGGTGTGGAGTGTTCCTGTGCACCTTCCTGCCAGCCCCTTCTTTCATAAATTTATAGAAATTGAGATCTTAAGCATCAATTGGGTATAACACTATTCATTCAACTATAGTATTCATTTGGATTTCCTGATTTTTTTCTATAAGTATCATTTTTCTGTTTCAGAATGATCCAATTTAGAAACCTTTATTGGAGTTAAAGAGAACATAGTTTTATTTTCTTCTTCTTAGTGGAAACAATATAAAACTTAGTCCTGAAAATCTACTGATTCTCAGAGAAAAATCTAAAAAATTCTCACTGGAAAAATTTCAAACACTAAAATAGGTAGAGTAAATGACAGCAGAATTTTCTAAGTAGGGGTTTATCCTCATGAACACTCTTTGAGGTAAAAAGTTCCTCATATTTCTGCTTAAATTGGAAAACCTCATCTGGAATTGACTGAAGCAAAAACAACGATAACAGTTCATATTTCCTAAATCTCAAAAAAAGAAAAAAAAAAATAGACGTAGCTTTTGCCTTGCTCCTCGGTCTAAGCCGTCGTCCTTCCATGGCTGTTCTCTAAGTGATAAGTGCTAATGCAGTGAACTGAAACTACAGCCCCAAACTGCTGTTTCATATTTGGGGCGAGCCGGATGGTTCTCTCCCAGTTCTACCTGACAAATACAACGGGAGCGCAAAGCAACACGGCAAGGCCATAACCCACTGAACCTGGTAAACGTGAGTTGTAAGTAATTGCAGTTTCTTCTCAGTCTCATTTGCTGCTCAGCCATTGCACATTATAGGATCCTGTAAAGTCAACCAGACTTGGAAGCAGATCAATACTAGGGAAACCCTTTGTCTTCTGTGAGGCCATAAAATTTAAAAGATGCTTAAGTCAATATTCCTTTTAATAATGTGTCTTATGGAAATGCCTGGGTTCCCCTTCTTGTTATGTAATTAATTGAGCTGCCTGCCACCCACAAGGTATTGTCGTTGCTTCCCATAATTCTCCTTTGGCCTAATTGCCATTCTGCCTCAGTTCTATTTGTCTTTGGCTGTTTCTTCCTCCCTCAGTAGTGTTGGGCATGCTTAGTTTTATCTTTCTGTGATTTTGCCTCTAAATGTCAGCATAATTTTTCTGCCTTATAATATTGGAGATGTTATAACCATCAGTCAGCGCAGTAGAAGAGCAGAAGAGATTAGACATCATTTATCTGTGTTGCTTGTTCATTGTAATGACCCAGTGGACAACGTGAACAGATAATCTATTGCTTTGATGGAAACTAATTATTCTTAAGCATGACAGGCTCGAAATAGCTTTTGTGACATTGTTTTTAAAAATGACGGCTACCTAGTCATTATTAGTGCAAGCGGAGGATCCGTTGTGTTCTCTGATGATTTCCCTACATAAGCAATACAGCAGCTTGGATTTTTTATTGTTGCTTCATGGGAAAAACCGATTTAAAATTCAAGAACTTTAAAATTTCGATGGACAATCAAGCATAGGGATTATCCAATAAACTTCTTATGAAATAATTTGTCATTCTCCAGGGAAAAGTGAAAGTACAACTGGAAGATATTTTAGTAGAAGGGGTTAACATGGCTTCATTTAACTTTTCTATTGCTCATTATGTTAATCCTGGGGTTTGGAGACTAAAGTCATCATGAATTAAAATACTCTTCTGATGGGATTTTTAATTAAAAAGCATGGTTCTTTTTAAAAAATGATCAATTCAATTTCTTTATTGATCACATAGCATTTAAAATAAACATATACAAAAGCAGAGCTCACCTACTTGAAGTAATATATTGTATAATCTCATTTTTTAATTCTACTTGCAATTTTTTTTTCTTGGTATTTTGAAACAAGGTTTCACTGTGTAGTTCATGCTGGCTTTGAGCTCACTATGTAGAGCTGGTCTGAAGCTCACAGTGATCTTCCTGCCTCAGCCTCCCAAGTGCTGGAATTAACAGGTGTGTACCACCATGCCTGGCTCTACTTGCAAAAGGTTTCTTCACTAGTATGACTGAAAAATTATGTATGAAAAGAATGGTTCTGTGATTAACATTTAAGATAGAATTTATCTGCACAGATAAGTTTTATTTTACATTCATTCATATGCAAACCTCAAGAAAACCCCAATATACTAGTATATTTCTAAACTGTTTCTAAAATGCTTTAGAAACTTAGTATGTATGAGTGTCTTTGTATTACTAGCATGGCTAATAATCAAGTCAAGATTTGTATATTATTATTGAACCACAGCAAAGTTGCAGCTTCACTGTGCTTTGGTTTGAGACCAGGAGTAAATCAGGTAAATGATATGCCTAATATATCATTTGTTTTAATAGGTTCTGTGAAAGCTTTAAGCTTTGAGGGTACTTCAGGTCATGCTAGACCATGGCTAATATGTCAAAAGGCATGGAACAAGTTTGTAATCATGTGAATAATATCACTGTAGAAAAAGTCTTACTATTAAAAATTCAAGTAGCCCTGAAAGAAGTAGAATAAAAAAAATAAAAGTGCCCTTTTACCTTCTAATTATTTTAACTCTCTCAATCTCATTTCCTTTTTTAGAGAGTTGCATTTAGTTGGTGCATATATTTTTAGCTTTTTTTCCCGTGTAGTATGGTCAAATATGTACACACACACACACACACACACACACACTCACATTCCTCTGTGGGCTGTTTTGTGGATATCTGTAGACTTTTAAGTACTTGTTTTTCACTTAAAATATGTTTTGATCTTTTTACAGATGTACATATAACTCTGGTTCTTTAAAATGGTCATGTCTATCTTAAACTATTAAGCAGTGCTATGAAATTAGATTTTCTCTTTCCTACTATTCTGTATTTCAAAAAATCCCCTTTAAACATAGATGAACTGGAAGGAAGGCTGTATCTGAAGCAGGGTTGAATGGCTGGCCTAGGTGGACCTCTTCTGATTATATCCAAAGAGGAAATGCATCCTGTGCTTGGAGGCGCGAGCTCCTGACTCGGAGGTGGTGCAGGCTGGAAATTTGGCCCTGGGCTCAGCTGTGGCACGAATCCTTTCGAATTTCAGGCTCCCCACTGAAAGTGGGAGCTGAGGTAGACGGGGCCGTATTTGATTCCATCCCCCATCTAACTCTTCACTCCCTTTATTTGTGTTTTCTGTGCTAAAAGCTCTATTTTGATAAATGATATTAGTCATCATTATACGCTAGTGACAGGTGATGAAAAAAATATACATATTTTTGTGCCCAGTACTGGAGATGGAGTCCTGGAGTGATTGGCTACATCTCTGGAACTTTTAACTTTTTAATTTGAGACATGGTCTTCTGATTCTCCTGCCTCAGCTTCCCGAAGTGGTTAGGATAGAGCCTTGTGCCATCCCACTCAGTTGTAACCAAAACTCTTAAGTATGAACACTTGAGGTCTACTTTTACCAGATCCATTTGTCTTTGCAAATACTGCTTAGAATGACCTTTTTCACCACCACAATTTTGTAAGGCAAACCAACAGGCAAAGTTGTCTCTTCTCCTGTCCACCTAGCAAGGCTGCATTAGAAGGCTTACTTGTTGTTACAGTTCAGTTAAGATGATTCTAGATATGTCTTCAACTATCATTTAAAACCTGTGATTAACTCTTGGTTTACACTGTATGAATGAGGCTTATCAACAAGTGTTTTACTACATTTACATTAATCAATCTATTTTGCAGTGTTAAGAATGGAACCCATGGTCTCGTGCATGTTGAAAAGGGCTCTAACACTAACTCATGCCCCCCGCGTCCTTTTTCTGGTTTTGTTTCTTTTGAGACAGGGTCTCACTATGTAGCCCAGGCTGCCCTCAAACTCTCAATCCTTGTGCGTCAGCCTCCTGAGTAGCTGGCATTACAGATGTGTAGCACTACTGCTGGTGTAACCATACTTACTTTTAAAATGATGGATTCAAACCCCACCGTGATAGTACCTTTGGCTCACATTAATGAGTACCCTGAGCACTTTATAAGTTGCTCACCACTCTCTCAAATAGCTTACAAGTGAGGAGACCGAAACTCAGTGAGAATGAATAACTTGTCCAAAGGCAGAAAGCCAATGAGTGCTGCGACTGGGATGAAGTGAGGAGTTAACTGAATTGCACAAAACCACTGGAAACACAGCCAGTGCTCAACGTGGACCAGGTCCGGTCTCTAGGCTGACGTAAACACTGAGGCTGTTTTGGATGGTGTGAGGAGTCTGACAGGGAAACCGTTCTCCTTCCTCAGGCATGCCCGTGGTACTACTGGAGTAGTCAGTCCTTTAAAATACATAAACAAAGCACTTCCTTGTATTCTTTCTGCAGCCACAGATCATTCATGCTGACTTCTGCAAAGCTCCTGCCCTGGCAGACAAGCCTCAGTACTGGAATCTGCAAAGTTGATGATTAGTCGAAATAGTCTGGACTTCATCCACAGGACATCTTGTAGCACAATCAAGCACCACTTCATCATGCTTGGTGACAGGACTCTTCCCGTTAAGTCTCCATCAGGAGCAGGGAGCCGGAGAACAGCTCAGCAGCTAATTAGACAAGGCAACATACAAGGCTGGTACATGCCAGCTTCAATAGGCAGCCGCAGTGGACCTGTCAGACGGAGCTGTCTTGGCCTCCGTGCTTCCTACCCATTACTGTACTAGTTGAACATTAACACTCAGAAATCTGCTGATTTCCCCCAGTATCCTGGCCCATGCAGAGAAGGAGCTGAAAGGAAACTGTATGTCTTAAAGATAGTTCTATGCTTCATTATCCCCAAAATCATCAATCTTCAACTCATTGTTAGAGAAGCATCGCAAATGTGGACGTGTGGGGAAGCTGGGTGAAAGTGCAGTGTATGGGCTTTTTAGAACCTCTGCTATGATTCCTGCCTTTTTGTGATGTTTGTTTTGAAAAAAGTTAGAGTTAAAAAAAGGGAAAGATTTCCCCATTCAGACAAAAGCCAAGAAAGTGCCTCCTCCCCTTTCACTTCTGTCACTGAAAACATTGTTTAAAAAAATCTCAGATTTGTGTGTGTGTGTGTTTTAAATGTCAGATTATAAATGCAGATACTCCAAAAACTTTATAAGCAAGCGTATGGAAATATAAAGACAATGTAAACAGTATCCAGATGAACAATAACTGCAGGAGCAACAAAATATTTTATATCAGAACAGCATGTAGTCTTGATGCTCAAACAATTAACTCTATATCCATTCTCAAAGACTAGCATTATTTGTGTGTCCGCAGTGCGTTTGCATCAGAACATCTCAAGTCAGTTTCTGTTGGCTATGGTAGAAGTAGGAAGTGTTGAGAAACTTTTGTTTTTCAGTGCTGGGGATTAAGCCCAGGTCCTTATGCTGGGAAGCAAGGGCTCTACGTTTGAGCTATACTCCAAGCTCTAGATATTGAAACTGCAAAGAGACTCTCAGGTCACCTTGCACAGTCCTGCCCCTTCGCAGATGAGGATATGTCTTAGAGGGGACACATCCCCTGCCACAGCTCTTCCCTCATCGGGTTCATCGCTTTTTCTATACCATGCTGTCATTCTACATGATCGAGCACAACCCTTTTCCATAGGCTAAGATATGCGGGACCAAATCCACCCCACAATCCTGAGAGCTGGAAACAGTGAGGGTAAGGGACACCCTGGCCTACCACTTACAGTCTGTCTATAGAAATGGTGTAAGTGTGTGTGCACGTGTTTTTTTTTTTTTTTTTTTTTTTGTACTGGGGTATTGAACTCAGGACCTTGCGCTTGCCAGGCAGGTGCTGTATCACTGAGCTATATCTTCCACCTCTTACGTGTGTATTTCTGAGAGTGAGATACTATCATCTACTGCTTGAGTAATTTCAGGAAAAAAAATGTATTTAGTGAGTCAGGACATACTGGTGTGATTTGTATAACACTGTCCTGGGTAGCCCTATAGTTTCTGCCAGTTATAGAGCAAGGAGCAATGTCATTGAATAGGGAGACCTGGTTCATTGCTAACTGAACACAAGTTTTAAAAACAAAGGTGATAGAAGGGGCAGTGATATGGGTCAGCAGCGCAGAGTCTGCCTTGTAAGTGCAAGGTCCTGAGTTTGATTCCAGGTAGGAAAAAAATAAAAATAAAAAAAATAGAACCCCAGATGCATAAAAAATAACATCAAGAATCAATAAATTAAAAGCTTCTGCACATCAAAGAAAATAATCAGGGCCAGGATACAGCTCTGTGGCACAGCACCTGGAAAGTGCAAGGTCTTGGGTTCAATTCCCTGTACCAAGAAAAGGGGGAAATAATCAAAAGAGTGAAGAAACTATCTAGATAGAATGGGAAAAAATTTTCTAATTACTCTAACAGAGAACTAGTATGGAAAATATATAAAGAACTACAAAAAAAATCAGATCTCCCAAATAATAAAGACCCAGTCAAATAATAGACAACTAAAAATGAATAGACACGTCTCAGAAGCAGTGCAAATGGCCAACAAATACGTCAAAAAATGTTTTTAAAAGTGATAGTTTATAATTGCTAGAGCTAGAAGCTATGACAACGTACCATCCAAGAGCTTCCAACACGTTGCAATATAACTGACAAACATTTTGCTCACTTTGCCTTGGTGAATAAGTTCTCCAATCATATAGACAGTATTATCAGAATAGTTAATAACAAAACCCATATCGACTGTGGAAAGTGCAGGCTTGGCTATCAGGCCCAGGTGCCCGATCGGATAGCTAGGTTTTTGACTAACTCCAAACACTGAATCTCTTTGGGCCCCTTTTGCCTTAGATGTGAAAGGAGTGGGGTGAAGTGAGCATACATTTAAGGAGATTTCCATGTCTAATGTTGCATGATTCTTCATGTCTACAGATGTAACTCCTCACCAAGACAGATATGTTAAAAATAGAAATATACTGCTCATGGTTAGAGATTGTGGATGTGAGGGCTATCTGGCTGCGACATCTGTCACCCCATTGATCGCCAGGGTTGATTTGGCTGATCTGGCTGGCTAGGCAGGTGTCCCCTTCCTCCCTCAACATTCAATGTGCATCCCTCCCAAAGCTGCACGCTTGGTCGAAGAGGACGTCCAACCCCGATAGAGGAGGACTGTTCCTCGGTCAAGGGTGTACGAGGAGCTGTGCTCCCCTGCTAGAACCTCCAAACAGGCTCTCAAGGTTAGAGATTGTACGTAAAGAAGAGTAGGCCAGGGGCCCACCAGTGAGGAAAACAATCACAAAACCCATGTTCTACTGAAAATTAACCCCATATAACCATAGAGGACAAATTTCTACCTTTTCAAAGCTGAAAGATGTGGGCTGAATCTAGATTTAGCTTAAAACTTTGGCTGGGAATAGAAGGTTATGAATGACACTGGGAAATAAATAAGAAGGAACCAAGCTAACCTTGATCTCATGACCCGGAGGCAGAGGCTGCACATAGTTTGTTGTTGTTGTCATCATTGTTGTTAGTTTTTGGTTTACACGGTACTTCTTAAACAAACAAATAACCAGCAAAGACCAAATGAGTTGACAATATGGGAAAAGTCCCAATTTCTAACTTCTGATGAAACATCAGACAGTTTGGCAATCCTGGGTCTTTAGTTCCATCCAGTAAGTCAGTGCTGCTGGACTGAGTAGTGACTACTTCTAGGTGAATGTACTGGGCTCCTGTTTCCACAGTCCCCGCCCCTTCCTGCTGCCGACACTGAGGCCTCCTGTCAAGTACCAGTTACCATCAGTCCTGGAATTTTTGTTTAGTAACGTTAAGGTGAAATCCATCTATGTCTTATGTTTATGACTCCATTACAAGTGGGAAAATAAAACTAGACTGGATGAGCCATGAGCTGCTCACACTGGCCAGCTGTAGGCAGTAACAGTATATGTTTTTGTCCTGAAAATATCTATGTTTTCAAGATCTATCCAGTTTAAGCCTTGTCCCTGACTTAAGCAATAAGAAAAAATAATCCCGCTAACGAGAAACACAAAATATACAATATCAGCCCAAAGCCTCTCCTATACCATTACATAATCAATATGATTGTAATTTTTTAACTAGTTTGAAGCAATCAGGGCTGAAATTAGGATTGCTCTGTAAGTGGGGGCTGGGGGAGAAGGGGCGGGAAGGAGACAGGCAAGACTCCCGTGCGAGAGTGGAGAGTCTGCCTCTGGCCTCTCTTGCCTGGAAGTCAAGTCACCAAGTATGCCAAGGAATGCCCTTTGGTGGTTACTGTCTACAAGTCAGTCTGTTCTAATTATTTGTGGTTCCCAGTTAAACCTGGAAGTCTCTCCGGAGATACACTTTGGGGTTTGAGGTTTTGCTGTCTCAAATTCTAGAAAAACCTGGAAAGACTGTTGCAATGCCTTTTAGATTAGACCCACAGTAGCCGTGGTGATTTTACACTCCACAGAAACACCTTGATGGTAAACCCAATTAAGCATCTAATTCTTGAGCTGTGCTTTGCTCCTGCATGACCTTCTCACTCTCACCTGTTATGTCCCTCAATTCTTTAATTAATGAGGTTATGAAAATTTCAAAGGAACTATACATATGTGGCACCATTAAAATGCCAGTATAGACACGCATTTGGGTTATGAAATTGGGAATAAATACAGGTCATAACACCTGGATTCTAAGTGCAATTTTAAAAATCCATTTTGTTTTTAACAGCTCAGTTTTTCCACCAACTGCAAACAAAATCCTGATATCTGGGGAGAATTATTCAATGACTAGAGAAATTGGCTGGTTTTCTGGGACTCTTGTGGAAACATGGAAACAGTTTTTGCATGTGTGTGAATACTGGTAGGAACTTGATGGTGGGGAAAAATCAAGCTCAAAACTCAGATAAACATCCCAGCATTTGCAGGACTTACCCAGCTCTTAGACAGCCCTCTTTGGTTGGGAAAGAACATGAGAACAGCCTTTGTTTTTATATTCTAGTTCATTACTGGTGGGCCCTTGGCCAAGTAGAGAATGTTGTCAGAACAGCTTCAGAATTCAGACAAAGAGTCACGTCAGGTCTTATTTTAGGCGAACTGGTTCGGCTGTTCTTCCTTCAGAGGTGTGGAGTGGGTTTCCCCTGATGAGCCTAATTGAAGGACTTGCTTCCACTTGAAAGACGTGGCAAACGTCTGGCAAAGTGAGGTGTGTTTGGATCTGTGTAGAAATCTTGGAAGAGACTGAGAGCCGTGGGCCTGGCTGGCTGGATTCAGGGCCAGGGTCACCAGTTTCATGCCTGCCTCCTCCATTCCTTTGACTTTGACCTTGAACTTGACTTGCTCGTGGGTTTCCCCTTGGTTAAGTGGGAATGAGGAGATGATGAGTCACATTTACCACTGGGACAAGTCCTTGTGAATAATTGGAAAGCATTTCCAAGTAAAGGCTTCCACAGGAGCACAGTCATGCTAAAATAGTTGAGAAAAAGCTGGGAAGTGTACGCATTTCAAAGCAGTAACAATTAACTATAGATTTTGAGGCGTATAAAAAGAATTCCATAGTTTCAGGAGAACTGCATGTTTCTATTATTAAAGGAAATGCTATAGGACAACAGGGAATGCAGAAGTGGTCAGGAAAACTATGACTATCAAAAGAGATCTTCATTCACGTATTCACTCAACATATATTTACTGAGCTCTTTCTATGAGCTTTGTACCAGGTTGGAGGTAGTAGTTAAGGTGTGTACGGGGGCTAAGGTGAAGCCCGTGGTGGAGCCCTTCCCTGGCATGCATGAGGCCTTGACTTCCATCCTCAGCACCCAAAACAAAATAAAATGAATCAAAAAAATCTTTGCAGGTTTGGAAAAGAAACAGTATTCATAAATTCGAAGCCAGTGGCATAGGCAAATAACCTCCTGTGTCTCAACTTTTACATCTGGTTGGGGACCATACTTACTTTCAGATTTCCCTCAAGGATTTTTTTTTCTGGCTTTTTTGAGACAGAGTCATGCTATGAAGTTCAGTCTGGACTTGAGTTCAGTTTGTAGCCTAGGCTGGTCTCAAACTTGCAAAGATTCCCCTGCCTCAGCCTCCCGAATGCTGGGATTACAGGCGTGTGCCATCACGCTTAGCCACTCAAGAATTAAATAACAATATTCTTCTAAAGTACTTAGTACTGTGCCTGAGAACATTAGGATCTTTACAATAATAGAGACTACCTACAGCAAATGTATTTTTTTTTTTTAAAAAAAAGCTGGATCTTTGTATAATTATCAGAGGAACTATTTATCATAGGGAGACTACCATAGATAAAGACAGGTCTGCACCTCCAAAAAATGATAAATCAGATATTTCAATTGCCTCACACAACTATAGCCTCACACAATGTCAAGAAGGCATTACGGTAGGGTTAAAAAGAGGAAGAGATGGAAAGGGAGCTGGGTTCCAGTCTTGGTTATAATTTATCTGTGAAATCTTGGAAAGTTACAACTTTATGTGCTCCTGTTTTCTTTCTGTAAAATAGGTTGATAGTTATGTATTTGTGGCCTATTCCAATTCTGAATTTTATGATTCTCTGTATCAAATATTATTGACTGTGATGGTAAACAAAACACAGTGCTAGTGCTAATTTTCTTTTTTTTGGGGAAGAAGCCAAGGCATAAACCTATGCTGATAAACATGGGAGGAGGATGGTAGTATGAATAAGAGAAAAAATATAGTCCAGAATAAATAGTTGATAGGAAGATTAATACACGCACATGCAGATATATATCAGTGTTGGAGATTACCATGGATAGTATTGCTTAAGAAAGCTGGTGAGCAAATGAGACTATTGATGAAGGCTATGCCCGAGAACAGTGGCCAGTGTGCCTAGAAGCCTTCGGAGGTGGAGTGTGAACCTTTTTGAAGCTAAATTCCGTGCAGTCTTTGGAGCAGATAGACCAGGGGTCCTCACAGTGCATTTCTGGGATGGTAGCATTAGCACCACCCGGGAAATTATTAGAAATGCAAATTCCTTGGTGACACCCCAGACTACTAAATATGAAACCTCAAGGGTGGGGCCAGCAATCTGCTTAACAAACCTTCCAAGAGTTTCCGATGCAATGTGTGGTCAAGCTTGAGGGATGCTGAAATAGACTCTTATCCAGATAAGTGTTTAAAACTGAGTAAAAGACAATAAGAGAAAAACAGGTCTAGAGTTAATGAATTCGCTCATGTATTTATTATGTGCAAGGAATGTTGCTTGATTCTGTAAAGAGTCACTGAGATGCGTCTTGAAATAACGAGAAAAGGTCAGGACAGATAACATGAAACTCTTGAGAAAACAGGATCGCAGATGCTTAAAGTCTGAAAGATTTCCATTCTGCCTCCTCCAGCCAGTGATGATACCCAGGACGCACCGAGTGCAGTCTGGATGGATCACAGCGTCTTCTGCTGAACCCGAGGCAAGCGCTTTCATCCAGGAGCTAGGAGAGCAAATCAGAACCATCCAGAAAGTTTCGTGCAAGACAGGAAAGTTCTTCCCCCACTTAGTCTTTGAGAATGTGCTTTATCTTTTGGATAAGCTGAGGTAAGAAAAAAGAAAGAAAAAAGGAAAGGAAGAGAAAGAAATGAAGGAAGGAAAGAAAGAAAATAAAAGCCAACTATACTAGGTGCTCTTGAAGGCCTTGAGTAAGAACAAATATGACCCCAGGAAATTGGGCTAATTCAGAATTAGCCCAGTAATTCTCAGTGACCGGGAAACAGCCTCTTGGGGACCAGGTGCTCTGGCCTGATGGTTAATATTGATGAGACACACTTAGTACTTTCCTTCCAGGGAACTGATCCCCATTGTCTCCTTCACCCTCTTGGCCTCTCCGTGAGATAGGCGTGGGTGGGTGCTATTTCCCCATCTCCTCGTAAACAAGTACACCAGGAAAATCAGTGCCTCTGACTGGAGCAAGCTCAGTCAGTCAACAAATATTGATTACATATCTGACACTGTTCCTTGGCATTGCTTTTAAATGGTGTTTGTAGGGCTGTCTCTTCGTTAGGGGGCAACATGAAGGAAGTTCAAGGAGTTAAGGGAAAGCTTCGGCTCTAATGCTTGGCTAAGGTCACAATGAGAGTACAGGCACACGTACCCAGGTACTTTCCTCCTAAACACCCTTTATTGTCCATGACTCATTCATACTTTTCATGCAGCTCTTCCTGCAGTCCAGTAGTGATGCATTGTATGGTTGGTATAGGGCAGATGAGATCCCTATTAAACCAGAGACGCTGATTAAATTCAGTTTTCTTATTAACTAATGTTCAAAAAAAGATTGAAAGGAAGAACGATTGCTTCAACATTGCCTGTTTCAGTTTAAAGAGGAATCTTTAGCTATGCAGTGGTGGCACACACCCTCAATCCCAACACTTTGGGAGGCTGAGACAGGAGGATTGAAAGTTTGAGCTGAGTCTGCATAAATGTTTTAGCAATTTAATGAAATCTTGTCTCAAAATAAAAAAAATATAAAGAGCTAGGGATATAGTTCAGTGTCTTCAAACAGGAGGTGGGAGACTTTGTTCTAGCCCTGCCTCTGCCATCCTGCAATTTTATGACTTTCATTTGATATGTCACTCAGACTCTTCCTGCCTCAACTTGCCCAATGGTAAAATGAGAGGGTAGTTTTGCATGAGTTTTACTACTCCTTTGGAATTCTACTACTCCTTTGGAGTTCTACTACTCCTTTGGAGTTCTACATTTTCTGATAGTCAAGGACATCATCATCACAATATTCATTTGTATCCAGGCCTAAAGCAGTCGGTAGAGAATGAAAGAAAAAGAAAAAGGGCTCAGTATGTTCTGACAACAAGAAGAAAAACAAAACAAACACAAACTTAGATGTATCTTTTAGAAAAAAATGATTGGTATAAGCTTGTTTTAATGTATTTTAAATGTTTAATGTATTTCAATATGTTTGGCAGCTGGGCATGGTGGCGCACGCCTGTAATCCCAGCATTTGGGAAGCTGAGGTGGGAGGATCGCTGCAAGTTCAAGGCCAGCCTGGGCTACAAAGTGAGCTCAAGGGCAGTCTGAACTGCGTAGCGAGACCCTGTCTCAAAAAAAAAAAAATCTATATGCTTGGCATAGACTAATTTTTGTATATTTGCCAATCAGTATATATTTAATCTATTTGCAAACTTAGTTATCTCAATTAGTAAGGTAATGTCTGATTTAAATTTTGCCTTATATTGTTTATTTGTTATAACTATATAATGAATACATATAGTCATAAAAATAGCTAATAATAAATGAACACTCTGAAAATAGAATCAGAGAGATTAAAAGTGGATGATGTTCATAGATCTAGTCCAGGCTACTCATTTTCAGACTGGAAAACTGAAGACCACAGAAATAAATATTTGCTCAAATTCTTTGAAGCTTTTGAAAAAAACCGTCTTGGGACTGTTAATTAAGTTTCTAGTCTTTCTGACCCAGTTGTTGAGCTTTTCCATTTTCTTCTTCTGTTTTGTTTTCTGTTTTTTTTTAAATTTTCAGTATTGAGGATTGAAGCAACATCCTCATGCATGCTAGGTAAGTGTTCTCTACCACTGAGCAGCACAGGTGTCCCTTCCCTTTCCTTCTTTGAGAAAACAAAAGAAAAAAGAACAAGCAGCAATAATAATTAGACCTTCTTGTTATTTAGATCCTGCATTCATTAAGAACTTGTGAGCCCTGTGGCTTAGCTACTTGTGATACCCTACTCTTGGGGGTGATCAGTGGGAGTCCACGTGTCATCAATAGATTGGGCTCAGAAATCATCTGCCATGCAGGGTGGGAAGGGTGACCCCATTTTGGTGTTTGTGGGTCTATGCCCTTCAGGGCACATTGTAGGAGGGCTTAGTGTAAAATACCTTTGGGTCATTGCAGAGGTCATTAGCCATATGTCCAGGGGATAAAAGAGGACTGGAGAATGTGGTGGCAAAGGGACACGGGAGCCAAGTGGAGATCAGAGCACCTCCGTAGGCTGGTTCCCCAGTGATGTCCACCCACAAATCTATGCTTGGCAGCACTGACGTGAGCTGGCTCACCACTGTCTTCCTGTTGGCCTTTTAATGCTCCTGTGCTTGATTTTGGTGAGTCAGGAAACAAGAGGGGCTTATTTTGTCAGCTTGGAGTTAGCTGGTTTGTTTAGACCATTCAGTGCATCATTACCCCAAACCAGAGGTTCTTCTGGACAGTGAATGGCAAGCAAATGTTCTCTAGAATGGAGAAGGTTTGCAAGTGGGGACGATGGGAGGGATTGTCTTTTACAAGGAAACCGAGCACCTTTGGCTTACATTGTGAACAGGTTCCTATAAAATAAGCCTTTTTTCTAATCCCCATATGTAATTTCTACTGATAAATATTTCTTCTCCTTTGCTTCTGCGTGGAGAAATTGCCTCCTACACAAGCCCCACCTTCCAGCCAGCTCCAAACCTCTCGCTACCAATGTTATCATTATGCTCAGGATTCCAGCAGCCTGTGGTTATGAAGATTTCATGCAACTATAAACCAAAAGGAGCAAAATATAAAATGCTGCCATTTTTTCCTTCCCATTTCCCCAAGTTAAATAGCAGTTTATTCTGTAGTCTTTCAAATCACTCCCACAAATTGGCACTCCAATACAATGGACACATTCACGCTAATCCACCCAGAAGTAAATACACTGTGGTAAAACTGTGACATTTGCAAAGACCATTGCTCCCCAATTACTAGAGAATTAACTAGGGATATAATGAAGGAGGGCCAAATGTGGTTCGGCATGGAGGGAAGCAGCCTTGCCATCCTGTGTCTAACCCTCAAACAGAAACTTTCTACACCTTTGAGAACTTGAAAGAGAAGTGTGGCTGACTTTGAGGAGCTCTGAATAAAAAGATTGCACCATGCCTTCTTGACTTTTGACCTAAGAACTGACAAAATGCCTCAAAAGAGTTGGCTTAGGGATTTTTCTGGACTTAGTGCTAGGACATGCTTGAATCCTTGCAAGAATGTTTGTGTCATAAAACCACAGTCCTTCAGGTTCAAGATTACTGGCTATTCACGGAAAGAGAAAGGGACCCAGTTTTTCACAGGTCTTGGAATGGGAGTTGTCAAGCCTGGGTGGAGCCCGAGCTTTACCCTATGACTAAGGATGGCACCAGAAAGGACTAATTTTTTTCAGCACTCTACACATTACTGAAGTTTTTATATGCATTTCAGCTTCACAGTGACGGCAACAGAGGCAGTTATTAAAGTCATTCCCATTTTATAGATAAGGAAACTGGTGCTCAATTAGTGTCAGTTGGCTATTCTTTCATAGCAGCTACTCCTACTATGTGGTGCACAAGGCAAGACCAGGGTCCGGGGCAGGTACATGGTTCAGCTTACATCACACAGCAAGGTTGATGCTGGACAGGGCATAATTAGTCTGCACTTTCCAGGCCATTGCTTAGGTCACTGGACCATGCTGTCTCTGTGCACCCGATCTGGCCTGGGAAGTAAACCACCTCACATATCATCTCTCTGGCCCGGAAACCATTTCTGTGCCCTGATTGGGTCAAAATGAACACAACCATTGTAGGCAGGTAGTCAGGAGGGGAAATGAAATGCTAATGATGTTCTTGGCTGTTACTAGAGCATCTCCCGTCCCTGTAAATGGATGGCTAGGATAGACTGCCCAATAAAGACTGCCACCACTTTCATCTGTGATCCCAGTCCACCCACAGCCTCAGGAAAATGCCTGACTGAGCAGACAGCATCACAGACTTCCCTCCGTTTCTGATCAGGAGGGGAAGGACATTCTGGAGGCATGGGTCCTCCTGAGAAGGCTCTGTCTGCTCCTGGATTGCACCATAGGCATCCTAGAGTTAGGCCTTTGTGAAGAGAGCCTTGGACCTCCAGACGCCATAGTGGAACATTTTTCTCTCTTTCACTGGGCGTTCAAATATAATGGACCGAATTTTATTGATCATATACTGAGGGCAGGGCCATATCCGAATATCTGACATGTACAACTTTGCCCTGAGCCTTCTTCCAAGAGAGGAAACTCATTTAAATAATTTAAGTCACAGTGAGAAAGGAAATCTATTTTTTTGAGAGTAGGGAGAGAAGAGAATGAAAGAATTGTAGAAAGTAGTTATTCATGTTATACTTGTTAAAAGATCCATTTGTAAATCCCAACTCATTCAGTGTAGGAACAAAAGGCTTATTTTGTGCAGTTTAGTTTATTTATAAAATGATCATGTTTTGTGTGTTCATAGATATGAAATCAAAAAATGAGAAAAACTCCAGAAAGATGTGGCACAAAGGGCTCCCCTCAGAAAAGTCTTTGGAAAGTAGTGCCTTTTAGAATCTATTTTACTGTTTTGCTCAATAATTTAGTTTATAAATGTATTTTATTCTTTTTTCATTATTAATTAACTATAACAAGATGGTTATGAGTAAAAATGTGGCTATTAGCCACCCTCCTACAAGCCTCCAAGTCTCCCTGAAATTCAAAAGATTTCCAAACTGGGAAGCTTGGATATAAAATCTTCAAGACAGAATTTACAATCTTTCTCAATGATCCATCCAATTAAAACTATCATGTTATTTTTTTATTTTCTGGCATTTTACATTAGTTTTTCCAGTGCTGAGATTCCATTTTCCTCCAGAAAGAATGGCTTTATAAGAAAATCAAATAATAACAAATGCCGGCTAAGCTTTGGAGGAAAAGAAACCTTTCTACAAATGGGAACTAATACAACCACTATGGAAATCAGTATGGAAATACCTCAAAAAAAGAAAAAATGACAACTTGAAATTCTACCTGACCCAGCTAGTCCCCTTCTAGGTGTCTTCCCAAAAGAGTTAAGGATATCACATTGCAGTGATCCATGTACACCCATGTTTATAGCAGCACAATTCATAATAGCTAAATCTTGGAAGTAGCCTCTATGTCCTTTGACAGATGGGTAAAGAAATGTGTTTACACATAATGGAGTACTACTCTGCCATAAAGAAGGGTAAATCTGAGTCATTTGTAGAAAAAGGGACAAGTACTCTATCACTGAGCTACATTCCTAGCCCATTTCAAGGAAAATGAATGTACCTTGAGATCATAATGCTAAGTGAGATAAATCAGACATATACTTAATCTTTCTCTATTATTTATCTAACAATTTAGTAATTTCTGTAGTGTTTTTTCCCCCAAAACATTAGTTTCTGTTTGACCTAATTTGATTAGTTTCTGTTTTCTATTTGACCCTTCAGGGAGAGGTCTCTTCCCTTTGCTGATTTTCTTTATTTCCTTTGGGTCCTAGAGCCTCACACATACTGGGCAAGTGCTCTAACACTGAGCTACATCTCCAGTCCCTGTTTCGTTGATTTTCAACCTGCGTCTCCATCAGAGAGGAGCTCAGTGGGGAAAGCTTATGCTGTCCTGGACAAATTCACACTGCCACACACAGGAGCCTTCTCAGGTCACTCGGTGTGGGAGTGTGTAGTGGTGGAGGAAAGAAGAGAAACTAGAACTCCAGGTTAGGACAAGAATTTAAACCTTTGGTCTCTGATGCTCACTGAATGGTGTCTAATATTTGTCTTATTTGCTGGGTAGGTGTGGGTAAGAAAAGACTAAAAATAGGGAAGCTCTGGGTGTGGTGGCACACGCTTGTAATCTCAGCACTTGGGAGTCAGAGGCAGGAGGACCTCTGCAAGTTTGAGGCCAGCCTGGTACTGAGAATTCAGGAATGAATGCTGCAGTCTTTGCTGTCAACCAGCTAAAAGTCAGGAGAAGCAGGACCATGGCCCCTGTAGTGCCTAAAGGACTGCTCATACACAAAGCAAGAATAGCAACAACGAGAAAGACAATGGTGCTTTCAGTAAAAACTTATTTAGCACTCTGAATATATTGTCTCACTGGACCTTCATAACAAGTCTATCATATCCCATTTTGCAATTTAGAAATGAAGCCATCCAGAGGATAAATAACTTCACCAGAGTCACAAGACCAGTAAGTGGTGGCTTTAGAATTCAACTCCAGGTCCCCAGAAGTCAAGAGTTTGGTGTTTGATAAATATATGTATTCCTGGGCACCATCCCAGAAGCAAGGACTCAGCTTCCCTGGGGAGTGGGTCCTAGGAAATCTACAGTTAACACACTTCCCTGGTGATTGTGGTCTACGGTAAAGTGTGGTATCCTCACATAGGTGTTCCAGACCTGCCTGTGCATTGCTTTGAATCTCATGTTTCACTTGACAAAGCCATTGACCGACTCAGGGTGTGAAGGAGGGAAGTGTGCCCTAGTGGAAATGCCTAGTGGAGCTGGAGGCACCACCACAAGGTCACTCAAGTGTAAGGCCAACTTTGGCTTTTCTAGGGTTTCTTTTCTTATAAGAAAGCTGTTAACAGTCTTTAAAACGATAAACTGTGGCAACATAGAAATGCATATGCTATAATAAGTAGAGAAAAAATGAGAACACAAAATTGTATGGCTGCTGTGATTCAACAGCGTAATAGTACATCTGTGTGTGGACTGGGAACATCTAAACAAATGAAAACAATGGGCTGCAGTAGTGGGATTAAAGGCAATTTTTTAAAAAAACCAAATCCTTAAGACATCAATTTTCACTATTAATGTCAAAATGTTGATGCAATAAAAATTCAAGAGAATCAAATGGTTTACAGGAAAAAAAGGAACAACTCACTGTTCTCTTACCTGAAGGGGCAATGTATCTTGCTGTCCATTGCTTTTTTAACCTAACAGACCAATACCCTGTGAGCACGGGGTCCTCACCCCTGGCTTTCTTTCCAGGTCTGTACAAAGAGCATCCAGCAGCAAGGCCACGAAATGAGCAGCTTCTGGCCTGTGGGTCACTACCCAAAGTGGAGCCATTGGAACCACTGGAGCCCTGAAGCCCTGAAAAAGAGAAGATGAAATCTGGGGACAATCAGAGATAGGGAAGGTAGCAGAACCTGCTGTACTCTGTTTATTCCTATGAACACAGCCCACTATATCCTCTCTGTGGTTCTAATGGTTGCACAAGAAATGCTTGTTAAAGAAAACTGGCACTTTCTGCTATGCATTTGCCACTCTAAATATTCATAACAGTAACAGAAATAGTAATACTCATTAATTGTCCTGTACCTGAATGAGGCATTTCTCACATACTGATTTCATTTAACTTTTTCAGTAATGCCCCTGGTGCATTTCCCCACATTCCACAGATGTATAAAATGTTGAGAGTTCAAGTAACTTAGCCAAGATCATGTCATAATGATGTGGAGAGCTTGGAACAGTTTGATGACCCCTTAGTCCATATTCTTTGACCCTGTCAGTGGCTGGTCACAGCCTACTGAAGTATTTGATGCAAGATGCAAGATCTTAGAGAGGAGAGAGCTCCAAAAAAGAGTGATGGGCAACATGAAGGATGAGAAGGGATGAGCAGAAGTGGGGATGGGAAGCAAACCCACTGAAGGACGTGCAAAGGCAGGGCTGACTGTGGTCAGTATGTGCTGGTGGGGGCAGAGGGTGTAGGCTGAGCAGGCCATGGGCTCACCTAGAGACCACAGTGTTAAATCTGAAGCTTGTTCTAAATATAAGGTGAGACTTTGTAGCTGTTGGGGGATAGTAGAGATGGAATTTTCATGGGAAAAATAAATTCCCAGTGCAGCCCTACCATAAGTGCTGAGAACAGAGGTTCATTTCTGACTGTTTCCGGGTTCCTTTAGAACCATGGGTTCCCAGACTCCTCTAGTGTTTCAAGGCGGTTGCTTTCCTCCATTTTCAAGCTACTTACGCATGTCTGAGATCTTCTGTTGGGAAGGATTTCAAGATCTCAAGTGCAAGAGCTCATGTTGGCTGAGTCTAGAAAAAGTTTAGAATGTAAGGTCATGGAATGGGTACCTGCTGAGCACCTACCATGCACAAAAAGTTATAGATATGGTTGAGAACAAGATATAATGCAGAAGAAAAGTATCAAGTGATACTGGGGACTCTTGATACGTGGCCATAATCATGCAGTGAAATACTTCCTGTTGGCATGAATCCATATGGGAGGGTGTAGTGACAAGCGGAAGTGACAAATGCCCAGCATGTTTATGGAAGGGGCTTGGACTGGGGCAGTAGGAAGAGTGTGTGAAACCTTCTTGTGAATTTAGAGTTCTCTTTGTTTTAAAGGGAAAAAAGAATAAAGGTGAGAGAGAGATGATGGATATGATAATGACGAGGAAGATGATGGTGTTGATGATGCCTGGGAATTGCGTCTGGCCAGTAACTGCTGTTTTCATTTGCACAGGAAAGGTCTGAAAACTGATGGTATCTGAAGGGCATTCAGCTGACTGCAGACTAATATTTCATTTACTGCGAATCTATTTTGTGTTAATAAACTTTGGCGAGTAGGATTCCTCGGGGGCAGGGAGTATGCATCCTGAAAAGAAATATTGAAAAATTAGAGAAACATTCTTATTGCTAATGACTTGGTCAACTGAGAGTGGGTATTAGGCCTCATTTCTGTTTGTTATTAGGCGTAACATGTTTTATTCCTTAGTGTTGAAAATATGAGCTTTTGATATCACAGCTTAGTATAATTGACTCTTCTGAGCCCTGTTTGAACTTAGTGATTCATCATTTTTCAAATTAGTAGAGACACAGTTAGGGTAATCTGAAGCTGTAATCAGGAAAACCTTCCGAATGCCTTCCACAATAATGGATTAACCTGTCATTTGTAGTATCTCTTGTTTCTGCTACCGTCGGAGCTTGAGATGCCAATTTAAACTCATTAGTTTAATTTTTAAGACGTTGCTCCTGGCTTTTGACAGCCATAGGAAGCATGTCCAGTGGATGCTCACTGCCTTATTTGTTGGATTTGGCAGAAGTGACCCCCTCTTCCTTGTAAAAGACAAGATACGCAAGTGTCACACGCTCGCAGAGCCATCCATCTTCTTTGGCCCCTCCACCCACTGGGGCTGGACCACAGGCACCCAAGGCTCCGTCCCCATCCCTGCTTTCTCCTTGTCATTATGCTCTTGTCAATTCCACCATTTATTCATGATTAATCATCATTTGGAAGGTTCTGCAGGAGCCCACAGAAAAGAGTGTATTCCTGCAGGTGGTTTCCCGCGGATTAGTCAAGAGCAATAATGACTTGCTGCTGAGGCTTTGTCATAAGCGGGCAGGGTGGTGAATTCTTTTTCTTTCATGGGAAGGCAATTGAATTTTTATAAACCTAGGAAATAAACTTGATTGTACAAAGAACATTAGAATGGGTCTTTTAAAAGTGTTCCCTGGAGATGCTATTTCAGTTAGAGCTCAGAGTTACAACTTGCTTACACCAGTGCTTTTGTTTTTGTTTTTGTTTTTGTTTTGATTTAAGGCATTGATGCCCATGTAACTGCTTAGGAAAAATCCTATGGAAGATGAGACATGTTTTATCAACAATTGATGCTTATGAAGTAATATATCCTAGAATTTTACCTTCAGTAGCCGCAGTGATGGATAACGTTGGCATTTAATTTGGTGCAGTATTATGTTTTTACATTATGTATTTAGAAAGAATCTTTGATAGTGAATGTTTTAGTACTGTGGCTTAAGCATGCTCCCCTGGGGAAAGCATGCGGCAGGGTGGTGGCTGGCGGACTTTCTGGAGAGGTTCACCTCTGCAGGAAGTGAGAGCACCTTGGTGTAAACAGCAGAAAAGGAGGATCTCCAGGGGGTAGAGGCAGCAGCAGTGGGGGGCCTGGGAAGGAGCAAGGGAAGCCACTCCCTCTGCTTCCAGCATGAGCAACCTGACTTGATTATCACATATGTGACTTCTGAGTAAGCAGTGTTTCCAGACCAAGGCAAGTCAGTGCTTCTGGGAAAAGTGGGAAAGAATCTGAGCATGAATGTATATGGGCTCTTTTTTTTTTTTTTTTTAAACTTCTTCATTGATCAATATGCCAAGGGTGATTTGACCAAGACAGAATTCCTAATTTCATTCTTACTCCTGTGGGCAAAATCAGAGATGCTGGGAACCCTATGCTGGATCTGCATGTTTTCCCAGGGTGGAGTTTCTCTTCACTGATATGAGTGGATAGAGGAGACTACCTGGAACTAGTGTTTAGCTGGAGTAGCACACTGAGCTCTTCTCCGGGCCACTTCCTCTTTGTGGTCCTTTCAGGCTGCTCCTTGTGTCTGTTCTGTTGGTCTGAGGCTGAGTGTATGGTCTGGAGCCCAAGTGTGAGCTTTGAATGATCCCGGTGTGGGTGGAGGAAACAGTGGCCATTTGAACATCTGCGGTGTGCATGGCTGGGATGTGAGTATGTGTGTGTGTGTGTGTGTGAGAAGTCCTCTCCTGGGGCAGCTGCCACTTGGGGCAGGGAGCGAGTGTCAGCCCCTGCAATGATCTGCAATTCAGAGTCTGGGCTACTCACTCCCTGACAGGCCCCTCCAGCCCCAGGACTGCAAGCAGCTGTTAGCTGACAGAAGATGGGCCAAGTGACATGACAGTGACAGTGACAGCAGAGCTGCCTGCAGGTTGGCTGACTTTGGTGCTGGAGGAGGAGTAATGCAGAAGACAGGTCAGGAGTCAAGAGCCAGGTGAGCAGGTAGGGGGTGGCAGTGGCCACAGGTGCAGCCCAGGGCTCTCTCCTGGTAAAGCAACATCATGCTGAGCACACCCCTCAGTCTTCCATCCGGCCTTGAAGCTCCCTCCAGCCCACCTAACCTGCTTTTGGAGATTTTCCCCACCCTTGGGTGTTAGGGATTGGCTAATGACAGTTTGAGAATGATCCAGCTCAGGGGCTGGGGATTTAGCTCAGGGGCAAAAGCGCCTGCCTGGCAAGCGCAAGGTCTTGAGTTCGATTCCCGGTTCCAGAGAAAAACCAAAAAAAAAAAAAAAAAAGAGAATGATCCAGCTCAAGGTGAAGACTTGCTTTTGAATGAGCACCCAGACCTGGAGCAACCGTTCTCATTGATACCCCTGGAGCAGTAGACTCAGCTTCACCTGGAAATGCACTAAAAACGCAAAACCTTGGGCCGTGTGGACATAACTGGAGCAGAAACTCTGGGGGTGGGACCAGCAGTCTGGTTTAACAAGCCTTCCAGCTGAGTCTGATACACAGGATAAGGCTTGATAATCACAGACCTAAATTGACCCAGTGATGCTTGGGGGCATTTATCAATGAATTGAGGCAAAAGAGAACTCAGGAGAGGCCCCTCTTTTGGGCCAGAGACTACCTACTCTGTTTGTAACTACAGCTGTTCCAACCATGGATCTCAAGCTGCTGAATGCAAGAGGAAAAAGAGCCTGTAGGATTTGATTTATTGGTAAAATGACCAAGATTCAATATGTATGTATGTATTAGTCCCTCAAGCTTGGTATAATCACTATGTACTGCCAATATATACTAATAAAGATTTTTTTTAAAAATTTTTGTTAAAAAATTTTGATTAACTGGAGAATTTCAGCTCTGGACATATAAACTTGAAAACTTGAGCAAAAATGGCTTCCCCATGTCTTTTGTAGAACATAGCTCAGACTTTCCAATTATTCTTCTGGAGTTGAATCTTTATTCTTAGGGTGAGGAAGGAAAGGGCTCTTTATAAATTTCAGATCTGGGGTGTATAGCATATTGTTAGAGCACTTGCAAAGCATGTAGGAGGCCCTGCCTTCAATCTCCAGTTCTGGGGAGAGAAACGATCTGGCACATAAATTGTGCAAATAAAGCACATAAGGATGTAGGAATTTGCAGTGATAAGAAAACTTCCCAACCCAGTGCCTGTGTGAGGAGTAGCCCCAGGACTACCTGAGGAAGAGAATGAGATCTTCAGACAGGTGGAATGAGTTCAAAGTGGGGACTGGTGCCCAGCCTCAGATCCTTGGTAGACTCCTACAGAACTGAAAACCTGCTTAATTTAATTCAGGAGCCTCTGTGTAGATCTTCATTTATCTGTTTATCTCAACCTTCCTGAACCTCATTTTATTTTTGGTTTACATAGACTCTTGCAGTAACAGGTTCTCAGATGAGGCAATTCATTAACTGCGACACATAGTGCGAAAGAATGTGTGCTTGTATTTATCCTAAAACGACCTCTTCCAAGTTTCAAGGGTGCTTATCTGAAATCTTAACCTGGGTTTGGGTGTTGATGCTTCCGACTTTGCTGAGATAGTCTCAGTGTGATTGTGCAATGGTGAGTCAGTGACACCGACCAGCTCTGCCGCACCACCGTGCAGAGGAAGCACTCTGGAGAGGGACGCAAGTGGGCCCCGTGCCAGGCTGGGCATATCTCTGCTAGAGGTGGTGGTCGTCTGTATGGTGTGGCCACAAAGGCCCCACTACATTCCGTCTGACTCAGTGCCTAAACCTCCACTGTTAGAAACTCATTTTTTTGGATGAAGCATTTCATTTACAAGTATTTCTTCCACTACCCTTAGCTTTCAAGAAGGTAACGAGCATGTTTCATTTACTTTTTGTGAGTCCCTACCACCTGTCAGAAAGCCTGAAATAATAAGCTCACTTTAATTCTTTTTTTTTTTTTTGAGACAGGATCTCATTCTGCAGTTCAGGCTGTCCTTGAACTCACTATGTAGCCCAGGCTGGTCTCAAACTCACAGCCATCCTCCTGCCTCAACCTCCTGAGTGCTCAGATTACAGGCATGTGCCAGCACCTTAATTCTTCGTAAGCACACACCCTCAGAGAGGGACAACAAGGTAGCGCTTGTGTAGGAGAGAGATATGCGAGTGAATCTGGCTCTACATTTGGGGACAAATGATTGAGGTATGGCCCTTGTGTTGGTGAAAGTTAAATCTAGTAGAAGAAAACACTTGCAAAAATATTGCTTTAATCTTCTCTTTCCCAGACAAATAAATGTTTAGTGGTGAAAATTTAGGAATGATCAGACAAGGGTCATCTTCCCCTCTCACTCTTTTATGTGGTGTCTAGAAGGGACCTTGTTTTAGAGGAACAGTGTTTTTTTTTTTTTTCCATTCACTGAACTGAGAAGACCAGGAAAGCAGGAACATTCTGGTGACCCGAAACATGTCAAGAGTATGCTGAAATGAGGGCTGATGTTTATTGAGCATTTACTAGGTACCAGGAACTCTTTAATGCACTTACTAGTAATCATCTCATTTGATTCTTACAATGATCCTATGAAGTAGGTTTTCTTAGTCTGGTCATTTCACAGAAGAGAAAACCAAGGTGCAGAACGGCTGAGTAACCTGCCGAAAGAGGCCTCCCTGGTGAGTGGAGGAGCTGGAATTCACACCTCAGGCGGTGTGATCTCACAGCCTTGCTCAGAGTCACTGCTCTGCCGCTTCCCTGGAAGAGAAAATGGTGCCCAGAGAGGCCGAATTGGGGCGGCGGCCTCTGACTTCTATTTCATCCTTTTCCTGTCTTGCCAAGGACAGAAACGCAATCTGCAGGAGATCAGGTATCGTTAGGGTCCTGGCCGGGAAGCCTTGCAGGCCCGTGAGGAAAGGTGATGGGAAGGGTGGAGGACGAGGAGACTGGAGGCCTCTTTCCGCACCGTGGAGTCCGTGCCTCGCCTGCTCCGCTCTGGCTAATAATCTGATCAGGTCTCTGTGGAAAGCACTTAGTTGCTATGGTAATGAGCACGCTACAGATATTAATAGAATAAAGCCAAACAGAAGGTCACCCCATTAAGGCTCACGGAATTGGCCTTAAAGCTTGCAGTCTAACGTGCACCCCTCGGTCACTCGCCCCAAATCCGGGGAGCACGAGTGCTGGCGCCCGGCCTCCTCGCGACGTGCTGCCGGGACCTGCGGAGGCGCCCTGGCCGCTCTCAGGGGCTGCGCCCACCCTGGGTATTCACTCTCGGTCGGTGAAGTGAGACCTCACAGACACAGCAGCTGCCCTGACTCCCGATCTCCTGCTTGGCCGCGGAGCCTGTAGGAGTGAGCATTAAGGAACACGGCCCGTCAGTCTAGGCTGCAAGGGGGCTCAGGGTGCCAGGCAGTGCCCGGTGGGGAGGGGGGAGGGGCAGTGGTGGCCTGCCTGGGATCTGGAGTCTTACTCTGGCTGCAGTGCGCTTGTCTATTTTCCTCCCCATCAGAATGTGAAGTAGTATCAAGGAATACCGCAGTGGGGCATTGTGGGCCGCATCTGGACCCCAGCTACCTGGCAGGCCGAGGCAGGGGAAATTGCGAGTTCGAGGCCTGCTAAGGCAACATAGGCGATATCGTGAGGCTGTACCTAAAGAAATAAAGAATTCAGTAGACGGGGAAATCATGATAGGAAAGTAAAACTAAGGACGCAGTTAGCGTACCTAATGATTATTAAGTTCTATACAGTTGCGACATGCGGGTCGTGAGTCTGAGCCTCCCAGCAGCCAGTGTGAGGAAAGAAGCATTAAAGGCACAGTGAGGACTTCTGGTTCAGAAGCCTTGAACTCCTGTGGCCTCAAACTCTGTCCTCTCTTCCTTCTCTGTTTGTTTACTAATTAATCAAGATTATTGGTACATTTTAGGTACATATAATGATCACACTCATCATAAGGGATTTGTACCTGGTATATTATTTGTACCTGGTATAACGTGATTGTTTTTCCCCATCTCCTTTCTTAGCTGTCCTTGCTTTTCGGTAATAATTCTTCCTGAATTTCTTTTGGGATTAGAAGGGCGGGAAATGGGGAGATGTTAGTCAAGGGGTGCAAAGTTTCAGTTATGCAAGAGGGAGAAGTTCTAGAGGTGCGATGTCAATAGTGTTGCATGGTGCACTTGAAGTTTACAGGGGGTAGATCTTGAATGTTCTCTCACACACACAAAGGAAAAAGATGGTAATTTCATGATTGTGGAGATTATTTCAGAATGTATATAAATATCAAATTGTCAAGTTGCACACACACAATTTTAAATTATTAATTATATTTCACTAAAGCTGGAAAGAAGCAGTTACAACTGCTACAATGTGTGAGTTTTTTGTTTGTGTTTGCCCTCAACCTCTAAATGAAATTGAGTCATTACATATTGGAGCAGCTTTGTTGATAAAAACTGTTTCTTCAGGGAAACAAATAATTTCCCCTCCCAGTCTTTCATTTGTACAGTTCAAATAAATGTGGGGTTTATGTTTATCCAGGATGGAATCAATTATGGAATCAGCTGTCTATTGCTGTATAACAAATGACTCCAAAACTTACTGACTTCCAACAAAAGCAAACGCCAGTGATCTCCTACAGCTTCTGTGGGCACGGAATTTGGATGGTGGTGGTTTAGGGATGCTAATAAAGTTAGCATCTAGGTGTTGGCCAGACCACCTGCCACCCGAAGGCTTGATGGGGCCAGAGGGTTCAGTGTCGGTAGTGAGCACTGGAGATCAGTACTGGCTGTGGGGAAGAGATTTAATTACTTACCTAGTAGCACTCTCCAAAAGGCTACTAGAGTGTCCTTGAGATATGCTGTCTGGCTTCTCTCACAAAGAGTGATCCAGGGTGAGGCAGAGAGGCAACATCTTTCATGAATGTGGCCATAGATACCGCAAACCCTTCCTTTTATAACATCTGATTGATGTATGGATGGTGCTTACTCACTGCAGGAGAGGACCATACCAGGGCATGAATACCTAGAGGTGAGACTCTCTGGGGCCCAGTTCAGAGGCTGGCTTTCATTGTTATTCTAACAGTGAAGTTGAGCATTATTCCAACAATTCCCAATTGAGCAGTCACTCGTCTGTGTGAAAGAAAGAAGAAATCCCAAGTGTAGTCTGGGGTTCATACTCTTTATAGTCTATGAGAAGACACTAGCAGTAACAGACAGTGTATGTGTCTTAGTCTGTTTTGTGTTGTTATAACAAACTACCTGAGGTTGGGTATTTTATAAAGAAAATGTTAGCATACAGTTCTGGAGGTGCCTGTGTCAGCTTCTGGTGAGGGCTGCAGGCCACACTGCTGCATGGTAGAAGACATCACCGGTGGAGGCCTGTGTGAGAGTGTCAAGGGAGGAAGGTGGCAGATTCAGGGGAAGTGTCGCTATGACAACCTAGTTGTGTTAAAGCCAGAACTCTATCCAATCAGCATCCGATTATCTTAAATGCCCAATAAACTCTCTTAAAGCTCTCCCACCTCTATATTATTACATTGGGGGATTCAGACTCAATGTAAGATTAAGGGACAAACTACGTTTAAGCCATAGCAACATGTTGAATGAATCAGGCCATTCCTGGCAGGGGTGTCTGTTGAGGAGTGACTCGTCATTGAAAGGGCCAGTGAAAGCTTCAAAGAAAGGTGGAGATTGGAAAGATGGGTAGGCATTTGTGAGCAAAGAAAGAGAAAAGGAATTATCAAGAGAATGATGGGGGGGCTGGGGATTTAGCTCAGCGGCAAAGCGCCTGCCTGGCAAGCGCAAGGTCGTGAGTTCGGTTCCCGGTACCAGAGAAAAACCAAAACCAAAAAAAAAAAAAAAAGAGAATGATGGGTTCCTTACAGCAGTCGAGAGCAGATGAATAATGAGGTCTATGGAAAGGGTCACAGCAATCCCAGGGATCACAGGCAACGGATACACGGAGGCTTCTCCACAGTGCTAAATCAAACAAATCCGCTGTGTTGGCCTTGCTTCTCAGTGCTCAGAAGAGTCTGTCTGGTCCAGGTCGTGTCCTGTGGCCATTCCAGTAGGGGAGATGTGACGTCTCCTGATCAGCAGCCTCTCGGAATCATAAGGAGTGGAGAAGGTTTAATTTTCTCAAGAAAGGGAGACTGAATAGCTACTATACCTTATTTTAAGCCCAAATAGCTCTATGCTTTAAGAAGTTTGACTTTGCCTTTAAAAAAAATTAAGAACACTGGGTGTTGTGCATATCTGTAGTACCAGCACTTTGGAGGCTGAGGCAGGAAGATCACTGCAAGTTTGAGGTCAGCCTGCGCTACAAAGTGAGTTCAAGGCCAGCCTGAGCTGCACAGTGAGATTCTGTCTCAAAAAAGAAAAGAAAAGAAAAAGAAAAAGAAAAAGAAAAAGAATTAAGAGTCTACTGAGTCCCACATATTTTCGTGTTTATTTATTTATTTATTTTTATGTTAATGGCATTGTTAGAGGTGATGCCATTTTTCAGAGGACAAATAGCAGAACACTTGCCTGAGGCGCTGTATTATTTCCCCCCAGAAAGGCAACCCACTTGTTGTAGGTGTCTGCTATGTTTGAGCTTCCAATGAGCTTGCCTGAGATTTTCCAAAATGCCATCCTCTGGACAAGACCAGTGATCTTTTCCTATTCAGAAGCATGTAGCATCCAAAATTTCCCCAGAGCATGCTGTTTTTTCTTTCGTGATACTTGCCAAACTTTGATAATTGATGTTTATCTCTAACAATTAACCTATTTGTTAATTTATTTGAAGTAGCTACTCATCACTGAACCAAAGAATATTTACTAGAAGTTACTATAAAGCAAAGTTTCTTCACCTCAGCTCTAGTGACACTTTGAACTGGATAATTCTTCGTTATGAAGCTAACGAAGAATTGTGATGCGTTCACCTGCACTGAAGGATATCTAGCTGTACCTCTGGCTTCTCACCAGATGTCCCCTACCCCCATCAGGACCACCAAGGAATGTCTCCACATAGTCTCTGGGGGCAAAACAATTCCAGTGAGAACCACACGTATAAAGAAATGCATAAATGACTGAATTAATTAATGAACAGACTCATTTAGAGATGCAGTGGGATTTCTAAATCTTGAGTACTATAGAAGTACGTCTGTCATTCACTTACTGTGCTGCGTTCATTTACTCACTCCATCACCCGCCATTTATTGAGGGCTTTACAGGAAGAAGTCAAGGTACTGCTTAATGACCTACAAGGCTCAGGGTGCTGTGCTGGGCATTGTGTTAAGGTTAAGGTTGAAAAATAAATTACCCCCAGCTTACTGTGCAGGGCATTTTGGATCCAGCTTCCTGGTCCTTCCCTGCTTTTCTGTATCTTATCCACCTTCCACAAGTAGGTCAGCCCAAAGGGTCCAGGTCTAGAGTTTTCTCCCTGCACCTCAGCCTCCTTAACGCATTGGTGATTTGGCCTTTTCATCTACCACGCTGCGTTGGTGTTTTGTAAATCTTACAAATATGTCTAGACGTCCTAAATGAATGTTTTGAAGAAGTTTATTAGAGTGGAAAACTCCTTAGATAAAAGTGTAGTTCTAATCCTACTCTCACCAGCAACCTGGCTTCCTGACGCTGGGCAAATTGTTGACTTGCCTAGGCTTATTTCATCTAGAAAATGAAAATGTTTTTACCTGTTCTACAGCTACCTTATAAGGGTATTGACAGTGTCAAATGAAACAATAGATATAAGTGTATTTTGTATATTTAAAAGCACTCTATGGATGTAATATGTTGGCGTTATCAACCTTGAGGATAATATTAAGCTGCTTGAGGCAGAGACTGTATTTTACGTCATATCATCTCTAGAAGCTGCCATATATCTGCACACCTTGGAGTGGGCTCCACAAATGATAGGTGATGCCGATGTGGTGTCTTGTAACGTGTGGATCTCATTCATAACAAACTTATCTCTGATTATGTACCAGTTAATAAATAGTTGTGGAGTCAAATTGAATTTCAGATAATCACCCAACAAGTCTGTATTATTGTTCATGCATATATATTCTGGTACCTTCTGAAGCTATGACTTATAAATATTCTATATGAAACATATTGTAAGGATCTAATGGTATCTTATGAATTTTTATTGAGAACTTTAAAGATGTTTTATTCTGTACAGGAACACATAAAGTAAAGTGAAATTCTGGTATGATTTCACTCTGAGGTATATTAAAAGTAATGTAGTTTTAGTCCTTGGATAGATAATATCTGTTTTGTTTTTACTATACAAGAAAGAGACAGATATTCTAGAATATAATAAGAGATTAATCTGTCTAAAATACTCATCTTTTCTAGATACTTCCTGAGTTTAAAAAATTATTTTAACCAGTCCATAAACTCAATTGACTAAAATCTATTTCTGTAAAACTCGGCTGGTTTTACCTTCCTAGTATTAGTGTACTTCATGCTAATGCTAAAACTGAGCACCATAGTAATAAATTTGTTTTACTAAAATAGAGATAGCACAAATCAGACATTAAGCAAACCCATGCATTAGCCGAGCTGACCTTTCTTGAAAAATAAGTAATAAGAAAATATTTTAAGGGACTTCCTTTTTGTTTTCTCAATTTAGGGTTCATTTCCAGTCCAATATCGCTTTTGTTTAAAAAGAATTAGGTTAATATCTGTTAAATGTGGTAGTAAAGTTTTACTACGCACAATTAAGTCATAAAAGTAAATGGACTTTAGGGGTATAATTTCAATATAAGTTTAACATGTTTTAATGAACAAGAACTGACTGGCTTATGGTTCTAAATACTATACTAGCTATAGAGCTTTGAAAATGTTTAGTTTTTCTACAGTGGGAAATTTAAAATGAAGCTTTTCTTAACCCTAAAAAGAACAATAGCCATTATGTTTAATTAGGATAGTATTGAATTTTTTCTGTATGTAAATCAAGATTCAGAGTATATTTACCGACTTCTTCTATGGATCAAACATGGAGTTAGCTTCTTCCTTATATCTGTTACTTAATCTTCAGACAACCTACTGTTGTGTCATTTCTGAGTCAAGAAGAGAGAAGAATCCAATGCTCCTGGAGGAGGAGGAGGAACTTGCGTACAGTCACAAAATTTACAAAGTGCTAAGGACAGTACAAACTCAGATTTTCTTGTTGTGAGGTAGCTGCTCTGTCCTGTCACTCAGGACAATGTGAATTCAGGTGCCATTACGGTTGTATGATAACCTCCCTGAGTCCAGTGGCTGAGAATGCCTGACCTCACGCAGGATCAGCGGATGCATCTGGAACCTCTACACTTGTATAAACTTTCCCTGAACTTGACAGAATAACAATTACCCACCATATGCCTACGTGAAAGTGTTCACTGGCGACTGTTTTATTCAAGATGGTGAGCTGAGCCCAAGGTTTTCATCAGCTCCTTCCTAAGTTATTCTGTAAAGGACAAATATAAAATGCCCAGTGGTTGAGTTGTGACTACAACTTCACGCTGTCATTTTCTTCAGTGACAATTTCATCCATGTACTCACAAATGCAAATCCACCTGGTTCTGTCAAGTGGTTCACGTGGAGAGGCCTTTCCATGGGACTAAATCTATTTCCTGATCAGAAATTGGTGGGACATTTTCCCCCTAAGTAATCACCAATCCTTTGTTTCTTTGTTAAAACTGGGGAAGTCTGGAAACTAAAACATGCTCAAGATTAGGGAAGGTTGGTTAGGCTGGCATGACCAGCAGACTGCAGGGTGTCAAGCCCTCTCAAACCCTGGGGACCTGTCTGCCCAACCCAAAGTAGATCCAAGGGACCTAGTCCAGGGCAAGGGGCCGGGACAGGAGTCTTGACACCTGGTGGGTGAGCCAGTGGATGTGGGAGGCTATGGGAATTCTCACTGATTGCCACTTAGAATGTATTTCTCAGCCTCCCTTGTTGTTAGGAGTGGCCCTGGGACACAGTGGCACTTGGGACTTTCAGGAACTTTAAAGCATCTTGCCTCTCTTCCTTCTCCTAGCTGGACTGTAGATGTCCGGGTTGTGAAGCAGAACTCCTGTGATGAGTGTTAGGACCGAGTGGTGGAAGGGTTCCGAGACACAGGTGGCTGTGGATCTGGCAGACCAGCCCAGGGCTGCCTAAACATGTGTGGTTAGTCCTAACTAATACACTCGCATAACCTCTGTATTGTCGGGGTGACAATGTATCCCGGTAATTAAACTGTATTCCACAGTTTTCTTGATGTGCTATGAGGCAATGTATTTAAACTCTGGTTGTTGAACTAAAGTGGAAATTGTGGAACAATTCTGGATTCTTTCAAATCCTTTATCTTCACTCCTTCTTCCTTCTTGCTGTCTGAAATATGGATGTGACGGGTGGATCTTCAGCAACCATTTTTGAGAATGACACTTCTTAAAGAGCAGAAAGATGGGAGGAATGTGAGTGCCTCAGTGACTCTGTGAAGCCAGCTTACCAAGAGGGGGCTACTCACTTTTGGACGTCTTTTACACGAAGAAACACATCTTTTGGCATCTAAGCCACTTCTGGGCTTTCTGTTAGGTGAAACCAATCCAATCCGAGCTGATAAAAATGTGCATCGGAGCCGACAAGAAGGTACAGGAAGCAGGATACCTCCAGAGGACTGGGGTGTGAGGCCCGGTCCTGTCTAGCGGAGACACTGGTGCCCAGGCAGGAACTAGGATCACAGCAGGCGGGCAGGGGTCAGCACTGGTGCCCCAGCCGTGGGTGCGTGGGTGCCCCTGCGCCCCGATCCTTGGTGGGGCAGCAGCAGCGTGCTGCAGGCCCGGAGCCCGTCGTGCCAGGCCACGAGTGGAGGTGGCTTGTGCTGAGCCCCCTCCCGGGTCTCTGGGCACAGCCACGGGCTTCGATGCTGCCCGGGGCTGAGTCCTTCCCCGCAGCCGCGTGCGGTCGGCCGCATCTCCGCGTTCCCCGAGTTCCGGCATCTGGCTTATTTGCTCCCTGGGGACCAATCTGACCGCGGATACCTGGGGACGCCAAAGTGTGGGGAAAGTAGCAACACAAGCACCTTCGCCGGGATTGCGGAGACCGGCACGGCCCCTTCAGCGCGTCCAGGGGTGTCAGGCTGCCGCGGGCTGATCCCCCCCACTAGCAGGGACGCCGCTGGGATTCATTTTACAAAGCTGGTGTGGATCTTTAAAAGTGAGGGGAAATTCCGATTGATGGCCTCGCCACCTCCGGCTTCCCAGGGTGGCCTGCGTATCCCTTCAAGCTCGCCCCGCTGAGGGGGATATCCTGACACTGTGTTCGCTGTCTATCGATCCTGTCCCCTATTAATTTATTAGGGACCGGGAATCAAACTCGAGCCCTCGTGCCTGCCAGGCAGGTGATGTTCCGCTGAGCTGTATTCCCCGCCCCCACGTACCCTGTTATTATTATCTACTCCAGTCCCAAAAGTTTTGGGGGAGGTTTTGGGGGCTGTGTAGGAGGCCAGCAGAAAGGAGCCGCGCAGGCCCGAGTTCCAGCAGCAGGGGCGTCCTTGCTGGCTGCGAGGAGTTTCGCGGGCGCCGGTCGTTCTCTCCACCCTCGCCTACTGCAGAGCAGGCCTCTTCCCGCGCTCTCCGAACAACGAGCACCCTCCGCTGCTGGACTCACAGAACTCTCGACGTTTGCACTGGAGTCCTCCCTGGAGGCCGAAGGACGCGGCATTTCCCAGAAACACTGGATCTGGAAGCCCCACTCTGCGCTCCTCTTCCTCATCGTTCCCCTTCCCAGCATCGCTTGGATTAGCCTTCCACGGGGCACACCTAGGAAAGAGCTAAGTAGCAAACCGTGGCTAGGTGAACTCTGAAAATACCAGAATACTCATTTCACTCCAACAAGCAAGTAGTCTTTTTCTTGTGCAATAATAAACCCAAACTGATGATAGACGATGTTCTTGGGGTAGACTGAGGGTTACTCTTCCTCCAGACAACCAGCACTGGCCTCGCAGGCTTTGCCTCATGTACCATCTTCCTGCTGGCGATGAATTTCTGGGACCATTGCGGATGCTTGTGGAGTGCTTTGCAGAAGCCAAAATCTGTCTTACTTTTGCCCAACACATTACGTCTGCTAATGACTTAGGTCAACTGGGTAAGCAATGTGGTCATTCATAATTAATTTTGTTGTTCATTATAGCCAATTATTTTAACTGCTGGATCATTTGTATTTTTATACAATCTGCAGTCTTCCAGGAACATACAAAAGCTTAATGGGCTGTATAATGCTCAATCCCTGATCCATGATTAACATGCTGTTTAATGACTACAATTTTAAGAAAGCTTGAAACTTCAGGTCCCTGGCTTCTTCTACCAAGCCCAGCACTGGGATGAAAAGTTTATAGCAGTAATGGGTTTTGAATGGAAGGTTATTCTCTCATAAATGAGATTCTCTTTGCAGACTGGGAGCGACCTACCCTATGCAGCCATCCTGGGGCGCTACCAAAAGGGGCAGCGCAGGGAAGCATGTCAGTGGTGCCAAGCTTTGGTTTCCAGTCCCAGGTCCTCTGATCTAGTAGGCCCGGGGAGCGGGGGTGTGGTGTGGTGGTGGTGGGGGGGGGGTGGCCGAGGCATGAGATTTTCCAACAGAGACACCAGGAAATCCTGACGTGTGTTTATTGTTCACACTCTCCCAAAATACTACACGAACCATATTTTGAAATTTCTCCCCCAACTAGGGAAGGTGGAGGCCCAGGGATTGTTCACGGTCTTCTGAGCACTGTTTTCTTTCCCTGGAGACCTGTGTATGCTCCAGTGTGCATTTGGTTCAAGGCTGCATTTGGTCTGAGAACCAGGAGAACATGAAATTCGCAAATACTCCCTTAATGCAATGCATAGATTGTTAGAGTAAGTTTATCTGACATGTGCAGCTTGTTTGGAATCCTAGTTGCAGCATCAACTGAGTTTTCCAGGCTGGAGACAGTGGCATATGTCTGTAATCCCAGCTATTTGGGAGGCTGAGGCAAGGCAGTGGCAAGACCAAGGTAAACTCTGGCAACTTAGCAATACCCTATCTTAAAATTAAAAAAGGATGGAACACCCCTGGGTTCAATACTCAGTATTGCAAAACAAGCAAGCAAGCAAGGAAGCAAGCAAACAAACATGCGAGCTTTTCAGATTTGTTAGACCCTATGTTCTGCAGATAATGCCTCCAGTAGCTGGCTTCGTCTCCCCATCAGGAATTCCTATAATGAGGTACATTGAACGTGCTCTTGTCTGAATGGCTGCCATACTTCCAACAATTTTTTTGTTGTTGAGGCAGGGTCTCACTCTGTAGTGCAGGCTGGCCTCAAGTTTATTCTATAGCCCAGTCTGGCCTCAAACTCGTGGCAATCCTCCTGCCTCAGCTTTCCAAGTGCTGGGATTATAGGCCTGTGCACCACTACGCCTGGCCTCTTCTAATAATTTTGTGCTACTTTGGCTGAGTATATGGAGCACCTAGACCAATCAGTAAGACTGGAGTTGAGTGCACATGCCTGGTATGTGGTAGGGCTGCTTCTGTCTTATTCTCCTTCCTGACTCTCCCGTGGAGGTGCTGGGGAGGGTGATGGTTAGTGATGAGAATTGCTTACTCAATCTTCCAACAATTTCTGAGTATTTGGTTCTGCTTCCTACTGGAACTCTGAGCAATTACTAAACAAAATTTGTTGTTTTTCTCAGTTGAAAAGTAACTTAATAGTAAAAGTAACTTTCACTTTTGGGCTACCTGTAAGATTAAATTAGGTAAAAAATGTAAAGTATTTAGCATATGTCCTGGAATCTGGGACTCAAAAAATGTTAACTCTTTTTCCTTCCTTTCCCCATTTCTGTCTCTTTTTCTCCTAACCCTCTCTCCTGTTCTCTGGCCCCACCCCCGTGTGACAGGTGGCTCTGTAATTTGTACTGTGGAAAGAGCCTTGGTTATGCAGGTGGGTTGAAGGAGAAGGAGCAAGGCAAGCTCTTAAGGCTCATGGGCCATGTGTTTATTTGGGATGGCTGAAGGGGGAGCAGTGTGACACTCACAAGCATCCCTTGCACCATTAGGTACTGGGTCCGAATTTTGGGAAACACAAAGTGATGGGAAACTCTTTATTCAGGGATTATGGTCTAGGAAGACACTTGTGGTTGGAGTGACTACTCAGTAAATGGTACCAGCAATATCATTTCTTCTAGAACAGAGGCGCCTTTGGCCATCCGAGAGGGGGGAACAATTAATTTTTGGACAATGTGTTATCATTTTTATATTCAGAATCAGAAACAAAGATCTGCCTGTCTGCTAAAAATAGCAATGTAGTCATGTGGTGCCTGGATGAGGTATGTTATTAGGGAGAATGTAAGCAAAGGTAATTCTGTACGTATCAAAGTCTACCTCCAGCGCCGGGAGGAAAGTTGCGGCAGGCAGGATCTGAAGAGCATCATCCCTACAGCAGAGTTCTGTTTCACACGCAAAGCCTTGTTAAGGGCTTGCTGCTCTCAGGCAGAAGCAGTGAGGGTGAAGGTGAGAGATATCATGAAAAACCAGAGTTTGTCTTTAGTTGTAGGCAATAAATTGTGTGGGAAATGCCAATTTCAAAATTGTTCCTTTCTACATGATTCGATATGAGTAAGACAGAATCATTGGTGTTGACTATAAAATCCATCTCAAGGACTCAAAAATCATTAATGTCCAATAATACTGATTTGTTTTCTGTTAACTTTGAGTCTTGTGGGCTCTATAAGTCTTTCCTTTGGCAGAAAATTCAATAATTTATTATCACTAAAAGCAAAAGTAGTCTCAAAAATGTTTAGTTTGATTTTGGTGTTATATACTTTCAGTCCATAAAATGCTAGTCGTCTCTCTGTAATTCTTTACTGGAGAATTAATTAAGTTTCTTATTTCTGCAGTTCACAGCTTAACTATGTTTTTGTTAGAGGTCTGGTGGGAATTCTCATTTATTTTTGTTCTCTACTTTATGGGAACAATTTTTGTGTTTAAAAATTGCAGAATGGAGAGCCTCAGTCCAATCATGCTATGATACAAGAGTGAGTTTTTCTAACTTATTCGTTTTAATAAAAATAAGCTTAGCAACATTGAAACCTGGTAAAAATTTTAAAATAGGTAGGAGTTTTCACCTGACAAAATAATTGTGCTGATTGTCAGCCACCAATACCATATATCTCAATATATTCTTTGCCAAACATCAAACATTATTTTGTCCAGCAGTGAAAAAAATCCCATGATATAAAGCTATTCACTGGGGAAGGCTCATGGGACAGAAGCATGAGAGTCTTTTGAGAGAACCAGAGGAAAATTGCATTTTTAATGAACTCAAAATACAAATAGAAGGCAAGCTCATTAGTTAAAGAGAACATCCCAATTTGGACATAAAATTTGAGTCTGTTTAAGTTTGGAGGATTTTTATAAAAGAGGATAGATAAGAGAAGCCTCTTGGGGACACATCTTGTTGGTGTCACTTTTAACGGCTGGGGCACACTGAGTCTAGCCCAGGTGGGGTCGAGGTTGCTGATTTCCTTCTGTCCACACACTCGAAATTAGGAACAATATTTGAGAGAGCAGCATAATGAGTGAGCAGAAGAGGTTACACCGGTGTGCTGCAAATACTAATAAATGCCACTGGGGAGACCAGTTCTTGCCTTTTCAGTCACACCCCTTTAGTAAGGTTCTTTCTCCTGATCGCTCATCTTGTCCCACTTATACCTCAGACCTCTCTCTTCTCTGCTGGACAAAGGAAACCCAGGTATTGAGCACAAGGCCTTGCGCATGCTGGTATACCACTGAGCTATACCTTGGGCCTCCTCTCTTGAGATTTGAATGGGAGGATCTGAATAGGAAGCTACTGGTGCTGAACTGAGGTTTGGGAGCCCTGGCCTGCAGGGAGATGCCAGCATCTGTACAACATTCTGAAGCTGTGGGGGAGCCAAGAAGCCACAAAGAAGGAGAGAATGGAGGAGGCCGAGAGGTGCCCAGCCTCCGGGGTGATGCTAGGACAGTCTTGGTCTCTGACTCGCACTCCCAGTTCTAAGAAGGCTTCACTGTCTCTTTGTTGCTGCCCATGGCTTTAGCATGGTCTGCTCTATCCTTACAGACAGCCCTGCCACGTATTTGCCTGGGATGACAATGTTTCTGTTATTTATAACCACAAAACTGCGATCAAGGAGGAAGTGGGGTCAGTAGTGCTGCAGCTTTTCCTGTTAATACATAGTTTTACACATATTCCCTACAGTAGTAACAGTTATTTGCAGCAGTTGAACGTGAAGGTGGAGTTGACAAAACAGAAAGAGAAAATTATCTTCTGTTGGAATAGATTTATCCAATAGCCTTGGAATGTAATTTGCCAAAAAGAAATCAGGCCATCTGCCTTTAACCAGAAGTGTTAAATCCCAACCCATTGTCTCAATGAGTGTGCAGGCGAGGCAAAGGAACACCTGCAGTAAGCAGAGGATGAGCCAGGGTGGAAATAGTTCCCTGCTGCATCACCTGGAATGGGCTAGATGTGCGTTAGACCAAGGAACAGAGGTCAGCGGAGATGGGAGCTGCTGGAAATGCTGGAACGAAGTGAGGGGCAGGGGAGTTTCAGAAGAGGAGGGCTCAGTTCCCATCTGGCCGGAGGCAGGGTGAGCAGGCAGGGCGGGGCCCTGTGTCATGAGGAGGGTCCACAGGTGAGCACAGACAGTCTCTACCAGAAGTCCCGCTCTGGTCCACTTGAGCAGCCAATCACAGAGAAAGGAGGATATGTTGGAAATGGACCGCAGAACAAGGTACGGCAGAAGTCAAAGCAATGTCCTGGAAAGGATGTGAGAGAGGGAGGAGTTGGTGGGACTCCATGGAACAGAATGAACACACTGAGAAACGGTAGGCATGGGAGTTGTTTGGAGAAAACGGCATGGCCAGGCCACTGGACCAGACGGTAAGTGAGAACCTAGGCTCGTGACGACAGGCAACAGTCTTTTCAAACTTTTTTGGTGGGGAATGGAAGCTTTTCCTTTTCTTTTAAAAACAATTGTAACTGGAAGTTTAGTGAGTGAAATAAGTGAAACAAATTAGTCCAGGGTAAAGAGCAGGAGTGATTTTGGATCCACCTGTCCAAATCCACACCTACCCTACCTCAAGGCTGGTCCACAGCAGTAGCTAGTGCTTCTCTGGAATCTGCTGGAAAAGCCTCAGTGGCAGGAAGAAGGGCAGCGCTGTGGAGCTGGAGCAGTGGGCGAGTGGATGAGCTTGCATGGGAGAGAGTGCAGAAGCAGGAAGCAGATGTGGACCGGGGAGATTCAGATGTGAGCCCCCGAGGGCTTGGGAGGGGGTGGAGAGGAGAGGAGACAGCTGCCTGTGCTGCCTCGCTTGTCTCTGTTATAACTGGTGTGTGTTGTGTGTGTGTGTGTGTGTGTGTGTGTGTGTTTGAGAGTGTGTAAATGTGTGTGTGAGGTACTAGGGATTGAAAACAGGGTCTTTGCATTGAGTTGCACACTAGCCCTTTTTCATTTTTCATTTCATCTCACTAAGTCACTGAGTTGCCCCAGTTGGGCTTGAACTTGAGATCCTCTTGCTTCAGCCTCCCAGAGTGCTTGTCATTGTGCTTTGACTGCCTTTTGGCTTTCGTTTTCAGCACCGATGCTCACCATCTACTCTGGAATAGTGAGTGTGGAGTTTGCAACTCAGCCCTCAGCTGCTGTCCTGAAGCAGAGAATCATCAATAGATGAGCAGTGCACCTGCTTTCTTCTTGGGTCTGACTCCTGGGTGCTCCTTCCAGAAGCACACCTGTCTGTCCTCTTCCAGATGTAAGCTGCCTTTATGTATTTCTGACATTTCATGATTTTCTGCTAAGGAAAAATGTGCTTCCCAAGGGGTTTTATTAAATTGCACTGATTGTCAGGCAGCGTTGAAGAATTACAACACAAAGAAAGCAGGACATACTCATCTCTCCAGCTTTTTGTGTTCAGGTACATTTTTCCTTTCTGCTTCCAACTTAAGTCTCTACTGGTTTGGTTTGATCAGCCCAGCTTCCTATCCAAAGACAGTGAGCCCCTCGAACTGCTCGCAGGAGGGGACTTATAGTGACACAGCCTGGAAGGGCTTACTGATAGATTCACCCATTCACCAACACCCATGTGCCTCATTAGCCAAACTGACTGATTGAAAGATCTTAGCCACCAATCTGCACTTGCCATATTCAAGTAATTTAGCCTGCAATGAAAGGTTAAAAATATGTGAAGTTCAGAGCCCAACTCCCTAAACTGTCCGATACATCTCAGAATTAGGAGTCTTACTAAGGAAATCCACAAACTAAAAAGTTGAAGAGGATAAAAATCAAACCCACCCAAACAAACCCCTCTTGATCTTTGAAGATATCTATTACTTTCTCCACAGAGATTAATTTCCCTTATGAATTAAATGCAGGAAAACACCAACTGGACCAAATACTCCTAAGTAAACACAGTCTCAAGCACAGTTCTGCTTGTGTAACTTCTTTGCTCAAAAACTGCCCACTGAGTAACCCAGACCTCTCAGTGGCTGGGCTGGATCTCTGTCTCCACCCGCTGCTTTGGTGCTCACAGACTCTCACCATTTCTCAGCATGATCTCAGGACCCACTTCTGTGCCTTTCTGTTACTGTTGTGAGGTGCTGGAATGCCTTCCATGCCACCCTGCCCAGATCCCAGCAAAACCCCTCAGCTGGGCAGTATGCCACACTACCTTATGTGACAATTTCCCCCCAGGATCCTTGAACTGGGAGCTCCCCTTTGTTTTTATTCTTCCTTTAGAATTTTGAATTGCTCATATAGGACATTCCCTTTTTTAAAAATTTCATTTAAAAAATATTGGGTGCCTGGCTTGTAATCTCTAGTAAGACAGACATTGACAAATGGTGGAAAACATGACTTTGGTGTCAGTTCAAATTCTAGACTCATCACTTCGAATCTGGGCTCAGGCAACTGCCTCTCTGCCCTCCACCTCTGTCGTTTGTTAAATGTTTGCCAGGATCACAGCAACTACTTCCTGGGGTAGCTGAGAGGGCAAAGAGATATGGAAAGTGAAGTCCAAGATTGGCCTGGCTCCTAGGAGGTGCTGACTGAATGTTAGCTTGCCACCTTTTTTCTATACTTTACATGAGTTCGAGCAATTCCCTGCAGTGTTAAGATGTTCTGTAATACTTTCCAGATTAAAGGATTCATTTTGGGGCTTTGTGATAATTTGCAAAATATAGCAGAGAGCGCTATGTTGTCCTTTTGGGGGGTGGGGCAAGGCAATGGCATATTTATTAAAGCGCAGCATCCAAAATGAAAACAAAATTGGGCCATTTCCCCTTGTACTTCCTGCCTCAGGTCTAGAGTTGAGCTCTTTTCTGGACAGAAGTGTTGGTGGTCTTGGGAGAAGCGGAATGGGGTGCTGGACCTCGTGGAGGTCAGGACCAGAATTCACGGAGAGCAGGCTTTGGTCTGTGTAGCTGCAGAGGTGAGAAAAGGCTCCTGCCTCGGTGAACCTGGCTTCCTGACTTGATTCAGACCCTTGGGACGTGTACCACACAAACCCTCGGGAACGTCTTTCTCTACAGTGCCTAAGCCCAGGGGATGCAAAGCACCCGCCCACGCCGAGAGGACCGCTTTCCGCGGGAGGTTCTGACAGTTTACTGTTAGCTCTTCCACATCTGAGGGTTTGAGTGAGGGTTTAGAGCCATCACTGAGTACTTGTCTTAGAAAGATTTTCTGATTTTAAAAGTAGTACTTGTTCATTGTGGACAGCTAGAAAAGCACAGTGATATACTTGAATGTTAACCTAGCTTTTTTTTTTTTTTTTTTTTAACAAAAACTGTACATGTGATAAGTGCTGTCTTGTGGAGATGTGTACCTAAATAATTTATGGTCTTCATTTTCCCATGTTAGTGAATTTTTGCTACAACACCGAATTAACAGCTGCCTAGCAGCATTCTACCCCAGGAAGGTCTCATGTTTTACTTATCCAACTCCTTGAAATTGAACCTATTAAATAATCCCCAAATAAGTAGCTTTTTATATGTACCATTTCATGTGTTCTCTTTGGGTAAATTCCTAGCAAAAAAAATCACTAAATAGAAGGTATATGGAGATGTTGACAAATTGCAACTTTTATATCAATTTTTACTCCTCCATTGTTTGATAGGTTATTTCCAATGTTATTATGTAAATTATACTGTGGTAAACATTCTTAAACATTATTTTCTTTGTATATTTTTGCTTTCTTAGGTTAAAATCCTTAGCAATATAATTAAAGTGTCAAAGATGAATTTTTTTGTGTGTTGCTATGTATCAAACCCAGGACTTTGTGCATGCTAGGCAAGTACTCTATTACCCAGCCACATCCTCAGTCCAAAGGTACACATTTTAAAAGCTTTTCACCCATATTGCTGACTTTTTTCCTAGAAAGGTTGCTCATGCTTACCTTCAACAGAATATCATTTATCTCTCAGGATGTTTGCTAGTATGCAACTTGTCATTTAAAAAATTGCTAATTGTACAGTCCAAGAACAGTTTAGTATTTTGGTTTGCAGTTCTTTGACTATTAATAAGACTGAACATTATTTTGTGTTTGTTTCTAGCCATAAGATTTATTAATATAATAAAGAGTTATGTGGGAAAGCCCCTGATGATGCAGTTCGGAAATGCTGTTGTTTTCTTATGGAATGGAGACATACTCAGCCAGCAGACATTTTAAATCAATCTCTGCCATCCCCTTTCTTCTTGTCTATGGTGCTGCACGTGTGATGGCAGAGTTGGTGGTGCCATCTTGGGTCATGAGGCAACAAGTATGAAGATGATACCAACAATGACTGGGGGGTTTCTGTGCCAGCCCTGCAATGCCTCCAGTGGAATGTCTGCTGGCTGAGTATGTCTCCGTTCCACAAGAAAACAACAGCATTTCTAGAGCAGATAACTTGTCTTAAATTAGAATTCCATTACTTACCCCAATTTGTTCAATGGTTGCTTTAAAACACCTCACGCAGTTTTCTGTGTTATCCGGAGCGGGGCCCATAGGCCATGTTCTTGATTTTCATCACACCTGACACGGAAGCGTTCACAGTGTCCAGAGCCCTTGATGTCTGCCATGGGAGGAGGAGGAAGCCCTCAAATTCCTTGCAGCAGACATCAGCTTAGGTGGCAGCAGTCTTGATTTTTGGGTGGAAAGTTCTGTCTACAAAAGAAGCCACGGCCTCTGTGTCATAAATCTGGAGTGGACCCGGGCTGTGTCCGCTGGCAGCTGTGCCACGGCTGCCGCCGAGGTCGGAATCCTGCAGGCGGGGCTGACTCGGGGTTGTGTGGACCTTGTCGTCCCTGTGACAGCAAACTGCGATGGGGCTCGAGGGTGGCTGCGGGCCTGGGAAGTTCTGCACACGCGTGGCACGGTCTCTGAGGGAGGGCATCCGAGAGAGGGCATGCCTGACCCCTGATTCTGCCGAGATCCCGGAGGGGCGGAAAAAGACGAGCAAGCTTGTTTGGACAAAACGCTGCCAGTCGCTTTTCTGTAACTGGAAGTCTGTTCTGGTTACTTCACAAAGTGCTAACCTTTCAGACTTCTCATATATGACACGAAACCCTAGAAGAAAATAAAACTACTGCAAAATATGTGCAGATTATGCATGTTGGAGGTTTTATTGGCAAAGAATGCAATACATCCCTTTGTTGTAACTCAAATTTATTTTTATGAGCCTTTTGGTAAAATTTCTGACAAATACATTACTCTGTAAGATATAAGGTCTGTTTCCTAGGCCAGAGGGGTTCGCCATCTACTCGAGTGAAGACCTCATTTATCTGGTATCATCAACAGTGAAGCATCGTACCTATTTTCTGGATAAACCCTATCAATTCCATCGAATACCAGGACTTCACATTGGTCTAGTACCATGAAGAAGAACTGTCTACAGTGCCTCGTTTGAGTGGTGCAGAAACCCTAATTTCCTAGTTTGTTTGATAGCAGGTAATAACCACCACTGATTTTGAGCTGTTTTTGCTTTCAGGTCAGAGTAATTTTCTTCTCCTATTGTGTCTGTTAACATCCCTTTACACTCTGCTGCCACTTCTAAGTTGTTGCGTAGGACTGTGAAAATACACACACACACACACACACACACACACAAAACCAGGTTCCTTAGAATAGTGTGTAAAATAGGCTCCAACAAGTTTTGAATGAGGGCCTCGGCTTTGTGACAAGCTATTTTCCTTTAAAATTTTAATAAGCGCTTTCCTTATTTCTAAACTTACCTTCCAGAGAGACAGGGTTTCTGCAGGCCTTACCTGCAGGTGACACAGACAGTTAGTTCCTGCATACAGAAATGTGTCTGAAGGTAAGTGTGGATGGCTGGTTCTCCTTCATAGGATGTGTCTACTTACTTGCTGATTGTGTCGTAGTGTGGCAAGTAAATCTTGATTTACTACAAAATATGTAAAAGTTTGGCCAAAGCCACACACAGCATAAGATCATGGACAACAAACCAAATGTGGAACACTTCTAGAGTGCTAGTTATATGTTGGTTCAGTGTTGGTCCTGTGACTGGGGCTAATTTTTGTTGTCAAATAGGACCCACAGATTATGGAGGTTTGAATGAAAGGGAAACAGTGGTCTAGATTCAGTGCATTCCCAATGTAACTACTTTGGTTGAGTGTGTACCAGAATCAAAAAGAGAGAAGGAAGCTCAACCTGGCCTTTGTGCAGGAGGAATACACACATTCATGGAGTGGTTCATATTTAAAATTTTTTTTATTTTAAAGAGAATAAAAAATTAAAACATTAAAAAGATACAATTTCAAAACAAGATGATAGGAAATTAACAATGGTTGTTATATTCAGTATTACTATCTTCAAAGTAGCTCTTCAGATGACCAGATACAAGCATGCAAAATTGTTAAAAAAATTAAGCATTAACTGTTCCTCTCAATAAAACAGTAGAAATTATCTTAGCTATCTTGTGTATGTATATATATTTTTTTCTTCCCTTCTTTCTTTCTTTTCTCCTTTCCCTTGTCCCAGTTGTTCTTTTCTTTTGAGTAGTTTCTTTCCCTTTTACAATATCTACTGTACATTTTGAATTTTATTTACTCTTTCAGTTTCTTACACTACGAAGATGGCCATATTTTTTTAATTAGGCAAACAAAACATTTATTGGAGAAAAAGCAAAAAAAGTCACAAAAGATGTACTTAATCATAGTATACTACTGCAGTCATGCACACCACAGCACGCAGTATTTACCTGATCTTAGTAAGCAGAATCATAAAATGGGTTAACTCAACAACTGTGGTATAACTGACTGATAGGATGAGGAGGGTAAAGCGTATTGGAGAAAGCTAATATCCTCCTTTCACATGGGAAGTCAGCAGCAACGTGGATGAAACTGGAGGCATTACACTTACTGGGCAGGATAAGCCAGGACAGAAACACAAATATGGGTAATCTAAGGCTAAATAAATTGCCCTCACAGCTGGAGACAGCAGAACAGTGGTTGCCAGCAACTTAGGAGGGCAGCAGAAAAGGAAAAAAGAGAGAGGCTGGTTCTTAGGCACAAAAATACAATTAGATCAGCGGAATAAGTTCTAGCAATCTATTGCATAGTCAGGCGGCTGTAGTTAACAACTTATTATATACTTCAAAGTAGCAAAAAAAAAAAAGGATTTTGGCTGCTCCTCATACAAAGGAATGGTAAGCATTTGAGGTGATGGATATGCTAATCACCCTGATTTGATCCTTACATGTTGTGTATGTTGTATACATGTATTGAAATATCACACTGTACATTGCAAATAGCTACAATAATTTTGTATGAACTGAAGCATTTGAAAAAGTCAACAGGTAATGTCTAAAATGAACGAGTCAAGAGGCAATGTTTTATTCACATTAAGTAGAGACTTGAGGTAAAGCAGGGAAAAATCACTCGGAGATGGCTGTGGTTCCATCTGGGTGGGATGGGAAAGGCGAGGAACTGCCCTTTTCAGTGACACACATTTGAGAGCATTTGACTTTTGAACTTTGATAAATTTGTAAGCTGAAACATTAATTATAAATTGTTGTGGATGGGACAAGAAAAGGGATTGAAGAGCAAAAGATCAAGAAGGAGCGATTCGTGAGGAGCGGCTGTTGACAGAGCCAATTACAGAATATACTCAGCGAGAATAAGATGAAACACGGGAGATAAAAGGCTCTGGACCAAGAGGTCCCGGTAAGGCATTCAGAGGAGAAAGGCTGCAACCAGGAAGTCCGCACACTCACAGCGGCTTCCGGCCCGGTGCTCCCCCAGTAACAAAGCCACTTCTGTCTGGGGAAACCACCGCCAGCAGGGCAGGGAGCTGGAGGCCTTTAATTGGGCTGGAGAACGAGTGGCCCCGTGAACTCTAAATGCCTCCAGCAGGCTAGGGCATGCTTTTCCTTTGCTCCAGTCTTGGCCACCCATTGACGGCTTCATTCTGCAGGGCTCTCAACAGGCATTGTTGGTCTCTTGGCATCTTTCCCTCCTCTGGGTCCTGGGCCATCTTTGTTCCCATTTTCTGTCCCATCCTGACACCCTCTGGACCCGTGTTCCATGCTTTCAGTGGACTCTCTCTCCATCAAGGTGTTTCTATTTGGATTCCTCTCCCTCAGAACCAACAAGTGACTGGCCAGCTAATTAATAATCTCATAATAAAATTCGTGATAGCTGAAGACTGACAGTCAGATAGGTTAACGCTTTCCATTAACATTTCCCAGTTCATAGTAGCTTTCAGAGCTTCAGCTCAGAGGAATTGTTTATCTGGGTGTCAGCATCCAGAGGGCAGGGACTTCTTTTGGGACACCGCTGGTTTCCTTGAGACTGTCCTATGTAAGAAAAGTCCACACATAAGGCCAGTTTCAGGGCTCCCAGTCAGATACCCAGCTTTGGTATTGATCTTGCCTCACCTTTATTGTGCCTCCCTCAGCATTTAGAGAATCCAGTCTATTCTGCACAATCTGTGGTTGTTTACAGGTACGTTTGCCTCAGACAGGTCACAGGTGTGTCCTTTGTCCTTCTGGACAGGGCTGCAACCCCCTTAAGGGCAGGCATTCTGTTGTCAAATGATGTGATCACTTCCTTTATCATCCACAAATGTCCTCCTTAACTAGCTTCTGAGGTTTGTCTAAAATGGGAGCAGGGCCTTTCAGTTAAGAAACTCATTTTATATGTGAGATGAAGCACTGATAAAAAGGAAGATTTTAGTCTCTGCCTGTAACACAGAGAACTGAGGAGGGTGCAGCCCAGGGAGCCTGAGGCATGGAACAGTTGTGCCTAGCAAGAATAGATTTCTGACACGATGGGGTCACACTGGCTTTCTGGAACATCAGTCACCTACATGGAATTCTGGGAATTCAGTTGTGTTAAAACATTTTTCTTTGCTTTGACCATCCACACTGGGTACAGAAGAGTGAAGCACTGGGAAATGACTTGCTTTACCTGGAACCATCAAAGTCTCACCTCATGCACGGAGCAGAGTTGTTATGGCATAGTGGAAAAACTTGAGCTGTGTCTTGTTCTGTTTGGTGATTTTAAAATGCCAGAGAGGGTGAATGGTTGGTTCCTAGATAAACCTAGGAATAAAAGTGGTTAAATTTCTTACCTGAGCAACTTAGAAATAGCTAAGAGAGACAGTTATAGAAACTGCAGATATGGAATATGTAGATATGGAATAGATATAGATGTAGATATAGATATAGACATGGAATTTTTAAACACTAAGAAGAAATGTTACATTTTTAAAATATTAAAATATGAAACATGCTTTCCTATTATTTAAAGGGCAAAAAAGAAGAAAATAAAAATGCCCATATTAAAGGGTGAAATTTAAAGGACTAGAAGAAGCATGTTAAATATTGTCAAACCTTTATGTTTGAAAATACATACACATATATAATATGTCATGCATTTTCAAATATTAATGGGATCATACAGTACATATTGTTGCAGAATTTGCTTTTCTACTTAGTACATTGTCTTTCTGTGCTAACAAATTTATTTGCTTTATCATTTCTAAATTTAAAAAAAACATTCTGTTGCGTGGATATATATGACAAAATTTGATTTTCTACTATTGAGTTGTTTCTAGTTTTTCAGTATTATAAGCAATGCATTATTGCATATTATTGACATTTTGAATTGTATTGTGATGCTGAATATTAGGTTCCTTATTTTTTATTGCTATTTGAAGTTATTAAGAAACTTTTAGCTCTTGTTTGTAGGAGAGGCATAGGCCACAAGAATTCAAGATAAAAGAGAAGCTGGACTTAAAGTGGAAGCAGGTGAACTGGAGCGGTGGAGAGGAGCTGCACATGCACCTGTCAGCAGAACAAGTGACTCAATATTTAGGAGAATTAAAAAGATTTTTACTGATTTAATAAATGAACAAAATGCACATTTTTTACAGTTTACTTCACAGTTTTTAAAGGTGATAGAAGCAATTCTGAATATTCTAAAAGTAGAATGCAACCCAGGTGTGGGTGTAAATGTTTTCTTGTTCCTTTCCATATATGCAGAGACAGCTTGATGCTATGTCTATTATTTCAGATATCTCCTGATCCTCCACAAGGGTCTTCCAGGGAAGCAAGGAAGGACCTTAGGAAAAATGTTAAAGCCTCTAAAGTTTGCACTGAAATGTAAATTTATTTTCAAAAAAGATAAGCAACAACAACAAACATGGGTTGGTTGTTCTCAAGCTACATGCATCCAAGAAGATCTGTGACTCCCCTGTCCCCTGCGGGCCACCGCCCACTTTGGCTGTGGAGCCCTTGACTTGGGCAGGATGACTGAGAGCAGAATTGTTACTTCTACTTAATTTTAATTAGTTAAGACTCTGTGGAGATGGGAAGGTCACCTAGGGATAAGGTGAAAAGGAGGGGAAGGGGAAGTAAAAAGTCAAGATGTGACCATTTGTATGTACCAATTCTCCACGATGAATGCATTTATTATGTACAACAAACATATACTAATAAGACAGGGGGGGTATTTAAAAACTGAAGCAACATACTTTCCCTATAATGAACTTGATTGCTTTGGTAGGTGTTATGGCTTGTGTTTAGATGTCCCCCCCCCAAGCCTCATGGGATCATAAGTGGGGCTTTTTCTAGAGTATGGGACGCTGGGATTGATTCATGGTGCACTGCTGGGATCAAGGGCACTACGATTAAGGGTGTGAGTGCTGCCCGCTCTAAATAGCCTGGATAAGACATAAGGGCTAAAAGAGCTGTGGTCATCCTTTGTTTCTTTGCAACCTTCTGCCCACCATAAACCGTTTTTCCTCTGTGGTCTCTCTCAGCCATGCTACCTGGCCTGGGTACCAGCTGATTATGGACTGAAAGCTCTACAAATTATGAGCTAAATAAACTTTTCCTTCTTTAACTTTGGGTGTTGGGTATTTTGTCTCAGCAATGAGAGAAAAGGAACCAAGACAATGAATGAAATATTTCATAAATTAAAATTAATGAATTTAAAGAAATGAAGTCACTGAACAATTGCCCAAATGTGAGTGTTCAACAGTATAAAAGATAAGTTGATTCAAGGTTTATAAAAGTTGCAAGAAGTTTTGATACCGTGCAACATAGGAGATACTGCCCAATTAATACTATGGATACATTTTTCTCAAAGGATTTAGACATTTACAGAAGAAATATTGTAAATTTGTGGCTTCCCATTAAAATTGAGATGTACATATTTTTGAATCTTTTTTGTCTGTCAAAGAACAATTTAAGCTGGATTTTGAAAAAAAGTAGTTTTTATCATGGATGGTGCTTCAACTATATCAGATTGAAGTACAAATTTATTGGAATTTTAAAATAAGGCACAATGTTGCCCTTATATGATATACATTGAAAACATTTGTTCTCAGTTTGCTGATGCAGATTCTATGAAATGGTTATGATACAGTTGTTAAAATTCTTTGATATATATATGTGCAAATGCTGTGAGTCATTTGCAGTTTATGGAACTGTTGAAAGAAATAAAAGACAATGAATTTAATGACCTCGTGTTCTTTGCCAGTGCTTATTGACTGAGTTGTGGAACAGCTTCACGGATTTACTGTACTTTCTACTCTGATTTTCTTGAAACAAAAAGGAATGTTTGCAAAATATTCAATTATCTAAGGTGGATGATGGCAATGACAGTTATAGTTCCTCAACAATATCATACTGCATACAAGTGAACTAAGTTTAAAGTTCTAGGAAAGGAAAGTTTTGTTCATTTGTTTGTTTGTTTATTTATTTATCTAAGGTCTCGCTATGTAGTTCAGGCTGGCTTTGCAGTCACTATGTAGCCTTGGCTGGCTTTGAACTTGCAGCAATCCTTCTGCCTCAGCTTCCCAAGTGCCGGGATTACAGTGTGCACCACCACACCGAGCTAGAAAGCTTTATTTGTGACCTAGCCAGATAGCAATTCATATTGAGATGAAAACTTTTCAAACTACAAGTAATAATTATTTGCATATTTTAATGAAATGAATCAATATACAATATATAGAATACTTTCATGAAAATTGGCTGCCAAAAATGGAAGGAAAATTTGACTACTTTGCTGATCTTGGTAAATTTAATATTGGCTTTCAATTTATTGAATATTTTTTCTTTTTTAAAAGATAGTGTCTTGTTATGTTGCCCAGTTTGGTCTCAAACTCAAGATCCTCCTGCCTCAGTCTCCTGAGTCTGGGATAGCATGAGCTAGGATAACAGACATGCTTCCTCGTGTCCAGCAATTAAATATTTTAAAATTTTGATGTTAATAATCTTGAGTGGACACAGAAAAGACGGAATTTACTTAATTTGGGCAGATGTAGCTTTAAATTTGGCAATACCTTTGCTTCAACATCAAAGTAAATGTTCTTAAAAAAGAAGATAAATATTTGATGTGGATGCAACTACAGCGGTACTTCCGGTTTATGAACTTCATTCATTCTGTGATTCTGGGGAAGAGGGCCATAGTCATATTCACCACCCCATGTGGAGCTCATGAACAGAAGAGAAATGTTGCTGAACACTTCTGTTTGGGAACCCAATCATTATGAACGGAGGCATTCATAAGCTGAGATATTACTCTACTTGGTGAAAATGATTTTTCAATATCTGATTCAAGTTTATGTCTGTGTGTTTGTTGATATGTTTTGATTCTTTTACCCCTAAAAATAAAATTAAAAAATATCTGATTCAATGATTGGAAAAATTTAAGTGTGCTTGGAATAACCCAGGTATAGGCATCTATTTTGTAATTATAAATTTTGTTAAATCTAAATCAGATAAATTATTTCGCAGTATATAAATTGAAATATTTTGTACACATGAAATACATTACTGGATTTTGAGGATTTACTTCAAATGAAAGAATATAAACAACTCAGTCATTTTAATGTTGATTGCACTTGAAATTATAATATTTTGGACATATTGGGTTGAGTAATATATTAAAATTAATTTCATGTGTTGCTTCTTTTTTACTTTATTTTAATATGGTAATGGTACGATTTTAGATTTATACATAGCTCACATTATACCTGTTGCACAGTTCTTGCCTCAAAGTCCTGGCACTGTGGATTTCTGATTACATATAGAATCATCTGGATCAATGTCAATTGCTGTGTGATGCCAAGTTGTCTGTCAGCCACTCACATTCTCATCCTGTTGTAAACCAGGGCATCTGTTTGTGAGATGTCCAGTCACAGTTTAAAGTTCAGATGTGGGCACAGAACTGTGCAGGGTGGAACTGAACTAGTGAGTGATTTGGGACTGGTTATCATTTTCTTCAGTCAACTGACTGAGAGAATAACCAGGAATCAGATCCTACAGGCATATGTCGGTATTGATATGCTTACTTGTGCGTGAAAACAAGTGGGCCACAGTGGCGGGGCCTGAGAAGGTGAGGCTGCAGCTGGGTGCACAGTCTCAGCTCTTGGAAGAGCGTAGAGGCCAGCCAAAAGCAACACATCCTGAGCCTGGTTACAGAGAGATAGTCACTGGCTGCAATTCAGGGAGGAACATAATCTGGAATTTTCTATCTCTGCTATCCACCTTTTCCACACTTTTTTGGCATTTGGAGCCAGGCCAGATTCAGGGCATTTGTAGTCATGACATCTTGTGAAAAGCAACTATTGGGCTTCAGTCAGAAGAGCTGGGTGGGAAGCTCTGCCTTACCCTTTACTGAACACAGTTCTTTGGGTGGATGACATGGTAATGTGAATTAGATCAGTTGGCCCCTAAGAAACCTCATAGAACCAAGATTTTATACAGCCAGATCTGCAACTAGGTAAAACTCACTTAAAATCTCAATTCCATTCTAAGAATGGGACTCAAAAGCCATTATTTTCTTTCTTCTTCATCAAAGGAAAAAAGTGTAGAAAAATATACTTGTGCAGTATCTTATTTATAGGGAGTCACTATTACATTGCTTAAGAACTGCTTGATATTTTGCTTATCAAAAACAAAGTTCCAAGAAGGAGGGTTTCAGAATGCTCTTACGGTTCTGCTTGCTCTTCATTTGTAGGTGTGGGACCCTCAATATAAAAAAATGCATGTCTAGTAGCATTATGGAGAAAGTGGCCAAGGAGTCATATTTATTTTTCTCACTCGTTCAACAAGACCATCAAGTGTTAGTCTGAAGTAACTTTAAGTGGTGTTAGCAGTGGAAACCAGCTCTCCAGGGTAGATAATTTTTATGCTAATTTCTTGCACCTCAATGTACACAGTTGTTATAGGGCACGTAGATGATCTATCCACTGAATGAAGAAAAATTATTCCAAATGATTATTGATGAGTTAATCAAGATAACCATGTCAACTTTCTTTATCCATTAGTGGTAACGTCTGTAGCACTTCACAATCATAATAATAAAAGAGTGAAATGCTAATGGGCGAGGTAATCAGACCTTAATGAAGAACAGTGAAAAATCTGCTTTTTAAAATAGTTTATAGTTTTCATAATCACTAAAGTGGTCAGTGGGTCCCAGGATTCTTCATATTTCATAATGTATGGTTGCAATTTTTTTCTTCATTTCAAAAATAGTTGAATTTTCCTAATAGAAGAGAGAGTAGAAATAAATGGAAAGGGATTTTTCTTTTTAAATGAATATATATTTAAAAAGCTATTTGCATTACAATTGTGACCTAAAATGGGGGGAATTTTTTCCATTATAAAAACTGACAGTTATTCTTTTATACCTTTCCTCCCTTACTTATAATTTCACTCTAATTTGGCAATTTTTATTAATATGAGCTTAGGTATGTATGGACTTGCAACTTTATTATAATTACTTATGATCTTTTATGGTTTTAATTTGTATTGACTGATTCTGATACCCCAGGGTCCTGCCGTGATGACCTGAGGACATGCCAGATACAACCCACTTTTGAAGAAAGCAGTTTAAAGTGATCCTTTATGACTATGTCATTATAATTTATATAGTGTGATCTCATTACTATGGCACCATTAACAGAATATGCGAGGGCACGGCAGCTGATTTGAAGTGACCCAGTTATCTATAGTTTAATCTCCTAACACATAAGGTGATTTGACACAGGAACACTGCCCTCAAAGACAAAGAATCCCTCAGATTCTTCGGGCACCTGACTTGGGGACATACCAAGAGAGACGGTACAGCAGGCAGAATCCACGGAGAATCAGAACCTTCAATCAGCAAAAAGCTTGAGGTGCGTGTGGAGTGGACAGTCAGTAGCAAGTGCACCTTCGCATAGGTCACGAGAACGGTGGTGTTACTGTCCGGCTGCTGTGTGGTCACTGGACTCTCTAGCGGATTGTCAGACCTATTCTTCAATCCTTGATGAACTTCCTTTTCTCCTAGGGTTTCCTTATGTCCATGGTTTTAAAAAATGTTGCTTGTGATTCCTTTTGGGTTCCAAGCAGCTGTTTCAGGGCCTTCACAAGAGAAGAGGGGGCTCCCCACTGGACAGGAAGCTCTCTGACTGCCAGCAGGATTGAAAAGTCCTCTTTTGCTTATTTTTTCCAGTGAGGTTTCACTAGAAGGAAGGGTTTTATTGCAGTTAAAAGTTTAAAAAACTTTGTTCTTTCAAAGATTTGTAGTTTGCATGTTCAAGAAAATCCACTGCAACTTTTGTGGAATACAATATTATCTTAAAATTGGTACTAACAGGGTGGTTGTGGTGGCACACATGGATAATCCCAGTATTCACGAGGCTGAGGCAGGAGGATCGCCAGGAGTTTGAAGCCAACCTGGGCTACATAGAATTGAAGGCCAGCCCACATTGCAAAGTGAGACCCTGTCTCACCCTCCACCCCACCAAATTGAGACTAACAGGTTTTTTCCTTTCCAATTCTTATGAGAAACCCCAAATATAAATAAAGAGAAAAATAAAAGGTAATAAGAAAAAGGGAGATAGATCTTTTGCAAAAGGTAAGGGGACCAAGAGAGGAAGGGGAGGAGAAAGGGATTAAAAAATGAATGGAGTGTGTTATGTACCAACTCCTCACGAGGAGTAATCATTGTGTAAGACAAACATGCACTAATAAAAAAATAAAAACTGAAAACAACAACAAAAAAGAAAAAATAAATGTGAATGCATATACCTATAACCGTTTTGTTTACCAGATGGCTTTTTTTCCTTTTTGCCTTTTTGAGACAGGGCTTTGGTGTACAGTTGAGGGTGGTCTTGAACTCACTTTGTAGCTCAGGCTGGCTCCTGCCTTAGCCTCCTGCATGCTGGGATTACAGGCGTGCACCACCGTGCCTGGCTCACCAGATGGCTTTTAAAAAGACTTTTTGTCATTGATTCTTCAGTGTGACTGGGCAGTACTCTCAAATATTGAAGGTGAGAATTACCCAGAAAACTTTGTACAGATAGTGGATTCTTTCTCTTTATTCTGTCCACATATCTTTGAAGACTGGCTCTTGGGGAAATTGGTATTTACTGAAAAATGCCACAAAAACTGCTGACTCTTTATCAAGTTTCAGTACCATTATACTGGAGAACGGAGGTACTGGTTGCCTATGGGGACTGTGGTTGGGAGAGAAACAAGGAGATTAGATAAAATGTAATAATAAGGGAAGAGAAAAAATTCTAATTTACAGTTGATTTATATTGGCCCAGGAAGCATGAATTAAGTAGAAACATTCTTATTCTACACTCTTAAAACTAACAGTTTGTAGGTTAGGTTAAAAAGTAAGTTAACATAACAGAAAATATTACTGTGAATAACTTGATTTGATGATCATTTCAATGGTATATATTTTGAAATATATTGTACAGCATGAATGTATATATTATATATATATACTTTTAAAATAAATTACATCTCAATAAAATGGAAAAAGCAAGGCAGAGGAATAACAATATATGTAGAATTTTCACTTTTTTTTCTAAATTTAAGATGTATGAATGTACTCTACCCAGTCTTGTATGCATGGCCTTTTCTTTGCCTATGTATCTTTGCCTTTAGACTTGCCTGTTACCTTTCTTTCACAGACCATACTAATCTAAATTTTCAAGTTTCATGATCTTTAAAGTTGGCTCTTAAAGGGATTTAAAGATGTTGTCAAAGCTGTCTGATGAATAAAAATTCTTCCAGAATCTATAATTTTATGAAAAAAATGTTTAAATTTTACACTTATCTTACCCATACTAGATTCAGAGGCAATTCAAACATTCAGCTATGCTTTTATAGAACAGTTCTTTCCTTCCATTCATATAGCACTTATATTGGCTTCTATAATACTGATTTGCTGGGCATGGTGGTGCACATCTGTAATCCCAGCACTGTAATGAGGCTAAGCAGGAGGACTGCAGTGAGTTCAAGGCCAGCCTAGGCTACATAGTAAGAGCCTGTCTCAAAAAGAAAAAGGTTTATATAAAAAAAAATCTTGATTAAATTACATAGGTAAGGGAACACACAAAACCAGCATGAATCGATTTGGAAATGAATGCAATTGACTCTTGGTAAGCAGGCAGCTTAACTGGAAGAGCACCCTGAGGAGCTGTCTCTACTTGCAAGAATCCAGTGAGATTTGGTCATCAATCAGTGTGCATGTAGAGGGTGTGGAGAACATTGTTTAATTTGGTGCATTGATTAAGTACAGTTCAGTTAAGAAAACTTCCATCACATATTATCTGTAGATACATAGAATAGGGTTTTAGACCTTCAATGGAAAGTGGATTTTTATTACCTATTCATAAAATATACTCCATTTTGAGGCATCAAGCTCTGTTTCTGATATGCTAAATTTTACTACATAGTTTTTCTACTAATACAGAGCTGTGATAACAGCCAAGTTGGGTGGAAAGACTTGTTTTGTGTGTGTGTGTGTGTGCGTGCGTGTAAACCAGCATTCTGTTTTATTATATTAAAATATATTTTATGCAGTCTTGTATACTCAAGTTTCAGAAGTAAGAGAGTGGAAGATGGTCAGTCTGGGTTTATAAAATAAATGTATTTTTTTTTATTATTTT
>NW_004955425.1:16145905-16163902 GCF_000276665.1 Chinchilla lanigera | reverse complement strand
TTTGTTTTTTTTTCTCCGGTACCGGGAACCGAACTCACGACCTTGCGCTTGCCAGGCAGGCGCTTTTGCCGCTGAGCTAAATCCCCAGCCCCAAAATAAATGTATTTTTAAAGCAATGAAACCCTATTTTATAACATTGAAGTGCACAGTATAGCCAAGGTAGCCTTAAATTTTATTTGTAATAGATAATTTCAATGACCTTATCGTAATATTTCAATTGTTGGTATTATTGATATGTAAAGAAGCACGTCTTAACACTCAGTTTACTGACTGAATGACTGAAGTATATGAATACTCCCAGAGTAGTGAAAAATATTTTAAAATCTTTCTTTCTACAAAGCTTTAAATGCTAATTTTCTTTCTAAATCATTTAATTATTTAAAAATAGTTGTTTAAACTGTCAGAGTTGTGTCACCTGTTATTTACGCTGTCATGATGTGGGTTCCAGAGTCAGAGTGAGTTCACGTTCCAGTTCTATCACTTATTAGTTTGAAATACTGGAGTGTTGGCGAAGTTAGATAAACATCTGTTTTCCCACTGAAAATGGGTATAATAGTAATTCCTACTACACAGAGTTGTAATGACAATTAAATATACAGGTATTTTTAATATAATAGATAATACTTATTAGTAGTAGATAATATCACATTTAAAAAGCTATCCTTTCTCCACTGAACTGCCTTTTCATCTTTGTCAGAGGTTAGTTTTCTGAATATGTATGAATCTATATTTAGACTTTAAGGCATATTCTACTGATACAAGCGTCTACCTTTAGGCCTGTTCCAAACTGTCCTGATGCAGCTATATGTTAAGTTTGAAATTAGCAGTGTCAGTTGGCTAACACTGTTCTTTTTCAAATTTGTTTTGGCTGTTCTAGACTCTTGGCATTGCTATATAGATTTTCAAACCAGCTGATCAATTTCTAAAATATACTTGCTGAGGTTTTGATTGTGTTTGTATTGAATTTATAGATTAAGACAAAGAAAATTTACATCTCAACAATATTAAGACTTCTAACTCATGAACAAAGTATACCCCTTCACTTGTTTATCTTCTTTAGCTTCTTTCACCAATGATTTACAGCTTTTAGTGTGTGAGCATTGAATATCTTTCATCAGATTTTACCCTAAGTATTTCTTATATTCGATGCTATTTACATAGTATTGTTTTATTAAATACTTTTGATTGTTCATTGCCAACTTATAGAAAAATAATTGTTTTTTTTTTTTTACACGGATCTTGGATCCTGTGACCTTAAAAAATTTGTGAGTTCTAGTAGCTCTTTTGGGAATTCCTTTAGATTATATGTGTAGATGATCATACCATTGTGTATTAATAGAGTTTATATTTTCTTTTGCAATCTAGGTGCCTTTTCTTTTTCTTGCCTTATTCCCCTGACTAGAACACCAAGTACAATATTTTTAAAAAATAATTTAAATATCCTTGAATTGATACTGATTTTGGCAGGGAAGTATTTAGCCCTTCACCATTCAGTATAAAGTTAGCCATAAGTTATTATAAGTAACCTTCATAAGATTGGGGAATTTCCTTCCTACTTTTTTATTGGTAAAGCATTTTTATAATTGTATACAGAATTCTGTCAATGCTTTGTTTGTATCTATTCAGATGATTGGTATAGTTTCACTTGTTTAGTTTGTTGATGTAGTAAATTATAAAGAATTGATTTTTTGATGTTAGACCAATCTTGCATTCTTGGGATGAACTCCATGTGGTCATGATATATTCAACTTTATGTGTAGCATTGTATTCAACTTTTGGTCCTTTTGAATTTGTGTTCCTGAAGTACACTGGTCTGTGTAGTGGGCTTTTCTTGTAATGGTTTTTTTGGTTTTGATATCAAGGTAATGCTGGTTTTGAGTTAAGAAGTATTGTTCCCTCTTCAATTTCTCAAAGAGTTTATGTAGAACTGGCATTATTTCTCCTTTAAGTGTTTGACAGGATTCACCATTGAAACCATGTGGACTAGAGTTTTCTCTGTGAAGTTTTAAACAATAAGTTTAATTTTAAAATAGAGTTAGAGATATCCAGAGGATCTTACTTTAGAGTGAGTTGTGGTAGTTTCTATATTCAAGCAGTTTATGCATTTTACTATGTTGAATTTATAGTAATAAAGTTGTAATAGACCCTCATTATCTTAGTAAAAATTGATAGAATTGGTGGTAATATCACTCCTCTCATTCTTCACATTGGTATTTTGTGTGTGTGCGGTACCAAAAATCGAGCTCATGACCCTGCACTTGCCAGGTGGGTGCTGTGCCTCTGAATTGTGTCTCTGGCCCCACATGGGTATTTTATGTCTTCTTTTCTTTTTTTCTTTTAAGTTGTGCTAGAAATTTGTTGATTTTATTGATTTTTCTCAATTGAATTTTAGATTAACTGGTTTCATTTTGGTTTTCCACACTTATTTCCTCTCTGATCACTAGCATTTTGTCTCTTCTATTTAGTTTAGACTTATTTTGTTATCCTTTTTATTATTTAATATGAAACCTGAGAACATTTATTTAAAGTCTTTTAAAATTTCTGACACTGGCATTTGTTCAATAAATTTATAGTAATTTCAAATGACACTTTGAAGTATGTCTTCTGTTTTTCAAATTTTTAGGAATTTCTCAGAGATTTTTTTTGTCATGAATTATTTCTAATTTAATTACATTGAGGTCAGGGGGCACACTTTATATATAGGAATCTTTTAAATTTATTGAAACATTATTTATGGCAGAAAGGTGCTCTATCCTGATAAACTTTTTGTGTATATATATGAAAAGAATGTGCATTTTTCTGTACCATGAGGTGTTTTATAAGTGTCAGTTATGGTAAGTTTGTTGATAATGTTAAGCCTTATAAATTGTCAAAGAGTTCACAAAATTTTCTGTAAAGAGCCAGATAGTAAACATTTTCAGTTTTGTGATCAGACAGTGTATTTCACAACCACTAAAATCTTCACTTGTAGTCAGATGATACAGAAATGCGCATGGCTGTGTCTAACCCACAGTAGACTGGATTTGGACCAAAGGTTATCATACTAACCTATGTTTTACAGCCTTGCTGATTTTCATTGTCCTTGTTCTATTAATAACTGACAGATGAGTGTTGTAGCCCCCAATCATAACTGCAGATTTGTTTTTGTCTTCTTTCAATTTTATCAGTTCTTGTCTCATGTATTTTGGAACTGTTCTTAGGTGCGTAAATGTTTAGATTGTTATATCACCTTTATGAATTGCCCTCCTTATAATTACAAAATATTTTCTTTATCTTTGGTAATACTTTTTGATCTGAAAGCCACTTTGTCTGATATGAATGCAGGCGTTCCAGCTTTCCTTCCGTTAGGGTGTGCATGGTGTATCATTTCTCATTCTTTCTTAAACTAGTCTATCCTTGGGTCAGGTTTGCTTGCTTCTCTTCCAGAAGGTGAGCCACCTGGGCCTGCCTGAAGATGAACCTGCAGCTTCCAGCTCCATCAGTGTCCTGTTGGGCAAGTCTTAGTTACTCAGGCATAAGCTAGGAAAGTATTGTGGATGACCATTAATTTCACAGCCTCTGAATAGTAGTTTTATTTGTAATAGAACTGGTAGACCTTCAATGCCTTTATTTCCATCCACTTCAGCTTTAGCTGGAAAGAGAGAGACATTTTTATTGGTCTGCTAAAACCCCACAGGAGAGGAAGGTAGGGAAGGTGATATTGCCTGGAGGTTGGCTCTTGTTGTCTCATAAAGAACTGATTCTGAACGCTGGATTTGCCTTTTAGCTTATTTAACAAGAAACAGAATTTTCGTGTTGCCTATTTGGCTATAGTAAAAATACTGTTTGCTGTTAGCAAGTTATTTTCACAACAGATATTTGTATGTTTTGTGACCGAGTAAGATAAGCAGCATCTTTCTGTCCCCATACTATCTCTGACTCTCACTATGCTCCAGTCTCACCTTGAAAACCAGGCAGGTTGTGTGTGTGTGTGTGTGTGTGTGTGTGTGTGAGAGAGAGAGAGAGAGAGAGAGAGAGAGAGAGAGAGAGTAATGGGAGACTCTGGGAGAGGATGAGCTGAAGGAATGAGGTGAAGAGATATATGGCTTATCTTTCCTGCTAAGATTAAAAACATCATAAGTTTAGTGGGTGGTTTTACAATTCATGTTAAATTGAAGCATCTTTTAATCCAAAGGCCAACAGAGCTCATCAAATAGGTCATGTATTTAAATACAAATTGGCTTGACTACCTTCCCCACACCACAGTCTGACCCAGTCATTGGCTATAAAGTCTTGGAGATCATGTACATTTGATATTTCCTATAGATGGTTCTAAAAAACTATTTTGGGACAAAACAGACTAAATGACCAAAAATGGTGACAAGGCCCCAGGTCCCCTAGAAAGTACTAGCAACAACAACATAGCTGTCTCCCATTCCCTGGTCTCTCAAAAAGAAGCATAGCTGATGCCTTAGATATTTATTATATAAGAAGCGAGGTAGGTGAATTTCTTCAGATACTCTGGAATTCCCAGGAATTTGTGCAACTTGTACAATTATAATAATTTTCATCTAGGTGAATTCTCATCTACAGCATCGTCATGTGAGTGACAATTATTGGTTTTGTGTTTCTACTTCTTTTTGGTTATTTACACATCTAGTCATGGAGAAATTCAACTATCCTTAATGATGCAGTCTGTGTGTACTTCTAAGCAGAGACTTTGTTTCTGTGTTAACTACTTTCTAATTGCAAATGATGTGAAAGTTTCCTTGGACAAATGGGTGACTCGATGAAACATGTCAGTTTTAAACTGCCTGGAAAGAAAAAGTCTTCTAAGCTCATCTACAGCTAAGTATACCCCTCACCTCTACACCATGAGGTGTATCAACCTGTTCAATGTATTTGAAAGGAAAATTGTGAAATAGAGTTGACAAGAAGAGAGGAACGTCCACAAAAGAGAAATGAGCAGAGAGAAATCAGTCAGCACCTCAGAAGAAGGATGTGCTAGGTGTCACATTTTATAAATGTTAACTAGCTCTTACTCTGACATTATGAATCTGATAGGCTTTGCAGTCTCAGTAGGGCAAAATGAACAGAAAATTTGTGCTAGCTTAACAGTCTTCTTCTATTTAGCAAGTGGCTTCAAAATTTCTTTCTCTCAAAACTTGATTTCTATATGGCCAGTTGGTTCTCTTCTGTCCTACAGCCTCATACTAACTCTTTTTGTTTGTTTTTTGAGACAGTGTCTCACTGCAGTTTAGGTTGGGCTTGTATACACTATGTATTCCAGGCTGGCCTCAAACTCATGGCAATCCACCAGCCTCAGCCTCCTAAATTCTGGGATTGTAGGCATGTGCCACCACACCTGGCCCCATACTAGCTCTTCACCTTACTCTACTATCTGGCATTTAGGGACCAAAGGAAAGAGAATGGATGCTTCCAGCAAGTAATAGTGTGTCCGCTCCAGTAAAACAATTCAGAGAAGGGTCTTGTGAAAATCTGTATGTATAGGAATCATCTTTATATGAGAATAGTAGCATGCGTAAGATGGCTGATGACTAATTGTGTTTTTCCAAACACCAGTAGAGTCAAGGCACTGTTGAAGGAGAATTCTTAACTCCTTCTCAAGGTCAAGTTGAAGAAGATAGGACATTTGTATCTTGAAAGAAGATTGTATTGTCTAGGCTTGCAGAGTATTCCTTCTCTCTCTTTATAACTGTAATTTGGTCCCCTTTGCCAGCGGTGGTATTACAGTTTTACAGTTTTCTTTTCCAAGCAAGGAAATCAGGGAGAGCAGGTGACATTCACCATGGGATGAGGCATACTGAGATACTTGAGGGTCTCTGTTTCTTAGTCTAGTGCAGCCAGCACTAAGGAGCTAATAAGGTGTTAGGATTTAAGAGCCCAAATTAGGAAGTAAGTGTGTAGATTTGACTCAAAATTAGCCAATACCCAAAGACTTCCTGAATAGGACTCTAATAGCACAGGAAATAATAGCAAAAATCAACAAATTGAACTATATTAAACTGAAAAATTTCTGTACAGCAAAGGAAATACTAATAGAATGAATAGATAGCTACAGAATGGGAGAAAATCTTTGCCAGCTATTCTTCCAGCAGAGCATTAGTACCTAGAATATATAAAGAAGTAAAAAACACCAAAAAAATCAGGTAACCCAATCAGTAAATGGGCAAATGAATTGAACAGACACTTCTTGAGACAAGTACAAATGGCCAATAACTTTATGAAAAAAATGTCTAACATCTTTAGCCACCAGGGAAATGCAAACCAAAGTGACACTGAGATTCCCTCTTAGCCCAGTTAGAATGTCTGTCATGAAGAATACAATTTAAATGCAAAACAGAGTAAATGCTAGTGAGGCTGGGGGAAAGGGGACCCTTTTAACGCTTCTGGTGGGAATGTAAATTAGAAAGTCACTATGGAAATTAGTAGGAAGTTCCTCAAAAAACTCAAAATGGGGGCTGGGGATTTAGCTCAGTGGCAAAGCGCCTGCCTGCCAAGCACAAGGTCGTGAGTTCGATTCCTGGTACCAGAAGAAAAACGAAAAACAAAAAACAAAACAAAACAAAACAAAAAACCCCTCAAAATGGAGCTACCATTTGATCCAGATACACCCGCGGTGGTATATACCCACAGGAATGAAAGTCAGCACGCTGCGGAGACACCTGCATGCCTGTGCTTCTCACAGCGCAATTCACAGCAGCCAAGAAATGGAACCAGCCCAGGTGCCCATCAACAAATGACTGGATGAAGAAAATATGGTGCATATACAAAACAGAGTATTATTCAGCTGCAAAGACCAATGAAATTTTGTCATTTACAGGAAAATAGGTGGATCTGGAGATCATCATGTTGAAGAAAATAAGCCAGACTTAGACAAATACTGCATGTTCCCCCTGATATGTGAAATCTAAAGAGATAACACAAAGTAGAAGTGAGGCTATTGTTAGATATGATGAAGGGAATAAGGAAGACGGGTGTAAGGTTGGATGTGAAGGGGATGGATATGATCGAAACGTATTGTACATGTTGGATCCCCAGATGTAAAACTAGGGGGAGAACATGGCAAAGGGATTTAGATGGGCTGAAAATGATCAAAATAAATTATGTGTATGTATAAATCTACCAAAGTAAAGCTCAATAATCTGTATAACCAACACGACTAATTAAAAAAAGATGTAAAGAAAATTCTGCCTGAGCCAAACTTCTTAGGCATGGGATAAATATCTGCTTTATTGTACCTCTTGTATAATTTGGAGGTGGAACACCATATGTGAAGGTCCCCAATTATGGGAACTCTAGAAGTACCTCTAAACTTGAATTCCCTCCCTTCTATGCCCAATGAGACATGGCCCCCAGGAAGAGGGCAAAGGTGTTGACTCCAGGCAGTCAGTAGGTTCACCAGTCTCTCGAATTACTCACCCTTAGTCACTGGGCATTCGCTCAGTGTCCACTGTGAGCACGAATGAGGCTATGGGCTGTTAGCTTATGTCATTCTCTGATGTGCTTGCCCTCTTCCACTGCCCTCACTTCCAATGTCTACTTCATGTTTTGTAGCTACTGACAATGCAGTTGGGTTGGGTACTTACAAAGAAGGCCAGAATGAGCTCAAGGGTATTGCATTATTGCTGGAAGAGTGCTCCCATTAATAAAGTGGGCATTGTGTAATGTCATTCACATATTACTGTACAAGAGATGACGCAATGTAATGCTGGCCCTTGATTCACCCAGAGCTAAATGGGAGAAACGAGACTGGTCACTCCAAATCCCTGCATTCTTAGCACTGAAAATCATAAAATATTAGAGCTGGAAAATATCTCACCCAATCTCTTTTGTTTTTACCAGTGGAGAATCAGGCATGTGGAATTCTTCACTGAATCTATCAACTGGAATTTGGCCAATGTGCCTATTTCTACTCACAGAGGCAACATCTGAAAACAGATTGAGTCCTCTGCCATCTGCTACCACCCTTGGTAGCTAGAAGACAACGAATCTAGAGTTGTACCTAATAGTGCTTCTCATGCACTCCTTTCTCATGATTGGCCTTCTGGGTCCAGAAATTCTCTCCCTAAGGGTACAGGTATGTGGGACAAAGTTAGGGAGAATAAAAAATAATTATTGTTTTCTTATAATTTCATATGATTCATCACTGCATCAAGGTGAGCTCTCTAATCTTAGATCTCAGGTCTCTAGGGCGTAGGCCCTGCCTGCTTTGTTTTATACAGAGCTGTGAAGGTTGTTCAGCCTTGGTAGCAATCTTAAAGGCATGTTTGTGTTGGACCATTTAAAAAATGACATAGTCCCTGCTGGAGCTTGCACCTGTGTATTTGTGTATCTTCTGCCATATGTCCTTAATAAGGGAGGCAGCTAGGGATAATCTACAGTTTAGAACGAGTTCAGGCCACATAGTGTATGCAACATCAAGAGACGGAACATGTAGCTCGTAATTCATTTTTTTCTTTTGTCTGAATTATTTGTGTAATTGTTGGATGAACTATAAGAAGCTCCTTATGAGTTATTCTTGGCTTTGGCATGCATTGTTCAATGGACACACATTTGGCTTTGACTGAGTTTGGTCTAATAAAAAAGTCTTGGACCATGTCATCTTTCTCTAAAGAAGTTTTCTACTAAAGAGAGCTGCAAAACTCTAGGATACATGAAGCCAAATGAATCTGTTGACCTGAGATTGGCCATCACCCGTGTCTTGTTGTCAAAGACAAATTTGCCTGAGACTAAAAAAAATCAACTTAAGAGGACTCCCAAAAAAACCAGAGGTTGCTTAAAAACTAGCAGAGGTTGCTTCTGTTTTTGAGAAGAGCTTCCTATGTTTACATAGTGCAAAGTTTTGAAAATAGAAAATCTGGTCAGAAAGTTAGAGTCCAAGAGAAGAAATAGAAATAAAATGCTTCCTCTTACCTCCCCCTCAATCTTGTAAAAATAGACAGAGACTTCCTTTTCCACTTACAGACAGAGACAGTACTTTTGCTGTTGGGACCGAATTCTGAGGTTGAAATAAGCTGGATCACTGGTGGTAGGCCTCAGTTATAGTGTCTTGAATTTAGACCCATTCACAGGAGAATCATTTGTTTTGGAAATAGTGTGACACCCTGGGTCATGAATAAGGATAGGAGGTGCTTGACTCCATGCTAGAGTGCCACTTTTTAGCAGGCTACAGAACTTAGCTAGATCTTTCTATTTCTCTGGAAGTTGGGTGTTAAAACTCATCCCTGCCAATTACCATAGAGAGAATAAAGAGTCTTACAATGGCCTTTAAAAGGTTTATACATTTGAGAGGGAAAAAATGTAATTTTATTTTATTCATTCACTTATTTAATAAGCATCTATTCAATTTTTACCTCTGATAACCCATGCAATTTGCCGTGTTTGTGGAGAGTGCAATAGGAAATGACCAAGTCTTGGCTGTGCATGATCCTCCATAAATAACACATGATCCTGGAATCCTGGAATGTAATCAGCTCCTCAAGAGAGGAGGGAGTAGAAAGCTATAGGCATTTAGATTTGAGAAGGATCTGGCCAATCTGAGGAAAGCAGGAAAGGCTTTGTGATGGAGAAGACAGTAGGAATGGTGAGGAGGAACATTCCGAGGGGAGACATGTGTCAAAGCATTAAGGGAAAAGCATGGACATATATGGAAAACCATGAGTCCTCTAGCTGTAGGTAATACAGGCAATGAAGCAGGATGCTAGGAGCTAAGCCTGGATGGACGGCTTTGACGTTAGGCAAAGAATCTGACGTATTGAGCAGAGCAGTGAAGAGTCATGCTGATTTCATACTGTGAAAAAGAACTGTGTCATAGAAAAGTGTAGCTGGCAGACAGGTTGCGGGGGTAAAAGACAAGAGAGGAGAGGCTATTTAGGGTGTTATTGCACTAGACCAGACCACTGAAAATGAGAGGCAGAGAGACTAATGGGACAGAGAGAGAGAGAAAGAGGCAGTAGATACAAAATGAGACTATAGGTATAGGAGATACTGCAATGCTAAAAGGGGAACTGATGAGAGATGGAGAAAGTTGGGAACAGTACTTGCCAAAGATGACTTTGAGGACCTTTATCTTGTTGTAACTGTCCTTGGCTTATGATCAGGACCATTGCTGTTTAGAGAAACGGCTTAAGAGAAAACTGATTACCATGAAGACAATGTTTGGGGCTCATTCCTGGCAAATATAAGAGCTCCAAGGAAGTAGCCTCAGGTAGTATATTGTGGACCACATTGTGCAGGGGTTTGCTTGAAGGTGACTGATACAGAGGATGTAGGAGGCAGAGAAGATTTGCCTTCCAGGAACTTACAGTTGGGGAGGAAAAATACACACACACACAGCACTGGACACTATATAAGAAATAATGCAATGAATGGCTCAGTGTGTGGTCCAGAGTGTGAGTTATATGGACCTTTAAAAATTAACTTTATTGGTACACGTTTGTTATACATAATGATCACATTCATTGTTGGGAATTTGCACCTGCACATAACATATCTTGAGTCTTCTTTTTTTTAATATAGACATTTGGAAGCAAAACAGCAGGAAGGGGGCCAGCATTTTTGGAAGAAATGGTTGGTATAGGTGTTATGATTGAGGTTCTGAAGGATGGGAGAGAGGCAGAAGCAATGCAAAGGCTCATGGAGGCCGTGCACAAGGAGTGAAGAGACCCCCAGACAGCTGTTCCCCGGGAGCTGAGCGCAAAATCTCCATTTTGTCTTTGGGGACACGAGCAATGCGTGAGGAAAGAAGCACCTCTAGTGTCTGCTCCTGTCAGTGGTCACAGGGTTTGCGTGGTCACATTGTAAACACTGACCCCCGGCAATGAACTTCATAGTATTACTGATCTGTTGGAATGGGGGAGAAAAACAAAATTTCTACCTGCTTTGTCCAGTGACCAATAAATTCTGCTCAAAATTAATAAATCAAGAAATAGCATTATGAGCCCACTGTTTACAAATATAGCAGTGCAGAGAGGAGGCAGGCATGAGGGCAGGCTTCCAGTGGGTCAGAGTGCAGTGATACTGTGTGTATCACTGTGTGTATCATTACTATCAGCCTTATCATTTTTGACAAAAAACTAAAATTTAAGGCACCCATCTGATATTCATCCTAGGGGTGATAATTTGAGTGAATAAGCAAGACAGGACCCTGGCTACCTTGGATGGTTCCTCAGAAGGCTGTCTTAGCCAAACCGGCTTCCTTGTTTTTCCATTTCCATCTTCCTGCTGGTTCCCAAACTCGACTTGCACAAGCTCCTTTCCTTTCCCTGTTTTTTTTTTTTTTTTTTTTTTTTTTTATTTTTTTTTTGAAATCATGATCTATGCTTTCCATGTGAGTTTTCCCCTCCATCTGGCCCAGAGAAGTGTGACAGGCCACACCTCCAACCCTCACTCCACTAACAACTCCAAGGAAAGAAGCCCTGAATACTTCCATTTCAGTTTATTGCAAATTACTATCAGTATGTCTCCTATTCATGTTTACTAACAAGGTGGTAATAAAAATAATAATTGTGAAAAAATTCTTAAATCCGTCTGGTAGAGCTCTTGCCTTCATGGTGCAGGTCTGTGATTCTTAATTCTTTTGTCCATTCCTAGTCCTCTGACCTGATCGGATGACACATTCAGTCCTGGGAGCAGAAGATCCTGGGGCAGAGCAGTTAAGTGTCACAACAAGCTGGTTTGCCTTTCTAGGATCCCCCAGATGGAAGAAACATAAGAGAGTGCTTGTTCTACAAAAGAAAGGGTTTCTCTCCAGACACAAAGGATACCAGGTTTTTTAGTTCATTTTGAACATACCCTCCCTCCAAGCTTTTCTGCTTGTTCTGCATTCAACCTTCCTCCAAAAAAAAAAAGAAAGATCTTTAGCTTCTCTTGCTTTGGAAGACAGTGACAAAGAAAGGTACATCAGAGTGACTTACCCTGGGCATTTGGAAATTCATATCCAGCCCTGCACCTTTATTTTGCAGCAATCCCCAAGATGCAGCCAGGATAGAGCTGCAACATCAGTTTGAGAGGAAATCTGTAAAAGATGTTTACCTATCCTGGTCCACATCATTCCCCACAGTCCTTTCCCTGAAAAAGTCCCTGCTACTCCTACTAAGTTTCTACTGAGAAAAGCAGATGGATTTCTTTTTTCTTTCCTCTCTTTCTCTTCTTCCTGCTTGTACCAACACAGCTCCAAGCCCTTGCTCTAGGGCGTGGAGTTTACAAAGAACCTTTGTCTCGGGCAGATCCATCCGATTTGGAGGCTGGATGATCGGCTGGCTTGTTAGTGATCCAAAGCCCCAGGCACTCAGGTGGCCACATTTCTTTATCTGGCTTTTTCATAGCCAACAATCAGCGATAAATGGGACATAAATATTCATCAATAACCAATAAAAGCCTACACTGATTGCTCAGTCTTTGGGAACCCTTCATTTCTGAATGGCATCTACTTTTATCTCAAAGAAGTGTCAGATGTTTTAGGAACCAAACCTTGGTTAGAGCTCAGGCCCTGGGGGTGGGGGCGTTTCTGTGACTCTGGTGCATCATTTAGTGCCTTTCCTGACCCCAGAGGAAAGTGAGGTGGGGTTAGGACACAGCTATCTCCTGTCCCAGGATGACACTTCTTTGCTTAGTTTTGTTTTCTGGCTTTTCAGCAGAGTGAGTGAGAGAGGCAGAGCAGAGGGCCGGGGCTGAAGGGCCAGCCCTCCGAAGATGCTGGGCCCTGTGAATAGAGCCAGTGTGCTTTCAGGGAAAGGACTACAGGGCGAGGTGTCCTGGCTAGCTAGGCTTCCCTCAGGAAATGGGCACTTCCAGAGGCGTCCTTGTTGATGTCCAGTTGCTGTGTATCCAGTCACTGTTTATGCCCCTGGAGGGCTGCTTGGAAGAAGCTTACAAGTCGGGAGTGAACCACAGCAGGGGCCTGGCCATCGGCAGCTCCAGCCTCCTGTGAAGGCCACTGGCACAGGGAAAGAGAGAAGAGTCCGCCCAGCAGAGCTTCTCCCAAACTCGGATCTACAGGTCAATGAGTACTTCTTGGTTTTTCTCCCTGGACTATTTAATCGTTAGCTAAGACCTCTCAGGCTGGGATGATACTCCTTCAATGTGCCCTTTCCAGGATAATTTAATGGCAATTCAAGTTCATTTTGACCTTTGAGGCTGTCATCCCATGAAGAGATAGAACCATTCAAACTTAGTGTGTTTAGGATTGTGTTTTCCTGCTCTGAGCTGATTATCAAGTGGCTTTTCTCTTCTCTAACCACATGAAAGCCCTGTGAGTGGGCCATGTGAGTGAGACACTAGAGCTGGATGAACTTTATTAATTGTGATCTCATGTGAACATCCTGAATCACCTCAGTCTCTCCTACCTGAGCAAATGCACACGCCCCTTTGGATCTCTACTCTTTTCCTTCCCTGTTAGTCATGATTCCTGGGAATTAGCGTTCTTATTTGGGAGAGGTTTCCTGCCCTCTAGGGACACTCTTGAACACTTCCCTGCCTCCTTGAAGAAACAAGCCCAGTCCTACTGCCTCCTTGAAAGTTTGTCTGCCGGTAGGATGGACAGCAAAGATCTTGGAAATCTTAGTCTGGGAGGTTTCTGATTTCCAAGAAGAAGTTTACACAGTCCGGAGAGCTGTTGCCTTTTCCCCAAGCTCTTATCTGGGGACTAAGCTCTTGGCTACCAACCACAGTCTTCACTCCAAAGATAGCGGATGTGTGCTCAGAGTAATGAGGCTCGGGAGACTGAGTCTCCTTAGTTGCTCTGGGCCAGATTCCCTAAGGCAGCACTGCCTCTCCAACACCAGTGTCTCCAGTCTCCCCTTCCTGATTGGACATTTTTTAAATTCAATTTTAATTTTTTTATTATTACCTGTTTGCAGTACATACTGTTCACACTCCTCACGGGGAGCTGGTCCACACACATAACACAGCTTAGCTCTTTTTTATCCCCTTCCCTCCCCTCCTCCTTCTCCTTCCATCTCTTGGCTTCCTTCCCATTGGCAAGTGATTTGTCTTTCTACTTCTTATTTATCTTTAGTTTGCTCTTTGTATTTTAAGTTTCTCATGGAAGGGAAACCCTGCAATATTAAAAGCTTATGTGTCTGATTTATTTCATTGAATATTATGGGCTCAAGGTGCATCCATTTTCCTACAAACTCAGATTTATCCTTCTTTATGGTGGAATAATGCTCCATTGTACATAAATACCACAGTTGCTTTATCCATTCATCTGTTGATGGACAGATAGGCTGTTTCCAAGATATAGCTGTTATGAATTATGCTGCTATACACACAGAAATGCATACATCACTGTGATATGATGTCTTTAACTCTTTTAGGAAGTCTAATAGGAAATCTCTTGACCTCAACTTATTCTTCTAGTAAGCGGTGAGGGAGTATTGCTGGTGACTAGTGAAAAACAGGCAAACTCCCTAGGGTTCCCATATGGAAGAGAAGTAGAGGATAGTTGGAAAGTTGTGTGTGTGTGTTTTACTGAGGATTGAATCCAGGGCTGACCTGTATCCCTATATCTTTAAATTATTTTTTAAATTTTGAGACAAGGTCTTACCAAGTCACTAAATTGCACAGGCTGGGCTCAAACTTGTGATCCTCTTGCTTCAGACTCTCAGACTGCTGGGCTGATAGCCTGCGCCACCACACCTGACTTTTGTTTAGCTTTTTCTAATGGAGCTTTGACTTTCTCTCTCTTGAATCTTGTCTCTTTGCCATCTTTATTTTCTCTTTCACACTCAGCTTAGTTCTTAAAAAATTTACACTTAGCCCTTAATGATAGGTAATTTTGAGAAATGTTGCCTTCTTACATATCACTCTTGCAAAATAAATTAGCACAATGAATAACTGGCATATTCTAGCTCTTAATTCGTTTTTCCTCCTCTTCTCCTTTGTCCTCTTTCCTCTTCTTCCTCTACCTCTTCACCATTTTTCTTTCTTTTGTTTTGTCTTTTTGAGACAGAGTTTTGGTATGCAGTTTAGGATGGCTTTGAACTCACTTTGTAGCCCAGGTCTCAAACTTGCAATGATCTTAAACTTGCAATCATCCCCCTGCCTCAGCCTCCTGAGTGCTGGGATTACAAGCGTGCCTCACCACACTCAACTTCCACCATTTTTCTTAATCTTCTCCATTATCTCTTCTCTTTTCTTCCTCTCCTTCTTCTTCTTGCTCTTTTCCCCTCTTCCTTTTTTCTGTTTCTTCTTCCTCTTCAGACATTCTTCTTATGTGGAAAAGGAAGCAGTTAGGAAAATGCTCTACTCTAGCAGTCTTTTCATGCCTCTTTGATGACTGAAATGCCAGCGGCTCCATGGTTAGGATTAATGTTGCAGATTCATCACCACATCTACAGTTTAGTTGTGCTTTGGTAGAGGATATTGTGCTCAAATCCTAGCATGATGCGTACAGGTCTCAATCAGTGATACCTTTAGTGTCAAGTGGAGGAATCCCTTGAAAAATTTTCCATGGCCATTTAATAATTCCTCCCTCCCCTCTAGGATATTTCTGACCTAAACTTAGAGAACTGACTTATTCTGAAGGAACATGAAGCCATTTTGAAGTTAGTTTATGTAAAGCATTCACAGAGCAACAATTTCTATTCATCTTCGAAGTGAACGTGTGTGTATTTGTGCTCATGTGTGTGCGTGTTCATCTGTGGAAACACATTGCTAGTGTCTAAAGAGTTCTTCATATTGCTGCTTGGTCTTACAGAATGGATAACAGAGGATTTATGCTCCTTCTGTGAAGTCTTTCACTGTACCCAGAAAACACTGATGAGACTGAGACTAGACAGCCCCTGAGGTAGCTCCACCTGTCATGTTTCTTAGTTTCTCCTTAGTTCCTCTTTTCCAGGAGATGATGGGTTCCTTGAAGTCAGTGTCTTTCATTACTTAAGTGCCCCTCATGTGTAAACTAAGACAGCAGATCAGTGTCAGAGGCAACAGCTTGGACTCAAATCAGACATGCTCTTATTAGATCCAAATGCATTATCTCTGACTCCTTAAGCAGCTTTATTAATGGCTTATGAGTTTGTTTCCACTTTCATCAAACCATAATGATAGGGTTGTTATATGCATTGGAGAAGAAAGTATATACGAATCCATTTGCCCAGTTCTTGGAACATAATGAGACATGACTTCCTACATTTCTACTTTTTTTTTGCTATTGGGCACTTGCTACATATATGCTTGTAGATTGGATGGACGGGCAGATGCATAAATGGATGTCATTCTCTATCACTGTGGCAGGGAAACATTGCAATGAGTATATTACAAAATACAAAAGTATTTCCCCAGCAGCCTGACTCCTGGATTCTCCCAACTGGAATCAGAAGACGGGGATTTCCTTTTTTCAAAGCTCCACCTCTACTCTCAGTTCTGTTCTGATCTTCCCTGCGATAGCTGAGGTTTGTTCTGAGAACTAATACCTGACTCTCCCTGGCTCTTTTCTAGAGTGAAAGCCCAACTTCTGCTGATAGACTATTGCCAATGGCAATATTATTTCTAGAAGGATAATCCTTATCTTGATGGCTGCTTTCTAACATAAACAAAGAAGAGAAAATAAAAGAACACTATTTCCACACCACGCCATGGAGATATAAACAGAGATGTGACTGGTCGCTACAGGAGAGAAGTGCTCTTTGCATGCTCAATTACCTGCTTGAGCTGTTGGCCTGCTTCCTGGCTACTTTTCTTTGCATTGTTTGACCTTTAGACTAATGCCGTTAAAATACATACCCAGTGCCACATAAATGGCCTGGCTGCTTAGGGAAAACTCATTGACATGCAGCATACACTTACTTATGCATGTGAAAGAAGAGATTAAGAGCCCTCTTTGACATCAGCTTGCTAGGATCACATTTTGTTATGACCTCTCTATAGATTAGTGGCCTCCCTATGGGTTGCTGGCCCCCAATGACATTATAACACCTGGCGTCTCTTCTCTAGCTACCAGGCATGAAGGTGTATCTGTGGTTGAGAGGCTCTCTACCCTGAGTTAAGTCCTGGTTTGTTGCTGAGTTGATTGCTCATGGCTAGTTGATTGAAACAGTGGCATGAAATTCATCTGCACATCTGTGTTGGTCTGAATTATGTGTGCCTTTCATATCACTTTTAATTTCATTTGAACCCAGACACTGTGGTGCATTACTTTAAGAACACAGGGCTCTTTCTTTCCCCTTATTCTCTCCTAGAAAGGGAAACAAGACTCTAAACATGATATGGATTCTGACCCTAAAAATTCAGGATGAGGTCCAGATGGGTGAGAATGGAGGGATAGCATTTGGTGTTCATAGAATGATTCATCCATTCAGGTATATTTGAAATAACAAGTTCACTTTTATTCATCTGTTTTTTGTTTATGTCAAACATTAGGAGGAAACAGTTCGTTAGGAGAAATGACTATGACACATATCTTTGTACCTCAGGAGGAAGGTCAGCGCAGGGTGCAACATGAAGAACACGGTGGAGAAGGGGCCACGCTCCACGGGACAGGCAGCATCTGCACTGTGCTATGAGGTGAAGGGAAGGGCTTGGTAGGCAGAAATGATGGGAAAGGGCATCTCTCTGTGCAAAGCGTTGTCTGCACATGGTGGTTGAGCATGAAGCCTAAAAATCAGGGGTTTGTTTCCAGAAAGAGGAGGGTGTTGTGAAGCGACAGCATTTGCTTTGTCCTGAACTGACCTTGGAATGAGTTTACCACTACTGGTTGTACTGCAGTGAACTAGACAAATTATAAAGCAGGCAAGAGATTTTATCTTCGTGATTGCAAGTTTCTAGCTCTACAAGGCTGTTCTCTGCATAAGCAGAGCTGTGGAAGCCATTTCATCTAACCTCATACCTTTAGGTGAAGATGACTTCAGCACTGGGGGACTGTCAACCTCCAGTACTCAGAAATCCGGAAACTCAAAAGAACCTTTATTCATGTGCTCTGGACTCTTGCTCTGCTGCATGTTTTTTTTTTTTTTTTTTTTTTTTTTTTTTTTTTTTTTTTTTTTTTTTTTTTTT
>NW_004955425.1:16095647-16145805 GCF_000276665.1 Chinchilla lanigera | reverse complement strand
TGAGCTCACTTTGTAGCCCAGGCTGGTCTCAAACTTGCAATGATCTTCCTGTCTCAGCCTCCTGGGTGCTGGGATTACAGGCGTGCGCCACCATGCCCTGCACTCTGCTGCATGTTAAGGCAGCAATGACAGGACATGGAGCAGGCTCGCCGCTGTGTCTCCACATATACCTCCTGCTTCTCTCCCTCTGGTTCTGGAGGGTTGGCCACATTGTCCTTCTCTTCCTTCTTTGCCTCTTTCTCTTCCTCCCTCTCCTTCTCCTCCTTCTGTTTTTGCCTTCTTTTCTTTTATAAGTACTGGGGTGGAGCCCAGGGCCTTGCAATGCTCTACTGCTGAGCTCTACCCACAGCCCAAATGCCTTTCCTGTTGATCTCCATCAGACCAGAAGGCTCAGTTTAGGTCTTCATGTAACTTCTGGCTGGGCCTGGAGTATACTTCTCTCCAGTTGGCAAACTCCCAGCCCTCTTTCAAGTCAATGAGGATCTACAAGATAAATCTGGCTGCTTTCAGGGTGTCTACATTACTCCTTTATAGCAGAGCTGTAAGGAAAGTATGTAAATGTCGAAGTATTTATTGTCCATCTCTCTGATTGGACTATAAGCTTCATGAAATCAGAGATTATGCTAGTTTTAGTTAACTCTTGTGTCTCTGAAGCTCAGCACTGGGCTTAGTACAAATAGGTTCTTAATAAACTTGGTTGAATAATGAATGAGTTAATCTACTTGAGGACCTGACAATCATTCTGTCATTGTCAAGCCACATGAAGAATTAATTGTTAATTAATTTTAAACAATTTTTAAAAATGGAGTAAAAATTGCCATCAGTGTCAACCTAGGTTAGAGAGATTGTGGTGGTGTTTACAGAGGTCTTTACTCTCCATGGATCTTAAAAAGTTATCATCCATTGGAAGACCCCAAGAGCAACAGGTGCTAGTCTCTCTGGTGGAGACTGCAGATATTCTCTCACGTGACTTTCTAAGCCCTAAAACTGGGGAAAGCACCCAGAGTGAGACATCATTACTAACAGATGTTTACTACACTTCCCACCTTTTAATTTTTCCTTATTGGCTCCTGTGCTTATTTGATCCACCCTTTTTTCTGCATCTACTTTCTCTCCTCCCTTTGGTACCTAGCAGCAACGTGCCTTGGTTATAGGGTCCCCGTCTAAGGAGGAACCAATTCTTGCTCTGGAGGAAGTAAGGATTACGTGCTGAATTCAGATTTTGGTTCAAATCCAGGTCACAAGTCTTGGCAGAGGAGAGTTCCATCTGGGCTGAAAGTGCAAACAGAATGGAATAGGTGGATGCTGGTTCTCTTCAGCATCATTTTCTGCTTTCCTTTTGCTTCAAGACCGTCCACTTTACAGATACCTATGGTTGATTAGACCCCGTCTCTGTCTTTCACATCTTCAGCTGTGTACAAGGTCCAGTCCAGGCCTTCACCATGTCCCTCCAGCATTATTGCAGTGATCATGCTGGTAACCTCCCAGAGTCAGGGCTTATCATTCCCAAAGTACAGGCTGCATATTCTTGGCCAGTATAAAATATACTCCGTTTGCTTATATGAGGTCTCAGCTTCTCAGCAAGCATTCAAGAACACTTTACAAGTTGTCTACTGAATTACTTCCATCTTAACCCTATTTAACACTCCCTAAGACACACAGAGCTCCAGGACCTTGACTTGGATTACCCCACCCCCCATCACACTCTGTTTTATGTTTCTGTGGCTTTGCACACCCTGTTCTCATCGCTGAGAAACTTGCCCTCCCTGGGCTTAGATGTTCCCTCTTTTGAAAACCTCTTCCTAATCCTCAGAGTCAGAATTATGCATCTTCTCCTTGGCACTCCCAGGCAAGTTTACTTATAAGTCATTTACAGTTTGCCTTGTTTTGTAGTGAATAGTTAGTATCTGTTTCTGGCACTGCCTTTGAGCTTTGCAAAAGCAGAAACCATGTTGAATTATACAATCTCTATATGATCATGATTTTCTAGGGAAGTGACATTTTTCTTTCTGATGTCTTGTTTCCCTAATTATGCCCCTGGCTATCAGGCCATATTTGTTCGGAAAACTTGCAAGTAGCTTTTATTCATCTTTCTAAATCCACAGTTACAGAAACTTCTTGGAAATTTTTTGATTATCCAATTCAATGAACTAGGTGACTCGGTAAGAATTCCCTGTGGTCCTATGAGTCAATTAGAAAAAAATATGTCTTGGACCAGCTTTGTTTTTCTGCAGATGTCCTTGCATCTGGAAAAAGTTGTAAAACAAAAACAAACATCTATCCATAAAGAATAATGGAGATTGAGGTTCAAAGTGAGGAAAAAAGAATTCACTGAATTAAATCAGAGCCATTAAACTTTTAAGGTGCCTGGCCTCCTGCGTGTTGTATCACCGTGTCAACACACAGCAAGAGCTTCCTCTCCTTGCCAACAAGGCCTCACAATATTACCTTTCATGCTGAAAACAGCAGCTGTAGCACAGCCTGAGAACAACAAGGCTTCTGTGCTGAGAACCCAGTACTTAGGAGCCTTAATCACTTCCAAGATAGCATCTCCCCAGTTCTCAGAACATCACTCAGAGGGAAGGTGGAGGCTTGTATTGTTATATGGGCTCTATTTTGCATACAGTAAAAACAAGGCAAGAGGAGGTTAAATGATTTGTCCTTGGTCATGTGTGAGTCAGAGACTGAGCCAGCTCGAGAAGCTTATTCATTCTCAGGCCATTGTTCTCCTCGCACTGTAAACTCCCTCCCTTCTGCCATCTTGGAACAGGTGGGAAAAGACACAGGGACAGTGCCAGTTGGGCATTCTTATTTCCCAAAATTTAAAAGTAGGCCACTGACCAAGCGCTCACACATAACCCATGTAAGGGGAGTTACACGTGTGTATTATGGTGTGCACATTCCTTCAGCCAACAGATATCTTAGAGGCCTGGTACATGCCAGGTGTTCTGTTACTCACTGGGATGTGGTGTTGAGCGTGAAAACCATTATCCCTGCCTTCAAGGAGTATGCATTCTTGTAAGATCACACACATTAAATAAGGAAAGAAAGAAACACAATTGCTGTAATGTATTAGTCACCGTTTATCAGGCCAGGCCCATCCATTAAAAAGATTCCTAAGCCTTTTCATTCCCTACTTCTCAGCAAGGCATACAAGACAACTGCAATGCATTTTCAATGTATCTTTCACCTCCCCTGGCCTTCAATAGCCGTCCACCTCCTCCCACAAATGTATGGTCCTCAAGCCCCACTTGCTCTGACTGCCATTCCTGAGACATTCCATTGTAAATGTCTGTGACTTTGCTAAACTGGGAGGAGTGACCCTTGATTTCCCAGTTGACAAGCTTCACACTAGAGGTGAGGGGGTGGAGAAGATGGAGTGGGGGGAGGCAAGAGTCATGCCTAGGCCACCGAATGCCTGGTAGTGAACATATATGTTTTACATAAGCCATGGGGCTGTGAGGATGAGGACCTCTTATGAGGTATGTTATTGTGGATAAGCACTTCATCTGAAATTTGAGCTAGTGCAATGAACAGTGCACTAGGTTAGGAGATTGGATACCTGGGCCCTAAGCCCGCCGAGATCTTGGTTAAGTCTCAGTATGTCTGAAACATCAATTTTGTCCTTGGGCACTTAAGCAGAGAGGATTAGGTGTTCTTTGAGGGCTTCAGAGTAGGGCTGTACCTAGGGTTCTTCAACCTGACTTCACTTTTGTGGTGTGTGTGTGTGTGTGTGTGTGTGTATGGGGCAGTAGAATGATTTTTAAAATTGAACCAGCCCTGGACAACTACTGCATAAAACCAGTGCTAAGGTAGGTTTCTACCTTCATATTTCTGTTTCTGCAGTTCTGCAGCAGCTGCATTAAACCTAACCCAGAACACAAGTGTTTATCCATTGCAAAGCCTTCAGGATCGATTCACTTCTATTGCCTTCCCAAACCCTGAAGACCTTAGAGGAAAGGAAAGACTTTTCCTCTACTCTCTAGGTTCTACGGCTGGGCCTGAGAATTAAAGTGATAAAAGGTAGATGAATAAGAGAAAAGCTTATAAATTTTGTTTGATGCAAATATTTGTACATGTTCGCGGAGGTCTTCTTAGATAAGAAAGACCCAAGGAAACCTGAGAGCTTGTACACCAATTTAACAAAAAATGATAAATTGTGGAGATGTGATAACAAAGGAAAAGGGATTGGGCTAGAAACAATTAACTGTGGAAAGGTAACTGGGAAATAAATGGAGGAAACTAAGAGAAGATAAAGGTTATCTAAGCAAATTTGTTTACACAGATTCATCTCAGTGTTTATCTCTTACCTCTGGTAATATGAATGCTCCTTCTCTTCCTGGTACTGGGAAGGCACCATTCTCATGCAAAGTTTGTATCCTTCCTTTAGGTAGAAAGGAAGGTCAGAGACCATTCTTGCATCTGCTTTTCCTTAACTGTCTCAGCTCAAACCAACCCAAAATGCCAATTTGGTATATTTCAATTCCCTTCAATTTTTCTATTCACTTCTTTCCTGGGTGCCCAGTTCTACCAGGGGATAGTTCTACAATGTGCTTAACTCTAAGAGGTCTAAGTGGTTGTACTTTGGGGACTGTCCAAGGTGTGTGCCTCCTGGGCTAGGTTACAGGGCCTGATTTTCTCCCCTAAGGTAAGGCTTCCAGGCTACTTAATTAAATATTGATTTCACTCTTTTCTTTTTCTGGGGAAAGAGTCAATTTCCAGGACTTTTGCAGCTCTTAGGCACACAGATCGAGTCTTCAGGTTTCCTTCTAAGACGGGAGACTGTTTCACAACACTAGTGGCCCGGCACAGACTGATTTCTAAACCTGAGACATGTTGCACACTTGCCTGTACCAGGTTCTCCCAACCAGTTAGGCAAGAGAATCTTAGCAACTTTTAACAAATGCTTCCAGGGTTTCAGATCAACAGGAGGAGCTTTACTGAAACTGTAATGCGGCCAATGTTTACATGTTTTCGGGGATCAAAATCTACTCTTTTCATATGGTGCAGCTCTTTCTAGTTATTCTTTCCAACATGACATTTATTTTTTCTAAAACTAATTTTAAACCTATGTCTTCGGTAGGTGATTTGAACTTGCAGAATAGATCTGTCAAAAATATTTTCTAACCCCACTGGTAGTGAGACAAGAATTTACAGTTCCAGCTTTGGTGCCCCCAAAACCAAGTTATCTTTGTCTGGACTCTGCCAGAACCATTTCCAGATCCAGAAAGGGAATAACTCAGAAATAGCACTAATTTTGGCTGCACAACACCTCACCTTCAGACCCAGAAGATGAAATCCCATTGCAAGGATATTGTTTGCATCTTTTTGTAGGTGAGAGGTTATGATTGGGGAATGCATGCTTTATTCATCAAAGAGGGCTTTGCATCCTGCATTGTTCCCCAGCTCCCCTCAGCAGGTTGCTTTGTACAGAGGCTGTGGCTCTGGAGCTGTACTTCTGAGGGCCTTCAATGCCTCACCTTAAAATGTGTATTTCTGCCCTCTGTGAATAGGTCTAGAATGGAATGGAATGAAATATACTTCAAAAGGGTTGTGCAGCTGTCAGTCAATAAAAGGTTTTAGATTACAATCTATTCATAATACCCCTAAATATTTATTATCATATGGTGTTTTGAAGCCTGGGTTTATGATCTTACTGCCTAGTAGCGAAAATGTACAAAGATGAAGCATCCTTGGGTGAAGCAGCTGACGAACAGCATTTTGGTCTTGGATTCTTAATTGTTAAGGACTCATGTGTCATGGTCAACTTCTTATTAGCATGTCTCTTTTCCTTTAGGAAAAAGTTTTAAATCAGCCTACCCAAAGATCTTCTTGTTGCTGGTTCAAGAGATGACTTGTGTTTGAATTTGGCCAATTTAACACGAGAATGTCAATGTCAAGATCCATTTCTAGGGGAAAGTGTTGTTCTTTGAAAAGCAGTGTCTTGAGGATGTCCAGGCTGAGAGACAGCTTCTCCTCTGGGACTATTTGGATTTTATGTTCCCGAGCCAAAAAAACATTCTTTAGCTTTGGCTGACAAAATGGGTTTCAGAACAGGAGTTTCGAAAGCTGCAATGGAAACTTTAATTATGCAGGTCCTGTCAAAATCCATCTGCTTAATTTGACTGTTTCTGGGTAAGGTATTTTTTATTTTTCCAGTAATATTACTGGATGACTCTCGGTTGGAATATGAAATTAGCTTCCTTCGTAGGCAAGCTTTATTCTTTATTCTTCTCAACATTAGGAGTATTTGTGTTAGTTGAAGGTGTCTTTGAGTTTATTTGCTTTGTAGCTGGTTTGATGAAGACATTTAAGTGACTTTAGGGTGGAGAGGTAGAAAGTGTCATTTAAGGAAATGCCATTGGAAGTTTCAGCATGGTATGACTATGCAATTGACTGGTACTCAGGATTTATAAATAAAAACTTCTCTATAATTTTTGAGGGGAGAGAGGTATCAAAAGTTGGTTTGTACAAGACCCAAAGACTGGGCAGATTTGTGAACAAATCTGGGGTTTTTATCTTTTCTATGTGCCTTGTTTGAACAGTTATAAACCTTATGTTAAGCCATACTTACATTTATCATGAGCATTCATGGATTTGTTTTAGGGGAGGAATTAGGCAGGAGTTTTAGGAGGTTATTAAACATAAATATCGAATATCCCAGTGTCTGGGATTTTTCATTTTAAATATCAGGCAGGGAGTCTTATGCAAGCAACCAGAGTTAATGAAATTGTTATTTTAGGGTGCTTGCCTGAAGAATGAGCTATAGGATAAAACCAGAATTTTCACAATCAGTGATGTCATGTGTATTTCAGAGATTAAGAACAAAACTTTCACCAGTGATTCTCAATGCTAGGAAAACCTAGGTGAAAATATAGGAGAAAATGGGCTTGTTAGTGCTCGTAGCTTCACATCTACGTAGCATCTGTAGCCTAAAGAGCTTTCACAAACAAACTTATCTTTACCAGTTAAAATTAGAGCTCTGCCAATTTCGCTAGGTCTTCAAACCAAAAAGTTTTATAGCCAGTTTGAGTAAACAATTTTCCAGGAACTTGAAACTGAGGAGGAAAATAAAAACATTTCACAGGGTCACTTCTGTATTATAACAGCACTGCTGTGATAAGGGCTTTGCTCCATGATCTGAAACACTTGTATTTCTGGTCCTAGTAGAGCATAGATTTTACTTAGTTTAGGACATCTACTGCTTTTCACGTGCCCTGCTTTCCAACCCTGCCTCATACCATCTGCAAGGGGTGAAGATATGGAGTGAGCACTTGTTGACAAGCCTCGCCCGGCATGTTCCTCTGCAGTCTGGTGGCTGTGCCTGCTGTGTCCTTGCTGCCTTGCAGACTTGCAGTAGGCCCTGCTGCCTATTGTTACAAAGCTCTGCCTTCTTCCAGGGCAGACAGGGCTTGGGTTTTCTCCAGCCCTACTAAACAGGTCTTGGAGACTATTCTACTTCTCCACCCACCTCCTCATTTAAGTTTTCATGTATTCAAAGAGAACAGGAAATAACCTGATTGCCTTCTTCTAGGAACCATTCTGGTTTTACTGTGAGACATGGGCAAGTGAGTTCACTTTTCTGCGCTTAAACTCTGCTTATCTGTTGTTCTGATCTCAAGGGAACATAGACCCTTCTGAGTTATTTCTAGATCTTCAGTGTGCCTGTAACAAGCTGGGGAGCTTCATTAAAAATTCATTCTTGGGTCTCCCTTGCAGAGTCTAGAACAAGACTCAAAACTCTATGTATTAAACAAGGTCTCTTCATGTTTCTGAGGTTTATGATCAGAACAAGTCTGAGAAACATTAATGCTTCAAACCTTAATATGGCAAGAACTTAGTGACCAAATAGTTTCAACTCTCTTATTTTGCAAATGAAGATATTGGCGTCAAACCAGTTAATCATCCACAGCTAGTCAGTTCAGATCTGGAGCTAATACCAAGTTTCTTGCATTCTAGTTTATGAAGCTCCAAATCATAGGCATATACTACATAGCAGCAAAGAAGTAAAACAGCCCAGCATTTGTGGGATTGAACAATGTGGCTGCCATATCTCATATCTAAATTTGAAGACATCAGAACATGAGGTCCACAGATTTTTTTTTTCCTGTATTATCTAGAAGGGTCTTTATGAAGCTTATGAAAACCAAATCTTCACTTGTTTTTGAAATTCTGCACTATAATGCTCTTGCTAAGTGGATGTATATTTGTTTGAAGACTTCTTTGAATGAGAACTTCTAGTCACAAGGAGGTTCCCAACCAGCCTGAGCTTCCCTCCCTCATTTATTTTCTAACTACTTATGTCCCACTACAGTTAGTTCTACGCTGGGCTGGGAACCTTTCCTCCTCATTGGTATCTTCCACTACTGCTGATGGTGGTATTTTCAGTAAAAATACAAGACAAGCCTGATTTGATTTCACATGACACTCATGGTGCCTTTTACTCAACATTATTTTGTCTAGGCTGAATGACCCAAGATGCTTTGGCCATTTATTATATAGTGAAGTTTTTAGTATTTTCTTCATTCTGATTACTTTGCTGTGCTTTGTTGTCTCTCTATTGAGATATAGCAATTGAAACAGACACAGTGCTCAGTGTGTTTAGACCGCTTCAAGATTCATTACTTCTCAGACGCTTTGCTCTTAACCCTAAGTATTAAAATTACAAGTTTGAGTGGCCAATGATATTCAACTCACTATCAGTCAAAGTTCACATATTTTCACATGTGTTGCTAAAATTGTGTGTCTCCTACCTTGAATCTGAATTAGTTTTTTTTATACTTGTGTGTTTTATTTGACATTGATCTCTGTTGGAGCCACGCTGATGATGTTGTAGTGACTTCCCTGACCCAGAATGTTGACATTTTTTCTTTTCCTCCTTTGTTCTTTCTACGTTACTTGGGATTGAACCCAAGGCCCTCACATTGAGCTATAAGCTTCAGCACTTTTATTTTATTCTTTTTTAAAATTTTGAGACAAGTCTCACTGGTTTGCCCAGGCTGACCTTGAACTTGTTATCTTCCTACCTCAGCCTCCAAGTAGCTGGGACTATAGGTACTATAGTGTTAGATTGACACCTTTAAATTTTTTTTTTTATTTTGTCATTAGTCCATTAATTGATTTTGTTCAGTCATTCATTCCACAGAGAGTTACAAAAAACTCCTCTAAGCCGGCAGTAGTACTGAATATCAGAGATAAATCCAGAGCTGGGGGAGATATACCTCTTCCCTCATGGGATTTGCAGTCTAAAGAGCACGGACTCGTCACCAGTGACACGCACCTGAAGTAGCGTGGCATGTTGTGGACACACGGATGGGAGATCCAGGGCGAACAGCTTGCCCAGGTTGGGGGGATGGTGGTTAGGGAGTTTCCGTGTGGAAGTGACCTCTAAGTTAAGATGTGGCACTAGAGAAAGAAGAGTGTTCAGGCAGGGCAGTCACACGAGTCAAAGAGCAGAGATGAGGGGGGCCCATGGGTTTGTGTAGATCAAACTGGGAGAGAAAGAGCCAGCAGAAAGGTCTGACTTTCCTGAGAGTGCAGCGGGGAGCACCTGTGGGATTTTCCTGTCTGGGTTGTTGATAAAAATGTTGGGCATTGACATCTGAGATTGATACCTATTTGTTAATCAGTTGTCTTTGAGGAAGACAGTTTGTCATGCTTCCTTCCAGGCACTGCATTCCTTTATCCTGTCCACTGGACTATCCCGAGAGATTCAGCCAAATACAGTGTCTTGTTGAAAATCAAACACACTGTGCCTCCTGACTGAGCAGACTAACAAGCTCAGTAGGAAGGAAATGTAGTTGGCTTCCGGCTGGCCCGACTCGGTCCTGTGACCCTGTGCTGGCCACCTGTGACTGATGTTTGATATCCTGGGCCACATAGCCCCCGACCCCCTGGAGACGGTACCTATTCTCTGTGCAGACAGAAAGCCGGGGAAAGGAAGTGAGTATCTTAAAATGGGTCATTAAAATATGTAACATGGAAAAGATTTTCTCCTGCTTCTCAGATGTCAGCTAGGTTGGAAGACATCCTCGTGAGACTCTTGGTGCCTGTCATACTAGAGTGGCTAAGAGGCAGTTTCCCAGGCTCAAGTGCTGCCTTTCTTTGCCACCAACTCTTCAACTTGGGAGGAAAGCTTGACCTTCCTCAAGTGCAAAGGGAGATGAAATGACGTACCTCACAGGAAAACACAGACTTAAAGTAAATAAAGTAATGCATATCCAGTATCTGTTACGTAATACGTGATAAGTATTGGTGATCATTTTTCCAGAGCAAATTGCATTCATCAAGACTTTTGTGATTTCCAATTTCTGCTCCTGCCCTCCTTTTTTGTTTCAGCAACAGCAAGCTGCAAAAAGAATCAAGTGCCTGGAAAGAGCAATTGTTTTGGTCAATTATACTTTTCCCTTCTTCCATTTTTGAAAGCCTGGAGCCAGCCAGCCAGTCTGATATGAAAAACTACACATGGTGTGATTGTTGGTGTGGAGGGTACAGAGATTTGTGTCTCCATGATACCCCATTCTCTCTGTCTCTCTGTCTCTACCTCTCTCTCTCTCTCTCTCTCTCTCTCTCTGTCTCTCTCTCTCTCACACACACACACACACACACACACACACACACATACATACAAAGTCTGCAGTGAAGGCCGTGGGTGGCCTTTGACAGGAGGTATTCTTTCTTAGTGCTGTAGGTGACATCCTGGTCAAATGGACAGAGTGAGTCTTTGTGATTTTGCAATGTTTCATTGTTACTTAGCACTTCAGATTAGCAACTGCCCAGGGTTGATGGGACAACTGTTCAGAAAGGCATAATATTTTATCAGCTTGTGTAAGCCCAGTCTGAACCAAAATGTGCCCTTCACTTGTAAATTAAGGAAGAAGAATGAGGCTTTGAGCCCTCCAAATTTGCAAATCTTCTCTATTCTTCTAGCTATTTTCATAACAGGACACACGACTTTCTGATTGGTAACTCAGAGTAATTGGAGAGATTTTCTGGGTTTTCCTCCATGGATTAATGCATGGTCTGATCAAATCAGGGTTAAGGCCAAGATTTACCCTTCAAGATACTTTTGGGATTCCCAAAGATTTCTAGAGATTAGAAGGCAATCGTGTTCATTTGTGTCTTTCCTCTATTTTGCAAGCAAACATTCTCCTAGGAGATGGAGTGGTCAAGATATTGCCAGCTGCTGTTCCCATTCTCCTGTCTGAAACAAGGTGAGCCTATTTCAGGAAGAGACACGGTGCTGGTGCATTGTTAATGAGAATGGCATGCCCTTTGCAGCCTCTTCAGGCGTGGAGCTGGGATGGGAGCCGGGTACACCTGCTTTTAAGTGCTGTGTGTTTCAACCCATTGAAAGATCTTAGTGCAAAATCAAGCATGGAATGACGTTCTGTGGTTTTCAAAGCATTTCTAGAGGGTTTGAGTTGGATAGGCTGAGAGGAAACCTATTCGCATATGACAGAGTAATCAGGCTCTACTGTCTGGCCAAGGGAAAATGGACATGTTTTATAGAACCCAGTAGGGTTTATCTCCTCATTTAAAATGTTTATAAATTTATAGCCTGGCCCAAAACCCAGCCAAGCTGAGAACTGTGAAGAGGGTAAGTGTGTTTGGGCGTACGTGTTTATGTGATTGAGTGAAATCATCACGTTTGTTTGCTAGAAAACATGCAGATCAATTTGTTGCATCTTTGGATCATCTCCCCATAAATGCCAACACTTAACCTCATAAAAAAATGCTTCAGTAATTATCTCCAAACTTAACTTTTCTCAGTTCCTGTGCATAAATAAACTTCATGAATCAATTAGAAGAATCTCCATTTTTTTAAATATCAAAGAATTGGATTAAAATGGATTGTGCAGGAAATGCTGTCATCAAAAGAGCCAAGAAAAGAAGACATGCTTAATTATTGGGTAGAATATTCATAATTGTGCATATCTATCAACTCAGTGTGTCCCTAACATGTTTTTAAGATGTACAAAAAGAACACATATTATAGCTCATTTTTTTTTGGGGGGGGGAAGACAAAACAAATGCCAACAAAACCCTTCCTTTCGAATACTTCATTTCTCTTTAGTTGAATGAAATAACACCATTTCTTTTTTCCATCCTCTCTTTCAGGGCTCCCTCCACAAGCCATTGCCTAAAGAGTTTCACTTAAAGGTAACCCTTCCAGGCTGCCAGCAGGGCTTTGCCATCACGTTATTTATTTAACTACAGATGATTACTAGTGCTTGCCCTCTGTGTGGTTAACCATAGATTTTCGCTTTCCCAGTTAGCGTAAAGAAAGTTTCAGTCTACAGAAGCTCTCGAAAACCTGCAGGTTTTACCCTACTTTTCTGGGAACTCACTTCTTCAGTAAGGACCTTTCGGCATGCTGCCATTAGGTATGCTTTTTATTGATACAAATAAAAATTAGACACAAGGACCTTGGAATAGGAAGCGAATAGGTAGTGTCAAAACTCTTCCAAATAAACTGTTAGGAGTTGGGATGACCGGTGGCTTGAATTTAACCATCAGTAGGAAAGAGACAGTGCAACAAGGAATCCTGGTTTTTCTGAGAAAAGGGAGTGGAGAATGACAACTGGGTTCTCTCTTTGATATACACATGGCCAACACTGCCACCCTCCCTCTATTTCCTTTCCTGCCTTACTTTTCCCTTTCTCTCGGTAGCAGTATTTCCCATCTCCATCCCCCTCCATTTCTCTGTCACTATGCCTCACTTTCTCCTCGTCAATGTTATCTTGACTATTTTCCCCCAGATCAAAGGTAGAAGTGGGTCACTTGATTAATTGCCATGCAGCAGAATCCTTTGCCTCCTTGACACACAAGCCACGGGGACAAAGAGCCACTCTTTAGAAGCCTGGAGCTGTGTGGGTGCAGGGTGGGGAATTCACAAGCCTGAGAGAATCGAGCCTTCCCAGCAGGGATGTGAAGGCTCCTGGACCCTACTGAAGAATAAAGTTGCTACTACTGCACATTGTGAGGGACCATATTTGCATTTGAGGGGAGAGCACACAACTCCAGCATTGAACGATATGGACTATATGGAAACTGAAAGTTTGAAATCTTTCATGTGTGGAAATCAGCACATTTGGAAATGAAAAAAAGTGAAATCATGATGCCTGACAATTTAGTCTTTATCTTACACCATGGATACTCTCCAGAATCGCACTACTCAATGCAGTCCCTCTAGTCCCATGTAGCTATTTTCATATCAATTCCTTAGTCTTACCAGCCGCATTGCAAGTGTTCCATTGCAATATGCGGGTGATGGTCACTGTGTGGACGATGCAGGCACAGAACAATTCTGTCTTTATGCAGCACAATTGCATAAAGTTGCCCCAGATAGCCCTACCCCTAACCCTTTGTTATTTTAAGTCTGGTAGCTGAGAGAAGGCCTAGGAGTGCTTGACAATAGAAAGTTAAGAGGAATTCTAGGACTGGCTGCAAAAAGAAAAATCTTTAAAAGAATGCCAAGTTAAAATAAACCTGCTTTGAATTTAATTGATCCAAATGAAATATTGTCTAGGAAGGTATTTGAGAAGTTGAAAAGAAATATACAATAATAGTTGGAATTGTGACTACTATTGTGATTACTCCTAAGAGAAAGATAGGAAACTGATGCGGAAGACTTAGCCGATGGCCATGTGCATTCTCAATTCACCATAATTAAAATTTAGGGAACAGATCCTTTAAGCTTTGGCTAGTCTCACTAGAAGTTTTCAAGTAAGAAGCCACACTTTCTTTGTAAGACTAATGGTCGCTCTCAGGGAATGAGAAGGGCTCAAACCTCTGAAGGGTATCTTTTTTTCTTGAATCCTAACTGGAGTCCAGGGTCACTCCGTACCTTCAGGTGATGACCTTGATAACTAAAGCCACGGTCACTTTAGATTAATTAGAGATCTTCCTCTCCATAGACCTCACCAGATCTTATTCTCAAATTAATTCATGGTCAAGCCTGATATAGATTTTTGCCACTGTTCAAGAGAAGATCATGTAGAACAGTCCCTTGGTCTGCTGTGACCCAGTATCATGAATGCAAAGACACAAACTAAGATAGTTGGTTCAAGTCCCCTAGTTTGTATACAGCCACGTTCTCCTAGGCTGGGTGGCAATGTCACTGAATCCAGTGTCCCTCAAAGTGAGAACACTGGGTTCTTAAGAGAACGTAGGTCTGACCACTACACTGTGACTTCCTGAGCTCACTATCAGCTCTGCACTTCCTCCCTCCCCCTAGGCACCTCATTTAATTATCAACCCCTTCTCTGACCTCATGAGGTTACAAAACAAAATAAGCAACAGGGTTGGGGCATAATCCACCACACCTCTGCCAAATCTTAGGACCAGGGTTTCCCAAATACTACTGATTTTGGGTATTGATGTCTGTGCTAGGTCCCTCAGTAAAATCTGTGAGAGGGGAATTTGGGTACCGGGTGCTCTGGTTAAAGTCTTGGTTTGGGTGGTACGCAGTGAGGAACTCTTACTGCCTTGTCTGATTTTGATTGATATATGAGGTAAACCCAAGAGAAGAGACCAAAGTTTAAACAACACATATGTGAGCAGGATACCCTGTGTGTATGTGCATGTGTGTGTGTGTGTGTGTGTGTATGTGTGTGTGCGTGTGTGTGTGCATGTGTGTGGTAATGGAGATTGAATTCAGGATCTTCAACTCAAGGTACATCCCCAGCTCATTGCATTTTTTGTTTTGAGAAAGGGTCTTTCTCAGTCACTCAATTGCCTGAACAAAACTCAAACTTGAGATCCGCCTGTGATGAGCAGAGTTGGAAAATGAAAAGGTGACTTCTAATTACCTGGCTGCCTCTGCATTGATTAGTGCTGGCTGAAATTGGAAGACCATGCCAGAACTTCCTTTCACATTCCTGGGATCTGAACTTACATGTCTGGTGTCTATCTTTGGAGCACAGTCGAAACTTGTTTGTCATTTGCCCTATCTCTTCATCACCAACAACTGGCATCATGGGAGAAAGAATGGAGGCTCTTAGCATCACTTAGAGAGAAAAAGACCTTCATCATCATCTGACTTCACCCCTCTCTCCTAAAAGTGCAAAGTCCAAGGCTCAGACGCACTTTCCCCCAGAAGCACCGCCCCTTAGCTCAGAGCTCGAATGACTGGAACCCTGCCTTCCTGCCTCTTCTAAGTGCACTGTTCAGCACCACATCGGTCCCATGTTTAAAAACCTTCCTGATTTGTGAAGATGTGACAGCTAAGAGAATTATATGTTAAACCTTTGGATCTCTTTGGGAAAAATCAGTCAGTTCTGAAATCTGGATCATAATAAATGATTCTAAGTGGAGATGTGAAACTTCTGGATTCAGAGGAGTTTCTAAACTTCATAAAGTAAGATCCTCTGGCTCTCCCTCCCTAAAGCCAGGCCACCCCATCAGGCACACACTTGACACAACCTGAGCAACAGTGTGGCGCACTGGTTAAAGGATGGATCCTACAGCCAAACTACTTGGATTATGGCCCTGGCTATGGCACTTACAAGTTGTATGATCTTGGGAAAGCCACTTAATTTCTCCATGCTTTGGTTTACCCACTTGTGACTTAGGGATGATTGTAATGATAGAGTCTTCCTCAGTTGAGTTAATTCATTGTAAATATATTAGAGTGGTGTTTACAGAGCAAGCAGTACTGAAACATTAGCAATTTTTATTATTTTACTTGGCCATATACAATGGCCATTTTCCCTGTTTATTTCCTGCGTAAAATATCTTACAAGGAAAAAAGAATGAGAAGGCAAAGTGTGATGCGATTAGGTTGTGCAGGCTCCTTTTCCACACTGACGGCCAGAGCAGTACTTCAGCCCAAAGCACCCGTGTCAAAGCTCCAGGAGGCCTGCATGCTCACCTGACCCTCAGCTGCTTCAAGTGAAGCAGAGGCCCAGAGAGTAGACTACGATCTTGATAATCAGCTGGTAGCCTGCCTGCTCCCCACCAGTGCCATGACATTCTCAGTCAGAGCCTTAAAACCTGGTATCACCTGGAAAAAGAAAGTTACCATGTTGAATGGACCCTGGGCAGAAATGTGAATAACTTCTTTCAGTTATTAAAAAGACTTTCAGATTAAGGGTGTTCAGATGGAAGGGGAAAATTGGCCTGTGACTTTTTCTGAGTCACACACGCCTTCCCTAATCCCCACTTCTGAGCCTGCCTAATTATTCACAGGAGTAGTTCAATTGTTTCCCCTCTGGTGGTGATGGGAGCACCAGAACCTCTGACTCAGGCCGGGCGGAAGAATAAACCGATTTCTTCCTTACTTGGGTGGGATCTCTTCAAGCTTGGCACCTACAAGATGCAAAGAGAGGTAGATGTCTTAGGCTTTACCGAGCATAGAGCTGACATCTACCAGAACCAAATTCCTAGCCAAGTTCCTGCTGGTGCTTCCTCATTTCTCAAGATGGCAAAGTGGATCAACTCAGGGGATAATGGGATGACATATTTGAATGATTACCTTTTTTAAGATCTGTTTTATTTATCTTTATTGTGAAATGAACAATACATTGAAAAGATTTTATGCCATATATGTGTAATTCACAGAAATAATAATATGATGAACACCTATGTACTTACTACCTAACTTCTAAATAAATGTAGGTTAATATTACCTAATAGGGGTCTAGAAGGAAAGCTTGTAGAAAGGCTGTGTGTGTGGTGTGTGGGTATAGATACATTTATTCATTGTTTTCACTACTTGCTGAGTACCATATAGGTCTATTTTACACACATTTACTTATTTTTTATTGGTGTATGTTTGCAATATATAACAGTTGCATTTGTTTTGGGGAACTGGTCCATGTATACAGCATATCTTGATCATTTTCCCTCCACTTAGCCCCATTCCTTCCTCTTCCCCTCACCCCCCTTCCTATCTCCCACAAGTCTGCCTTTTTATTTTCTACCACCTCGCCTTAAATCTTTTATTTACAGACATTTTGGGTTTCCCATATAAGAGGAATCATGCTATATTTAACCTGTTTTCTTTTTAATATTATTTAAAGTTCCATTCATTGTCCTGAAAATGATTTGGTTGATAATTTGACAAAGGATGCACAGTTTTAAGAGGGAGATCCGGATTTGAAACCAGGCCTCTCTTAAAGCCTGCATGTCCCGTCACTCCACTCATTGCCTGATCTCCCATAGCTCTGTGATTTCCTTCACAACCTTTAGGAGAGTGCTGAGTGCAAGACTGGCAGAGAGTAAGAAGCAGAGGCCAAGTTGGCTCATTGGGCTTTTGAACACAGAGGATAAACAAGGTGGACAAGCCACAGTGCTGGAGCTCACTCTTGCTGAAGAGCTAAATGTATACCTTTTCCCCAGTTCTGTGTGTAGTGACATATTGGCTGTTTGGCATGGACTAGGGTGGGTGTACTTACACTGCAGATTTGGCAAATGCTACAAACCATGGTTTCCTTCTGCTCCCAGAGAATGAATTTTTCATCACACCAAGCAGGCATTTCTGATCTGAAAAGAGACAAGCAGCTTGGGGCTCTGAGGCCAGAGAGCAGCTGTCCGGTCAGGTGAGAACAAAATTCTCAGTGTGGTGAGGGGGAATCGAGATGGTGAGAACAGTGTGGTGTTTCCCAAAGTGAGGCCCTGGTGCTCATTACAAATGCTGAGTTCCTGCCTGCACTCGCAGGGAGCCCTACTCTGGTGAGGGGTGAAGGAGCCTAGAGAGGTGTGTTTTTAAGCACCCCACAGGTGATTTCCATGTACTCTTAGTTGGAGGAGTCTTATGCTTCTCAGACTTTAATGAGTGATACAAATCACCCCAGGGAATGTTGCTAAAACGTAGATTGTGATGCTGTGGTGTGGGTCAAGGCCTGTGATCTTGCATTCTAACAGGTTGCTGGCCTATGGACCACACTTCTTGTAGGAAGCATTGAGTCTAACTCTTGCTTACAGATGAGGAATGTCAGAGGTCTAGAGAAGTGAAATGATCCACAGTTCATTCGATGGCCATTTCCTGTAATCAAGGGAGATAAAAGAGAGTAAAAGGCATTCTTCCAGACCATGGAAATAGCACTATTTCTGAAGCATCTTTTGTGCGAGGAATGCTGAGTTAGAAGTATTAACAATGCGTGGAGCATGCATCTCAGGTTGCATATAAACTGGACGAGAAAGCAAGGAACCTGAAGCAAACAAAGGCTAGAAGAATGTGAGAGTGGTAATAAATGAAAAATGAAGAGGGCAGGAAATTAAAGACATGGAGATTGAACTTGCCCAGTTGTAACATCGGGGGTAAGTGATTTAAACTTTCTGGAACTCCAGTTTTTCCTGTATAAACCCAAAAGTTTTAAGATCCGAGATCCCAAAAAACACACCTACTATTCAAGTTCTATAAAGTATGAGTTAGGTGTGTGGTTTTTAAACATCAGAGAAAAAAACTGGCGGCCACATTTTGCCCTTAGACTTGCTGGTTTTATTTTATTTTTAATTAAAAATATATTTTACTAATTTGATTATTTCTAAATAAAGTTTTTATTGTGGATAATTTTAGAATTACAGAAAAGTTACAAAACTAATACAGAAAGTTCCTTGTACAGCCCTCATCTATTTTCTCCTCTTTTGCATTATGATTTTACAGTGGCTGAAACCAAAAAACTAACAACAATTAGTTAAATTCCAGGATTTGCTTGGATCTTACCAGTCTTTCCATTAATGTCCTCTTTTTGCTTCATAATGCAGTCCAGAGCACCGCATTTGCATTTGGTGGCTGAACTGTGATGGTCTCCCAGTCTTTCCTTTTTTAAAAATGAATTTGATCCCTTCTGACAGGGATTCTTCAGAATGTGCTGCATTCTGGGTTTACATGTTGCTTTCCTTGTGATAAGACTGGTGTTATGCATTTTTGGAAGGATTTCACAGAAGTGGATGGTCCTCGTAGATGTGTTTTTTGATGCTTCTGTGATAAACCGGAAAATACTTTCAGAATTCTTTAGCCTCAGATCATTCAGTATTAAAGCTACTGGCACGTGTGAGGCTACAAGTTCCTTCCCCGGCACTACAATAAACAAAGAAATAAGAAATAAGTAAATAAATACTCTTGGGCCAAGTTTGTAAATTGTGATCTTTTATAAACAAAATAGAATTTCTGCCTTTTGTTGACAGCTAGAAGACCTGGAAATACTGAGAGAGCCATGGCACCCAGTAGGAATTGGCTAGAACTCAGTGACACACACTCTTGTGTTGTGTGCTCATGTGCATCTGAGCCTATCTACATCTTCAGATTCCTTTGCTGGTCTGGCTCCTTGAGGCAGTTGGTGTATGTTGTAGTGTGATAACTTAGAACAGTGATGGTGAATCTTTTTGAGATCGAGTGCCCAGGCTGCTCTGGACATCATTGCCTGGTGCCACTGCTACTTTCTGAGCATGAGCATGACTCCCATATGTGCTGTTATCAGATGACTGGCTGCTGGAGTGATGCTGGGGCAATGCTGGGGTGACTTGGCTCGTGCCATGGGCCAACAGAGGTGGCTCTGCGTACCTGCTGAGGCACACATGCCATCGGTTCACCATCACTGACTTACAGCATAGTAAGACTGGGGAGAGAAGGCTGAGGGCGGAGTGCTGGGGAAGCCTTTCTGAAAAGGTCCATTTGACTGGGGCCATGCAGCAACTCTTCTCAAGGTGTGAGACCACCATCTTCAGTGTTCCTGGGGACTTGTTAGAAATCCTGTGTGTTGGCTCCATCCCACTACTACTGTGTTGGAAACAGCGTCAAATTGCCCTTGGTTCCACAAGCCCTGAGGTGTGTGCTGGAACTGGAGAAGCCACGCAGAGCGGGAAGGACTGGGATGGGCAGAGCAGCCGTCCAGGCCTGCCGGGATGGGGAACTGGGATGGATGTGCTCCAGTGGAAACCTGGAGCTGGGGTGAGCATTAGGGCCTGTGGACTCTCAGCATGTATGGATGTGGCTTTATGTCCACATATTTCCACTGAGGAGTCCATGGTTGCTCTCTAGCATGGCCTTCATCAGCCACCCCAATCGTTGCTTCATCAAAATCTCACTAACATGGAATTAGTAAGAAAAAAGAGGCATTGTGGTTTCTATCCATCAGCAGGCAGTGAACCCCTTGGGCCAGGTCTTTTCTAAGTGGTGATGTCTCTGTCTCTGAGTTGAGCGAGGTATATAAGTAGAAAATGTCAACAGATTTGAAGTAAGCATTATGCACAGGCCTGTCTTCTCACTTGGTCTGTGTTTGAAGGACCTGGAGCAAGTTTGATCCTCCAGAGTCTTTCCTGTCAGGACCACCTCTCTGCTCCCTGCGTCACTACTCCACATTTGTGTGGAGCTGTGCTCCACCGCCCTGAACTGATGCCCAAGGATTCAACTCTGTCCTCATGTCTTCCAGCCCCTCCCTACTCACTGCCTCCCTCTTGTTTATCTCTCAGGTCTCTGTTTCAGCATCACCATCTCCAGAGCCCTGGCTCATCCAATTGGGAATAGGACACTTCCTTAGCCAGGTGGGAATTGTCTGACTACTCTGGATAGTGCTTATGTCGTATTCATACCAGGCACAGCTCCTAGCGCAGGCCTGGTCCACAGGAGGTGTCCATCAGCACTGCTAAGGGACTAGTTGCTCCCAGACAAGCAGGGCACTGTATAGTCTACCAGCTACGCATTCTGGTTCTTGACTGGCCAACCTGGATTTGAATCCTGGTTGCACTTACCTGGTGGTGTGAACAAGCCACTTCACATTGCTATGCTTCCTGGAAAGAGGTACACTTAATACTGACCACCAGTGTTTTGTGATGCCCAAATGAACTGTAAGACTCAGAACTCTTAGAAAAATACCCTGCATATAGTAAAGGCTCAGTAAATATTAGCAAAAACTAGTCCCTGGTGATGATTTATTGAACTGGACTGATGAATATTCCAGCTTATATTTTGCCTAAAGGTGTTAATTTCTTTAATGAGAAAGATTTGTGGGACTTGATCAAAAAATAAGGAATGAATTTGTGCCTGCCTGTTTTTTCTGTTTCTGCTTTTTTTTTTTTTTTAGGGCAGAAACAAGGTGGGATGGATCAGGCCCACTAGACAGATTTGGAGTAGGTGCATTCTAAAAGATAAACCCAAAGTTCAGAAGCACGGCTGCTACTTAGGTCAACTGTATATGCATTTCTTCAAAACAGTTTAAAGGAAGTGTTAAATCCATTCGCTTGCTAGAGACATATGTATGTGACTCCAAGCCTATTTGTATCTGGGGAATGATGCTGAATGTGATCCAATTCCTGTCCATTTTACCTATTTAATCTCAAGTTTGCTGCCTTCTGTGACAGGTTTATAATTAATATTATTGTAGAACAGGAGGCTCATTAAGTCGATCTCATTATGACTGTTCAGGTTCTGGAGCTCGGCTGAAAAGGATTTCCCTATTATCAGTGCCTGACATATATTCCTAATCAAGCAGGCCAATTCTTTTCTGTCAAGGACTATCTCCCAAATGGAGATGGTATTTATTCTGACCTGTACTATTAGTGTGAAAAATGTTGCCTTTGCTGATACACATATAAACCTCTATCACACTGCTGCTTCCTTAACAAGGCCCAGGGAATACAGGAATTTATAAGATATTATGCTTTTAGGGATGGGATATCTACTGCATTCATTCCAAAATGTTTGGCTCAAGAGAAATTTTGAAAAGGAAAGAAAACATCCTATAATTATAAACCTGTGGAATCTTTGTGTCAAAAATGGCTTTTGTAGTCATTCTACCCAACATAGAAGTTTGCTCTTAGCAATAATGATTTTGATTTTATTTTTTGCTTGATTGTTTCCTTTGTCGGAGAGATCACTTCATACAGTGTGGCCAAATTTGCTTGGCCACAAATAGACCTAAGGAAAATTGACCAAAGGAAAACTGCTTGCTGTGTTGATTGTTCTTAAGTATGCACCTAAGATAGTTTGCCAGATTCTTCACCCTCCTGTTCAGTGATTCAAGGTGAGATACCTTTCTGCCCTCCTAAAATGTGGCACCAGTAGGAAATAAAACTTCAGGTGTAGTCAGTCTACTTAAGGGTCCTAGGAGGGTTTCTGAAATTTGTCTGGAAGGACTGTGTCACGTGGCACCTTCTCAGAAACAGAAGTGTCTGTCTCTCTTCCACAGGACCCTGGACTGCCCGTACCCTGCTTCAACTACACGCTCACTGCATGCCTTTGGGAAGGTACCTCTGTCCAGGGCTTAAGCACAGGGACTGTGGAGCCAGGCTGGCTTCAGTCAAAGCCTAACTCTGCTGCTTGCTGTCTGGTGTGATGCTGGGCAAGTTGCTCAAACTCTCTGAGCCAGGATAGGGTTGATAACATAGGACCTAGTCCATAGGCTGCTGTGAGAATTAATGAGCTTGTGCATGTAAGGGCTTAGCAGAGCTCCCGAGAAACATGCCACAAAGTGTTAATGGCTATGAATAAGTCCTAAAGTAGCTACCTATATTTCACTCTGTTGCTTACCCTGAGCTTTGGGTCTTTTAAATTTGACACTGAGAGGATAATCCCAACCCTAAGAATGGGATGGGGCAGGCAATTTATGGTCATTCCAAACGAATCTGTCTTTTGGGTCAGTTCTTTTCCTGAGTCCAGTTCCAGTACAAACTCACACTGAGAACCCTTCCACCCAGAACACTTTTTATATAAGGTCACATTTCATGTGTGAGAGTGAGTACATAACTTGGTGTTTTTTCACATGTTTCAGCAGAATTTTCTCTCTCTCTTCTTTCCTCTTTCCCTCAAGTGAAGCCCTCTCAGAACCCCAGGATGTAAGTAAGACAGATAACAGATGAGTAGGTCTGTCTGGCAGTTCGAATTTTCTCTTCCTGGCAGAAATGGCCTCTCTGTTGGGAAGTCCCTGGGGTTTGTGGGAATACTGGGATTTTGAGTCACATCATGAACTAATTCCACTTCAGAGCATCTGAACTCTAGCCCCAGACTTTTCACAGGACTGATCTCTTTCCATAGGTTCATCTCATCTCCACTTATGTTAGGGATTGCCTCTTCCTCCTATACCTACTACCCCATCTCCTAGGTAGCTCTTCCCATCTTCCCATGTTAGTCCTGCAAGTGATTCCTTTTTAAAATAATCTTCCCCTAACCTCAGTGTTTCTCGGTCATACTCAGGGTCAACAGCCATTCCTCCCTCCATCCTAAAGAAGGGTCCAGGGGTGGACTGGTAGGCCTAGGATGAGAGATGTGTGGAAGTCACACTTTGGTCTTGAGGGTACTGGTGAGAGAGGCCGGGAAAGGGGCAGATGTGCATCAAAGCTGAAGAGGGAGCCATTCACGCAACAAACCTTTTTAAAGCTCTTGTTCTCTTTGATCTTTCTGCAGTATTCATTCCCTCACTCAGCTTTCATTTAACAAGCGTCTACCGAGCAACTGTTACGTGGCACCATGTGCTGTGCTAGGCAAGGGGCTCCGTGGCGGAAGATCCACCAGCCCAGTCCCAATTCACAGTTGGGACCCAATTCACAAGAAGTGTGTGTGTGTGCGTGTGTGTGTGTACACGAGCACAGCGAGGAAACAAATAAACTTTGAGAACCCCCAGGCCTCCCTGGGAGTCCCTGATTGCTTGTCATTTGGCTCAAGGGTTATACAAAAGCACTTCTCATTCTTCTAGCCTACTTTCTTCCTAGAGCTTAGTTTGCATATAATCTTTCTCCATTTCTCAGGGCCTGACAAGTGTGAAGAATAAAAAGGAAGATCCCACACTGTCATGACGCACACTTGTACGGTGCACACCCGTAGTTGTGTTACTCTTCAGAAACCAAGGGCCACACATTCCTGTATCAATAGGCTTTCGAGGGAGCCCTCACTCCCAGGTCTCTCTCAGAGTTGCTCAGCTCCCTGCTAGCTATTGCTCCTCTGAACTCCAGACGTCACTGAGGGTGTTGAGTGCCAGGCAGTCAATTTCTTCTTCCTGGCAATGTTGCTTGGGCTCTTGCTATGGTTATCAATGAGCTCACCACTTAGCTTCTCACATGTTTGGATCATACCTTCCTAATTATGTAAGCAGTTAATTGAAACTTAACAAGCAATACATGAATACATTCTTTTAGAAAACCAGACTAATTATAGAAAAAGTAAAATCTCCTTTGATAGGCCAATCCCTGTTTCTTCCCCTCTCCCAGAGAAAGACCTGGTCTGTGTTTTTCTGCATTATTTTATTTATTTACTTCTTTTTAAAAAAATTTTTCTTTTTGAGACAGAATCACACTATGTAGCCCAGGCTGTCTTCATATGGGCAACCTCCTGCCTCAAACTCCAGAATGCCTGGATTTTTATACCATTTGAAAAAATAAAACTCTTACATGAAGATGTAGCATGTGTCTATAGCATATAGGAGTATTGTTTTCTTCATTTATGTATTTGCTCAAATTGTATCATACAATAGACATTCTACATTTGACTTTTGAACTAAATATATTTTTGAACTCTAATGCAGACATAGAGGACCCCAAGTTTTGTTAAATTACTCCACTGGATTATATGGAGCTGGTGCACTATATTTATTTGGCCTTTCTCTTCATGGTGGGTGTTTAGGTTCCTTCCAATTTTTCTTGTTGCAGATGATGCCTTTGGTGAACCTCTGTAAACATGTCACCTTACTTTTAAATCCTGTGTGAGGCGGGAATGGGGAATTCTTTTCTTTTCTTTTTCAGTCTTTTGTTTTCCCTAGCACAAGGCCTTGTCTACAGCTGATGATTCTTTGTGCAACAAATATACATAACTAATACATAAAATGAAATTTTGAAGTAGTGCTCTGTCATGAAAGTAGAAATTCAGAGGTAACAGCAGTCTGGGTACCAAGGTCCGATCCACTGGTGCTTGGAAATTGAACCTGCTGATGCTCCAGGTCAGAAGCAGGCAGGATCTTTCCTCTGGATACAGAGGGCAGGAGCCCCATGAAACCCTAGGGAGACATGCAGGTCACATCCCCAGGGGGCTCCTTGCCAATAGGCACATTTGCTCCATTGCTGCCTGTTGCTCTCTCCTCCCTCCCTCCCTTTCCCTTTCTAGGGCTAGTTTCTGTTGCACAGATGGCCTAATCTCATGCTAACCAGGGCGGAGATTGAGGAGCAGGGAAGGAAACAGGCATTTGCTTACATTTTAAACACATCAACCACTAAACAAGAGGCCATGCTGGGAAGGTCTGGGAAGTGCTGGGAAGGTCTGGGAAGTTCTGGGAAGGTCTGTGTAGGTGTTTCCCTGTCTTTTCCATTGAATAGCTATGAGTGCAGTGGAGGTGAATCAGAGTGAGTCGCCCCTAGCAGGTTGTGTGCACCAGAAAAGGTTAGACACAAAAAAGAGAACTGCATAAAAAAGGAGTTCCTTCCATAGCAGTGTACAGAAAGGCATAAGGGAGGAAGGGGAGAGTCGTACAAGAGCCTGGGAGGTGTGCACACTGAGTACTCCGAGCCAGAGTGGTGGCTGTGCGAAGAAGGAGGCCACAGATGCTGGAGGAGGCAGGAGCTACTAGGTTCCCCAGGAATAAACCAGATGAATCCAGGCTGCCTCTGGTCTGTGCTCCGCCTGCCTTCCCCACCTCTAGCCTGCCCGGAGCAGTGTTCAGCAAGGACTAGTGGGTGTTCCCGGACAACAGGCTTGGCAGAGGCCCAGGAGGCAGCAGCGTGCTCGGCTGCAGGGCCACAGCAGTTTCCTGTTCGCCTTCTGGGACCTCCAGGGATTTGGGGCACATAGCTGCCTCCACAGAGTCTGAGGGATGGAGGAGTCAGATGCAGGTCAAGAACTGACCCAAAATGCATCAGAGGCATTACTGTCTCCCCTGTTGGCAGCGCTGAGAGCCAGCCAGCCACCACAGCGCACAGAACAGGCCTGGCCATTTGCCTTCCCTCAGGAAGCGTCACTTCTAAAAAGTAGCTGGAAACCCGCTCCTAAGGAATGGGGATGGACTCGCTTCAGTTCCAAGATTTCATCACAGTCAAGTTGGAATCAGGGATATAAGGAATAACTCCGGAAGGGAGAAGAGGCCAAGTGCTATCTGAGGAGGACATGGGGAGTGGGAGAGAAACGGACACATGGGGAGACAAGTGTTAGAGGCCACTGCCCAGCCCCTTGCCGGCCCTGTGCTACCTGTGGGTCCCTCGCTTTGGGGGTACCGTTGATTCCCTCCACGCCTAATCCTTTAAGAACAGCTGCCTGGAGACCCAGGTGTCATCATCAAATTAATCCCCTCATGTTTTCTCATCTCAGAAACAGTTCTGCAAGTTTCTAGTCCCTTCGTGCCATGTTGCAACTTTGCAGACTGAATCTTGAATTTGCAGCATAAGTCAGAGTCCTGTGTTAGAATAGGTGTGAGAAGAGAGACCCCAGGACCAGGTAAACAGTGGGGAAACCTTCCTTCCTCATTCATGGAGTGCCACAGACCAGGAGGTGGGGTGGTGGCTGGAGTGTGACTAGCTGTGGGGGGGCAGGGAGTGCGAGTGCTCCTCCTCTTCTGGAACTCCCCTTCCAGCTGCGGAGAGAGGTAAACAGATGATTATCTCACAGGGTGATCATTACAGTGATGAAGGTGCTGCAGGTGGCCCGGAGAGGAAGGCAATGATTTTGCCCAGGGAGGTGCAGAAAGAGGACACTAGGGCTGGGTCTTGTAGGATGAGTAGAAGTTCCGACAAAGGGTATTTCAGGCAAAAGAGACTGTGTGAGCAAAGAGGGCAGGAGAACGGGGGAATGGCGAGTCCAGAGTGGAATGGTGGGGACAGGAGGCCGTAGGAAAATGAAACTGACAGCTGGAAACTTCAGTGCTTCTGGTCTGTTTCCTGCTTCAGATGAGACTGTCTTGGAGCTGCTGGTGCCAGTGACATGAGTGACTGTGTGCTTAGAAGAGGTCAGGCAGTGCCACAGAGACTGCAGGCTAATGGGCCTGTCATGGAGGAAAGTGTGAGATGGCTCCTGCTCTTCCTACTGCTCTCTGCCCCTCACCCTTCTGTGTTCCCCTCTCCGGGTATCTCTGTGCCTTCCCCTCGCCCACAACAAACTCAACATGAACACTTGTGTTTGAACCAAGCCCAGAGATAGCTAAGGGCTGCCAACACTTGCCAGCCCTGTCCTGGCACTGTGCTCGGCTGGTTGTTCTCTTACCACATTTAATTCTCACAAGACCTCTTACCCTCATTTTAAGGACAGAAGATGTGGTTCAGAAAGGTTAAATGACTTGCTCCAATTTACACAGCCAGGCAAGGGGAGCTGTGGTTCAGACCCCAAATGCTCTGATTCCAGAGCTTTGGTCACTTCTTTCTCAGAGTCACCGTCCCCAACACATATTTATGGTACAAAGCCCTCAATATAGCAACCAGGGCGTGAGGGTGGGAGGCCTCGGAGAAGAGGGTGGACACTCAGTTCTTCAGTTCCTCACACAGGACTGGCCCAGGGCCAGCTCCTCCTGAGGTTTATACGGGCAATGCCATGGGTGGATGTGGATGGGGCCATGGAAGTGTTTTGACTGCTTTGTCCTTTTAAAGTTGACTTTAAGTTGACAATAGTAACTGTGCATGTTCGTGGGGCACTGTGTGGCACTTTGATGTGGGGAGAGTGTGCTACTTTGATGCATGTGTGTAACAGACAGTGATAAAATTGGAGTAACTCGCACATCCTTTATCAGAAATCTTTATTATGTCTTTGTGTTGGAAACTCTCAAAATTCTTTCTGCCAGTTATTTTGAAATATACAATAGATCATCACTAATTATTAGAAATAAAAATATACTTTTAGGACAAAAACTGTTCATATAAACAAACATATGTATATACACATTTACATGTTTATATATATTATGCACAATGGAGAAAAGAGTATATACATACATAATATATATATATATTATTTCTATATGTGTATGTTTATACAAGTGATCCTTCATATATTTATCAAATATCTATATATATGGAAGGGCTCTGAAAAAATTATTTAGGGCCCATGAAAGTGATAATGTGGCCCTGGCCTGGCATTTTTTCTTTTTCCTCTGCCTTGTGATATATTCCATTCCTCCTGGTCTCCTCTGCCTCTTGCGTATGTGACATTTTCTCTTGCCCTCTGCAACTTCCCCGCTCAGGTCATTCTGCAACCATTGCAGTAGCTTCCCATGTGGTGGCCCTGCCTTCAATTTCTCTCTTTCTTCAAATTTCTCTGGACTTGCAGCACTCTGTTTTTATTTTATGCTTTTGTGGTATAATATTTATTTTCATAGTTGTGCCCAGTTCACATGTTGAGCCAGAGGTTTGGAGCTGCCTGTATCCTTTTGTGTGGTAAGCTACATTCCTTCTTCTAAATTATTAACATTTGTAAAATAAATGATTAAAATTTATAAAATACAAGGACATAAATTTTTGCATTTAATTTTATTTTTTATTTTAAAGAGTTTTATTTTTTATTTTTATTTTTTTTTAAAGAGTGAAGGATAACAGTAATGGGGGGGCTTACCAAATTATTGACAAAGTGGTAGGAAATTATCAATGGTTATTGTTTTATATATTGTTATCTACAAGATAATTTCTCAGGAAAACAAATAGACAAATAATAGTGAGTTACAGACAAAAGAGGTAGGAGATTATCAATAGTTGTTGTACTATACTTTGGTATCTTCAAAGTGGCTTCTAAAGAAAATAAATAGGAGGGGCTGGGGATTTAGCTCAGCGGCAAAGCGCCTGCCTGGCAAGCGCAAGGTCATGAGTTCGGTTCCCGGTACCGGAGAAAAACCAAAAAACCAAAAAAAAAAAAAAAGAAAATAAATAGGACTATACATGAGTGACCAGTTGAATAATCATTAACTATTCTCAATGGTTGTTGTAGGAAACACTGAATAATAAACATACATTCATTTAAGAAATAGCATAGGAACAATACAAACATTACAGAGCTATGGACAGATTAGTAGGAAAATATCAATGGCTGCTATAATACATGGTGGTATCTTCAAAGTGGTTTCTCAGGAAGACAGAGATATGCAAGAAGGATCTAACAAGTAGTTACAGCCTAAGGGTTGTCAAAAATAGCTTATTACTTCCTCGCCAGTGACTCCTGTCACTGAGGTGTGACAGCTGGAAGGAAGGCCAGGATTGAAAAGAAGGACTGAGAGACTTGCACCTGTGTCTAGCAACAGGCTGTTTTCTTGTCCTCCATAGTCATGATTACCTAGGGCTCCTCCATGGAGATGACAGTCTGGCCAGAGGGAGAAAGCAGAGTATGCCCCGGGCCCCCTCATTCCTGTTGGACTAACTGGTAGGATGTGTCTGAGCTCTGGGGCCTCTGCTTCAGAGGGAAGACCAATCTCCAGAGGTCTCCTTTGCATTCAGGGCATGGCCCAGGGGGCCTCTTAGGGCAATTCCTCTTGAGGTGGCCTGGCTTTTAATAGCGGTAGCAGATGAATGCAGTCATCGAGTTCTTCTTGGGGCCCCAAGAATCAGATTTAGGGTCTGTTTCTCTTAGTGCTGCAGCAAAACCAGCCGCTTTTTCTCAGTCTCTTTGTTTTCTCTCCTTGCCCTCCTCCTCATCACAGCTATAGAGTACTGAGGAGGCAATTCTTACTAACATCTCAAGTGGGCAAAAGCCATTTTTTGTAGCTTTTTCTCTCCAGTCTCCCATCACATTGGGACCCCACAACCAGTTAGTGTCCTCTCCCCAAAATTTTTACATTTTAATCACTTTATATATACAATCCAAAGCTATGAAGTACATTTATCATGTACAGACATTACCACTGTCTATTTAATTACTGGAAACAGAAACTTTGTGGCAATGAAACAATCACTACCTATTGTCCATTTCCCCAGCACCTGATATTGCTTTTCTAATTTCTCTATGGACTTATTTATTTTAGATCCTTCATATGAGTGGGTGTATATTATTTTTCCTTATGTGGCTGACTGATTTTGTTTAGCATAAGGTCTTCAAGGATTATCCATAGTGTAGATGTGTCAAAACTTCATTTGTTTCATGACTGCTAGTATTCCACGGCATGTATATACCATATTTTGTTATCCATTCTTCTGTCTGTGGACATTTGGGTTATCTCACAGTTTGCTCTTGAGAACAGAGACTAGTGAAACTATGGACATTGGTATGCATGTGTCTGTTTGAGCTTTTGCTTTAACTACTTTTGCATTTATACCTAGAAGTGGAATTGCTGGATGAAATGGCAATTTATATTTAATTTTTTGAGTGTGCACCAAATAGCAAAGTCTCTTTTCCATATGTGATACACAAAGCTGCTCTCCAACTCACTTTGCAACCAAAGGCTGGCTCTGAGATTAAATGTCTGTAAACATTAGTCAGAAGTCACTGAGCTGTGTATTTTATAGTGGTGAATTTCACTCTAAGTATGTTATAATTCAATAAACTAGGTGTTAAAAGTGTACCATCCACTTCACTGTTCCTCCCCATTTGACAGACAGCCACATCTCAAGCAGAGCCAGCTGTGTCCCTGAGACATGAAGGTCAAAGTAAACATATTTGACCATATCAGACACTTTATTACCTGGGCTGCTTTCAACTCTGGCAAAGTAGATACTATCATCGTCAATGCCCTCTTCACTGACCTCAGCTTCATGGTCAACATGATTTCATCCATGGCAAGTTCAATGGTACAGTGAATGCCGAGAATGGAAAGCTTGTCATCAATGAAAAGGCTGTCTTCATCTTCCAGGAGCGAGATCCTGCCAAATAGGATGATGGTGGCATTGAATAAACTGTGGAGTCCCCTCCAATGGACAAGGCCAGAGCTTGCTTGAAGGATGGAGCCAAAAGGGTCACCATCTCTGTCCTTTCTGGTGGTGTCCTTGTGTCTGTGATATGTATGAACCTTGAGAAGCAAACAACTACTCCAATATTGTCAATGAGGTCTCCTTTACCTCTTAGTCTCCATTGCCAAGGTTATCCCTGACAATTTTGGCATCATGGAAAGATTCATGACCATAGTCTGTGACATCACTACCACCAAGAAGACCACGGATAGCCCTTCTGAGAAAACATGGTGTGACAGCTGTGGGGCTGCTCAGAACATCATCCCTGTAGCCACTACAGGACCAAGGCCATCCCTGCTCTGAATGGAAAGCTTGATAAGCTTAGCTTCCTCTTTGTGTATTTTCAACATGTACTTCTGGAACACACCTTCCATCTGGAAGAAGATGCCAAGCATAATGACTTCAAGAAGCTAGGGCAGCAAGCCTCAGGGGGACCCATGAAGGGCATCGTGGTTATACAGAGGACCAGATTGCCTCTTATGATGTTAACAGTGATACCGCCTCTTCTACATTTGATGCTGGGACTGACTATCACTTCTCCCATCAACTACTTTGTCAAGCCATTTCCTGGTATAACAATGAATTTGGCTAAAGCAGCAGAATGGTAGACTTTATGGTCCACATGGTCTCCAAGGAGTAAGAGGTCCTGGATCACCAGCTTCAGCAGGAATACAAGAGGAAGGAAGAGATTCTCAACTGTGGGTTAGTCCTTGCTCCAACTCTGCCTTGCAATATGCCAAGAATCTCCTCTCCTCACAATTTCCATCTCAGATTCTCTGAGGAAGGGGAGGAGCTTAGGGAAACCAACTTTGTCACATACCATCAGGAAACTCTGCTGCACCCAGCCAATAGACAACAACGGACATACTAGGGAGGTTTCTCTTCTAGGATGGTCGATTCCTGAGCAGAAGCTTAATATGGCTAGAGCAGAGGGGAAATTGTGGAAAGGAGCAAAGTTTCTAAAGGGAAGCAGAAGAAGAAACGAATGAGCAATATCACAGTGTTGCTTAGGTAAACTCGGTGTACATTATAAATATTTGTGTTGGGAAGCACAGTTTATGCAACTACAACTACATTCTGCTTTTTTGTTTAACATGTATTTATTGCTCACTCTGTGTACTATTCTACAGCCCCTTTTGTCTCGAGTTATAAGCATAGAATGAAAGTGTTTATTAAAAACAGGATGTCACAATCTGTAAAAGCCTGGTGTGTGAATATATCCCATGTTCATGGATTAGTAATTTAATACTGTGAAGACATCAATATTACAAAAAGCAATGTTCAAATTCAATACAATTTCCATTAAAAATCCAAGAATTTTTTTCAAACATAGAAAAATCCCTTCTAAAATACATATGGAATCTCAAGGGACCCAAAATAGCCAAAATAATCTTGAAAAAGAACAAAGTAGTTATCTCCATTTCCATATTTTAAGACTACAGTAGAACAAAGCTATAATAATCAAAATTACTTGTAAACTAAGGTAAGCAAAACAATGTGGTACTGGCACAAAGACAGACATACAGACTAATGGAACAGAGAAGTGATCCCAGAAATAAACCTTCCAATATATGTCCAAATGACTTTCAGTAAGGGTACGAAGGTCATTCAATGAAGAAAAAATTGTTTTTTCAGCAAATGGGATTTAGCAAACAAAATATTCATGTACAAATAAATTAATAAAGGAAGTAGGACCCTTACCTTGTAAAAGTTAACTTCAAATGGATCAAAGGCATATATGTATGAGTTAAAGCTATAAAACTCTGAGAAGAAAGCACGGGGGAAAGCTTTATGATACTGGATTTGGCAGTGACTTCTTGCATATATCATCAAAGGCATAAGCAACAAGAGAAAAAAATAGGTAAGTTGAACTTCCTCCAAATTAACAACTTTTGGACATCAAGGGGCATTGCCAACAGTATGAAAAGGCAATCCATTAGGAAAAAATATTTACAAGTCACACATTTGATAAAGATTGATACACAGAATATGTAGAGAACTCTCACATCTCAGCAACAATAAAACAACTCAATTAAAAGTGGGCAAAGTGTCCCCTGCATTCAATCTCCAGGACAAGAAGAAGAAAAAGAAAAAAAAGGGAAAAAGATTTAAATACACACTTCTTCAAAGAAAACAGACAAATGGCTAATAAACACATGAAAAGATGTTCAACACTATTAAGCATTACAGAAATGCAAATCAAAACCAAAATGAGCTACCACTTCACACCTATGAGGATGGTGTGGTGGATTGACAACTGGTGGTTAACTTGTAACACCCAGCTGAACTGAACCAGCGTGATGCTGGGCAAGGGAGGCCCACCTGAGGATTGTTGCCAGAAGCATAAAAGGCAGAACTGGAGAGGAAGAAGTTCAGAAGTTATTGGGTAGCTGTTGGAAGCTGTTGGGAAGCTATAAAGAAGCTGTAAGGGAGCTGCTAGTTCTTTGGGGCTATTCTGCTGGAGGACCTTGTCATGCTGGCTTTCCTGATGAACCCTGCTGTTCTCATCAGAGGAAGAGCTCAGGACCTTGTCATCACTGAGAATGGCGAAGTTCACTTTGGGGTTGCATCACTGGTCCTCACTTTGAGAATTACTTCCTGGCTCCAGAGGGGAAGATATTGCACTGCTCAGTTTCCTGGAGAAGCTTGTCATGTTGGGTTTCCTGATGGGAATTCGGATTTCCTCATCATAGGAGGAGCTTGGGACCTCACTGTTGCTGAGGATGACTGTGCTACTTTTCGGGGGGAGCTCTGGTTCTTATTTTGAGTGTTGCTTCCTGGCTTCAGTTCAGGCCCCTCAGCCTGTTAGCACAGATCCTTCATCCCGCTGGCACAGACTTTCTAGCTTCCACAACCCACCTTTGGGCCTTCTCAGTGCAGATCCATGAAACTGGCCTGCATGAGACATTGTCGTGGGCTCTTGACCTTCAGTTGGACTCATGGGAGGCATTGTTCTGGGCTGTAGGTCTTGAGCTGGACTCATGCAGGACATTACTGTGGGATCCAGGCCCTCAGCTGGATTCTTTGATCTTTAGTGTGTGGACAGATTTTCTGTACTCTCTTTTTGTATATGATTCTTTGGGTGACTATTATAAAATAATCTTATTGTTAACTGTCCTGTATTGTATTGTTTCTCCTTGTAAAACCCCAAACTACAACAGGTGGCAATTTCTAAGAAAACCAAAAAAGAACAAGTTGTTGTTGAAGATGTGGAGAAATTGAAACTTTGGCATGTGACTAATGGGAGTGGAAAATTGTTCCACTTTTGTGGAAAATGGTGTGCAGATTCCTCAAATATTTAAAATTAAAATTATGCTCTGACCTACCAGTCACACATTTATATATATGTCCAAAATAATTAAAATGATTCTTCTACTGGCATTTGTTTATCCATGTTTATGGAAGCATGATTCACAACAGCCAAGAAGTGGAGGCAGTCCAAATGTTTTTTCTTTTTCTTTTTTTTAAACAGATGTGGTATATTCATCCAGAGGAATATTATTCATTCTTAAAAAGAAAGGAAATACATACTACATACTACAGCATAGGTAAACAAAAGATACTGTGCTAAGTAAAATAAGCTAAGTCAGTCACAAAAGGACAAACATTGTATTTTACATACACTTATGTATGAGATATTGAGAATATCAAATTTGTAATAAGAACCTAAGTTTATGGTTGTCAGTGGATTGAGCTGGTGGAATGGGGGGGTGAATGATTTATTCAGTACAGATTTCCAACTGAGGAAGATAAATGCTGAAAACGGATGATGGCGATGGTTACACCATGTGAATAAAATTAATGCCACTGAATCACACATTTTTGGTAATTTTTTTTTTGGAGATGGGGTCTCACTGTGTAGTTCAGTCTAGCTTTGACTCACTATCTAGCCCAAGATGGCCTTGAACTCGCAGTGATCCTCCTGCCCCATCTTCCCAAGTGCTGGGATTACAGGTGTGCACCACCATGCCAGAGTTAACTCGGTAAATTTTATGTTATAGATATTTTAACACAAATACACACACATAGTAACAATATTCCTTCATTAAAGCTTGCTTCAGAGATCAATAAAAGTCCTCTATGCAAACTCTTCAATATCTGGCGTCTGCTGTCCTCCCTGGGACTGTATTGTCTTTTGTACTATCTCCCACCGGAAGCTCTAGTCACACTGCCTAATTGCTACCTTCCAATATTTCCCTGGGGTGTTCTCTCTCATCCTTTTGCATATCCTAGTCTTGCTCCCTTGGAATGACCTTCTGTCTTCCCCATCTCCACTTTTAAAATCTCATTGAGGGGCTGGGGATTTAGCTCAGTGGCACAGCGCCTGCCTGGCAAGCGCAAGGTAGTGAGTTTGATTCCTGGTACTGGAAAAAAAACCAAAACCCAAAACAAAACAAAACAAAAAAATAAAATCTCATTGATCCTTCATGAATGAATGCTATCTCCTTCAGGGACTGGTCCTGACCTCAGAACCTCTATTTTTAAACTTCTCCCCATCTTCTTTGTCTTAAGATGGTACATGCTCATTTTTTTCTCCATTGATAAATTTTAAATGCTCCAAGCAATATAAGTTTTAAACAGTCCAGAGAGATTAGTTTGTAATAATGAAGAAATGGTTATGTAATAAACGAATCTTTCTTCACAAAAGCAGTCCCTACCTGGAAAACAGAAAATTTTGACTTGTCTTGATCTTTAACCAAGAATTTCAAGAGGAATTGAAAGACTTAGATAAATTTTTGCAATTTATTATGCTAACATTTTATGAATTGTAGCTTCCAGGTAGGAGCAAAATGACACTCAGGATCAGTGCAATTTGTCTGAAGATGCATTTCTTAACGTTTTTGTATGTTTTTTCTTGAACTGAAATGGAAGTGTCATGTGATGCAATGTGTAATGAGCAGTTCCCCTGAAAACTGCCTTGTATTTATTCACAACTGCTTTAGACGTATTAGAGACAAACACCAGAAAGCCAATGCAGAATGTGAGCAGATGGGAAGGCAATTAGTCATTTGCTTACTACTCTGCTTTGAAAGTGATGCCATTGCTCACGCAAATGATCAGTTTAATAAATTCAAGTCAAGGCAATCAGGTGTGATTTGGGGCAATGGGGGCATTATGTAAGATATAAGCTGAATATTAAAAAATCCAAGCTCACAGAAAGGCCTGAAGTCTTTTAGTATGAAATAAGAAAACTTCTTTTGTAAGTACATATTCTGGGAAAACAATTAGAAAGAAATCTTTTTAAAATTTAATTTTAATTTTGTAAATCAGATTTTATCAGTACATTTTAGATACATATACTGATCACATTCATCATAGAGAACCTGTATATGATATAACCTGTTAGAAAGAAATCTTTTTAAAAATGTGTATTAGGAAGTGGCCACCTACTCCTAGAAATCAGCACCATAGGGCAGAGAGGTGACCCAATCCAGGGCACATCTAGTAGTTGGTGTCCAGTAGTTGTCACCTTGATGTTACTTTCTTTAGTCCAGTCTTCTTTGAAGAAGTGCCATCTGAGGAAGAGCTCAAGTGGAGAAGTACTATGGAATACAGTGCATTAGAATTAGTGTGAGCCTAAATGGAATCTTTTGTAAAAAAAATTCTTGAAATCCAACATAGATAGTGAAAAGTGCACAAATCACAAAGGTTATAAAATAAACATATTTGTGTGACCAGCACCCAGCTCAAGAAAGACAATATTGCTAACACTGTTCTGTCTCTCTCATACTCCTCTGCAAAGGTAACTTCTCCCTTCACTTCTAACAGCATATATTGGTTGTGTATTTTTGGACTTTATATCAACGGAATCATACAGTGTGTTTAAATAGATGCTAAGACATTAAGTTAAACTTGAATAGGAAGAAATGTTTGAAAATGTGCCCATCCACCAGTATGTTTGAAGGAGAGGAAGGAGAAGAGAAGCAGGGGGAATGACTACCCACATATCTAAGGGCTCCCCCATGTTGCTATTATTGGGATGTTAGTAAATGTGGGTAATTGTGCTTGCACAAGCCACCAAACCTATTAATTTTTTTGAGTTGGTGGATGATTCACTTACTCCTTCTTTGCAGGCTGACAGAACAGGATGTAGAAATCCCATTTGAGCTTCACATGTGGATGCTAACTCTAGTAGATTCCCAGGTTTTGAAATAGTGTCACGAGGTGGGCTGTAAGAAGTTACTTTAGTGTGATGGTTCCAATCAAAGAATCCCGCCTAATGTATAAACTCTGCATGGTTACAGAACCAGAGGAACCCATGTGGGGTAGGGGGACAATACCTGAGCAATATAGGTAGTCAGATGACAAAAGCAGGGAAGGGCAACTGTTGAGAAGGAGCTAACAGTACCTGCCTCAATACTATCGTCATGACTGTGATCAGACATCGCAGTAACCGCAGAGAACTGAAGCAGAGAAAAAAATATACAAAACACCCTCTATTTATTGCCCCTTCTGAACTCCAAAAGGGTGGATTAATGTCCTCTGGCTCTTTTAACAAAACACCATAAATTAGGTGGCATGCAGTAACAGAAAATTTTTGTCTCACAGCTTTCTGGAAGCTAGAAATTCAAAATCAAGGTGTCGTCAAATTTCTGCTCCCTCTGAAACCTGAAAGAACCCTGCCTTGCCCCTTCCTGGTTTCTGGTTGTGCCTGCAATCCTGGGGCTTCCTTGGTTTGTAGCTGCAGCTCTTCAGTGCCTTAAAGAATACTCTCTCCCAGAGTGCAGCTCGGGATCTCTTCTCTTTATAAGGATACCAGTTGTATGGAGCCTGGGGCCCAGTTTACTCCAGCTTGGTCACATCTTTATTGACTAATTACATCTGCAATGATCCTATTTTCAAATCAGGTCATATTCTGAGGTCCTGGGAGCTAGGACTTTAACTACAGGGTCACAGAGAGGTTTCTTCTTACAAAATTTTTGGTTGCAGAACTAGAACTAGAAATTGCCCTGAAATAGATCCTTGTTACTAATCTCTAAGCTATGAAACACCACTCAGAACTCTGTTTGCACGAGGCATACTTAGGTGCAATGAGAAGCAGTGTGGTAAGTTGGAAAATTAGAGCTTTGGAGCCATTTTAGACCTGGGTGTGAACCAGTTTTGCCATTAATAATAATATAACAGTTTAATTCCCCCCTGTAAAATCAAAATATTATTGACTGCAAATGAATATTGAGACAATTTATGTAAAGCGCTGAGCTTTATTGTAATTACCACATTACAATAACCTTGCAACATTGAAAGCAACCTTATGCCTAAATTTCTTAAAGGCATAAAATACAGGAGATATCTTCGTGTGTAAGTTATTGCTACCAATTGCAAATAGATGGCAATTTGTTTCTCATTATTTTTTTCAGTCTCTTTCTAGTCTACCATGTTTAGGATAACTAATTTCACCCCTTCCTCAAATGTAATATTCTTATAGTCTCTTCAGCCATATTTTTCCAACTTTCACCTAATCCTTAACAGATTAATTAGGATTCTGGGGGCTGGGGATTTAACTCAGTGGCAAAAGCACCTGCCTGGCTAGCGCAAGGTCGTGAGTTCGGTTCCCGGTACCGGAGAAAAACCAAAAAAAAAAAAAAAAAAAAAAAAGGATTCTGTTTGTTTAAGATTATCTTGATTTTGTGAGTCTCACGAAGTTGAAACTGATGGGTTATAAGTCAAGTCCCCAGGACTGTAGTTAGAGTAAAGGCAAACATTGCTGACTGTCTTAGTCACTTCCCTTCTTGCTGGGATAACTATCCAATACCCAAAATTTAAGGAGGAGAGGTTTATTTTGACTCATGTTTCAGTCCAGGATCAGCCAGCTCCAAAGAAGAAACATCATGGCAGAGGGGCGTGGTGGAGGAGAGTTGCTCATGCCATGGCTAACTAGGAGCAGGAGAAGACAGAGGAGCCAGGGTGAGAGATAAACCCTTCTAGGCCATGCCCCCAGTGGCCTGTCTCTTCTGGCCAGGTCCACCTAACAGCAAGTTAGCTATAAGCCTCAATAACCCAATCACATTCCAGAAGCCTGGTATATGAGCTAATGAGGTTCTTAGGAGATATCTAGATATAAGCCATAACATTTCTCCTCTGGCTCCTAAAAGGCTTAGATACATTTCTTTGGGTCAGGATAATTGGAAGGATGCCTTGAAGGCATCCCAGAAAATCCACATTTCATCCAGCAAAAGTGAAAGACTGCTTTGAGAAGAGAGCCCCAGGGCACTCTGCTGGAGAAAGGCAGCCTAGGGAATTGATTCCTCAGGATTTGGAACACCATATTCAACCACGCAAGCACTCAGAGGCTTCTGAAGCTATGATGGAAAGGGACATGGCTACTGCTGAAGCTAACAGTGAGCTTTGGCATTATTCATAGGATGCTGGTTTTATGGGAATGCAGAATATAAGAGTTTCAGGATCATAGAAGCTTCCACTCAGATTCAGAAGAAGGCAGTAAACTAATGCCTTTGAGCCATGTTTCCTATTGTCCTGTTGTAAAGTAGTTGACTTCTTTTTAACATGAATTTTAACAATCAAAGTTCTCCTCTGCTCCATCTTTGTAGGCCCCAAATTTACCTGAGCTTCCTTCTGGTCAAACTCAAAATTTTTATATCATTCAGCTGTGCTTTTTGTTCTTGATTTTTAATATAAAGCTGGGTAAAAGCCAGTACCCATACTACAATCTAAATGTTGGGCTGTCTTGAAGTTTCCTCTGCTGGATTAATTAATCCACACCCTTAACCTCAGTTTCCCTCAAAGTCAGGGTATGAGGAAAATGTATTCAAATTTTTTGCCAAAGCATAACACATGGCCTGTTGATGTGTTATGTTAAATTTTGGCCAAAGCATAATGCATGGCCTTGTTCCCAACTGAAACCTCCTGAGCCTGGTCTTTATCATCTGCATTTTTGTGAGCAGTCTGGTCTTCTGAGCTCTGACCATGATCTCCTGTCAAGCTTGGCTTACTGCATTCTGGAGCTGCTTCTCTGACTGTGATCTCTAAACCTTTCTGAAGTCCTTCCAAGGACCAGTCCCAAAGGCTCTGGACCACCACTGTCAGCTAGTGCCACAACAACAACCCTAATTTCCTGGTACTAAAACCTACCTTAGTCACTTTTCTCATCACTGGGACAGAATACCCAAGACCTGAAAATTATGAGGAGAGCTTTATTGGCTTATAGTTTGTAGAGGTTTCAGTTCATATTATGCTGGCTCCAAAGCATGACAGAATGGCAGGAGGGCATAGCAGAGGAGAGACAGTGCAAGTTAGAGCAGCAGAGAGCAAAGGGAGGAGCCGGGAGAAAGATTCCAAACAACGGCTACAACAACAACAACAACAACAACAACAACAAACTCTTCCACTTCATGCTCCCAGTGATTTCTCCTTACTTCCTAATAAGTCAACCATAAGCCTTCATAATCATATCACCTTCCAAAAGCCCTGACTATGAATGTTTGAGGATCTTGTGGGACCTCTAGCTATAAACCATAATGCTGATCAAATATTTCATCCTGGGTTTGAAAGAAAGGTCAGTGGGAAACTTCAAACTAGTTTGTGGATTGACTGTTCCTATACCTTAGGAATCTAATTATAATAGCTACTATTTATTTGGCAGTCAGTATGTGCCAAATGTTATTCTAAAGATTGTATGTATTTTAATTCATTTACTTATCATACCAACTCTGTGAGTTAGGTTTTATAATTATTCTCTTTTTATAAATAAGAAAACTCAGGTATAGAGAGGTTATAAAATATTACACAGATGGTAAAGTTGTTATTCCAACCAGGTATACTGACTTCCAAGTTAGCCATTGTTGTTTCAGCATTTAAACAGGAAATTTCTTGGTGTTGGGTCTGGTCACAGGGTAGCCACCCAGCTGGATCTGAGCCCTGTCAATAGTGTAGCTCCCTAGGGTTAGTTAACCTACTCTGGACTAAAGTCTATATGCCATCCATGTTCAACCAGATGGTATCATGTTCAGGTCTCTTCTTTCTCCCAGAGTATCCTAGCCATGCAGTTGAAGATTACATGCTAAATTGTCCCTGTAAGAAAGTGTATTAGGTTTGCATGGCCTGGAAAGTAAATGAGCAGAGCCAATAACCAGCATTAGTCAAATCAGCCTTACTAATTACAAATGAACTACAGTTCAGGGTGGCTGGCAGAATCACCTAGGATTAATGCCAATGAATGAGGGCATGAATACATCCAAGAGACACATATGAGTCTACTTTGTGTCAGTTATCATGCTGGGTAGAGGGCTAGGCAGTTAATTGAGATATAGTCCCTGAAATACAGGAGTTAAGATTTCATGGGGGAGACAGCTGTAGAAGTAGGGAAGGAAAGAAAGCACAAGGACTGGAGAGCTGAAGTACATTAGGATAAAACCTCACAGAAGTACAGGTCCTACAGGTCATCCTTTCCTGGGGAAGTCAGAAAAGTGCAGCTGATCTCTTTACTGGCTAACACAGTGTATCTGTGACAACCAGGTAGGAGGACAGACTTACCACGTGGAGAAAAGGATGATGTATTTCTCAAGGGTGTCCTCGAACCATGCCCCAGAACCATGAAGGCCATTGTTAAAGAAGAACTTCAAGCTTTGAAGTCTGCATGCTGGTGGGTGGAGTCCAAGAAGCTCCATTTTATTTGTTTGTTTTGTTTTTCTTCCCGTACCAGGAATCGAACTCACAACCTTGCACTTGCCAAGCAAGCGCTTTGCCGCTGAGCTAAATCCCCAGCCCCAGAAGCTCCATTTTAAAGGAGACTAGAATTGGAAAATGACAATGTGTTGTGCTATATGAAAGCCAGTGTTTCAGCAGTGACTGTCCTGTTCAGACTTGAGGTAGGAAAGACAGAACGGCTGAAACTGAGAGTTTGGAGGTGGAAAATGTCATTTAATGATACTTCAAGGGTATGTTGAGGTAGATTTTTTCAATCCTTAAATAAAGTCATTGAGTATGGTTGTGCAAGTCATGGGGATCCAGTCAAGCTACTACAGCCAGGTTGTGACATGATCAAATCCTTATTTTGGAATGAGTAATAGGGAAACAGCCAGGGAAAACAATTAGGCTCTTGAAGAATTGCAAAGGAGAAACAGTAGGGTGGTCAACTGAAGCATGTGTGTTGGTATGCCTTTCTTCTTTCTTTTTTTTTTACAATGATCATACAAATGTTTTGCAGAAAGCAAAACAGTTGAAAATTTCCCGTGATTTACCTGCATGGTAGGTGACTTGAACACAGTCAAATATTGGCAAATATTTGCAGGATGACTCACTACTTAGTCAGTCTCACTGTGTGCCAGCTCTCTGCCAAATGTTTTACATAAACGATTTCACTTAATCCTCAAAACAACGTGGTACGATACCTATTACCTTTTACTGGTGAGAAAAAATGAAGTCTTAGAAAAATTAAGCAAGTTGCCTAAGGTCACAAAGCTAATAGGTGCCACAGCTGAGTTGCAAATGCACACAATCTGATGCCAGAGTTCATGATCTTAGCCACAGTACTACACAGCCTCACCAGGGCATTTCTCTGGGTCTCTTCTTGCATGCATAGTTTTACTTGGTTATCATCTATAAAGTTTTATATCCTATGATATAAAAAGTATCTTGCCATGTCATAAAATATTTTCATAAGCTGAATTTCAATGGTTACATAATCACATCCTGAATGAGTAGAATAAAATTTTACTAATTATCTTCATTATTAGTATTTTGGTTGTTCCTAGGTTTTCAGTAATATTAGTAATGTAGTAACAAACATTTTCATGGGTGTAGAATTGTCAGCTCCTGGAGTTAGTTGTTTCCATGGATTAGATTTCTAGAAACACAAACTGGATGGGAGGCCTCATTGTACGTTTTGAATTCTTGGTTCATGTTGCTAAATTGTGCTCTGGAACATTTTTACCAGTTCACAGTCACTATGCATAATAAGCCACATGCAAAGTATGTGGGTGTCAATTTCAGTCCATCTTGACTCATATAAGGCATTACTTTCAAAATTGCTCTTATTTAAAGGGGTTAAAGTGATAAATTATTCCTGTTTTTAATCTGCATTCACTTGATTGGATATTTTCCCCTATCCTTGCTGACTAATTATATTTCCACGTTCATGAATGATCTATTTGTTCACTTTGACTATTTATCTTCTGGAGGATTTTATGAGTCATTTCCCAGGTAGACTACTCCGATTTGGCAAAGACATTAAAGGTGGAGGGATGAGAAAAAGAAACAAATTAGGATGAGAAAAAGAAGCAAATTAGGAAATCTTCAGAACTGATTGCTAAAATGGCCAAATAACTTCTCAAGTTCAGATTCTCTCTAACTTCAACATCTGAGATAGTGATAAAATATTCCCCCTTTCTCTGGTGCAAATTATTCTGCACCAGTTCAGGAACTGGTACACAGAAAAATTTAAGCAAACCATGCAGACAAGATAGCACTGGTGAGCATGTAGAACAAAGTATCATTAATGTTTCCCCAAAGTAATCTGCCTACCACTGCTGTATTTATTAGGTGGTACCTGAATAAATACTGTTTATTCTAATAGAAGTCTACTTATTGTAATATGTGTTAAGAAAACTGTGTGATTTCACAATCTGTGATTTGTCTGTATAATCACAGACATGATTACAAAGATTGGCATGAGGTTTTTCACAAAGCACAGATTAAAAAGCCAATACTCATACAGGTGGTGGTAGTTGACTAGAGCAAAAAGCACAAAGTTGCCAGGTCAGTGACTAAAGTTTCAGAAATGGAGCTTCACATTGCCATCATTAAGACCCACATTGTAAGTGTCTACTGCAGGCCAGGATCTATGCTCCCTACCAAAGATATGAAGATAAAGTGATGTACTTCTTCTTTTAAGAGTTGACAGTCAAAGCAAGAGACAAGGGCAATAAAAGTATGTACTGATGGAATTCTGGATATTCCTAAAATATGAAGAAAGTCACAGGCAACAGTAGTGGGCTGGAATGATGCCTAACCCAGGGGCTACACTGTACTGTGTTATGGGTATCTTTCTGGTTATTTCTTCTCATGCTATTCATGCTTGGCAAGATGAAACAATTCCTTCACTACTTCCCTCCCTCCCTCCCTCCCTCTCGCCCTCCCTCCCTCACTTCCTCCATCCTTCCTTCCTTCCTTCCTCTTTCCTTTCCTTATTCCCTCATCCACCCCTCAGATTTGTTTTACATGCCACCAAATTGCCTGCCCACAAAACAAGGTACCCAGGATATCCAGGTGTGTGCCACAGGGCATCAGGGAGATAAATGATGTGTATGCACCTGGGACAACAGCCTTAACTGGTAAATCAAGTCTGTTCTCACTCCGATTTCTTCTTTAAAATTCATCTTGGAGGAAGTTGTGTAACACTTATTTTCCACCGTGGCCTTCTAGCTCATTCAGCTTTGAGTAACAACTGGTCACCTTGAGGACAGTAAACCCTACTGACAATGAGGAGGGGGAAAGGAAGTATTTCTGGGTGGTGTTTGTCCAGTTACAATCAGTAATGGAACCTTGGGATGATTATAGTGATCCTTAGAGAAGCATAGTGAGATGCATTGTTATCATCATCCCCAAACAGGTATAAGCACCTGCTGTGAACAAACTGTTAAGAAAAGTACTGTGGGAATAAAGTAGAGACATAAAAACATCTACCTCTGAGGACCATAGAGAGATTGGCTAGAGAAATAATGATATGTATGAGAAGTCACCCTAATGAAGAGAACAGCTGATAGATTCACAGAAGATGTACAGAACAAAGGCCATTCCACACATAGGAGATGTGGGGGAAAAACAGGCTTGAACTTTCCCTTTCTGGTGAATGACTGAATTAAGCAACTGGTGGACCTTGAGATCTCTGGATAAGACTTCAATAGGCACAGAAAGGAACCAAGGCATATGGGTAGAAGTGGGTAGGTAGGGAGGGGAAAAACCAGGATGTGAAGAGTAGAAGGCATCCTTTTTTGGAGGGAGACAAGAAAGCCTTGGGTACTGAGGAGACAAGGTTTTGGTGGACAGTTCATTTAGGAAGCTAGTGGGTGAAAATCTTGGACGATGGATTAAGTGGCCCATCTCACAGGTAAAGGGGAGCCACTGACCTTGTGTAAGATTAGTGAGAGTGACATCCTATCTCATCCTATCTGTTCTTTGGGAATACGATTGTGGCAGCTGTTCAGAGCAAGGGTTGGAGGAGGAAGAAACTAGAGATAGGAAACCAGTTGAGTAACTATTGCAATAGCCAGGCAGGAGCTGAGGAGGCCTGATTAGGGTGGAGATGAGAATGGCAGGGAGGCCAAGGATGAAAAGGTCTGGGGAATTGGTATTGCCATAGTCTGGCCATTTGTTGGACATAGATGGTCAATGGGAGAATTGGAAGATGAGCTTTCTGTGAAGGCTGGAGTGTGGAAACCATTAACTGAGGTTGGATTGCTGGTTTGGGGTGAATGCTGGGCAGTCTCCTTCATCTAAGCATGGGTTTAAACAAAATAAGATGTGTTTTCATGAAACAATTTATTCTTAATGGTGCCTTGAGGGACAGGGATGCTTCGGGTTAATAGCAGACATGGTTGCAATTTTTGGATATAAGAAGATACAGATCTTAGGAAGGCGGACTTGGGAGAATGCTTCAAACACTACTAGGTATCATTACTGTAGTTTGAGAAAAGAGTATTTTCAACCCTTTTATACCTGTGATGCCAATTCAGTGCTCAGGACCCTCTGATTTCACAGATTCTTTCACTAGGTCCATTCACTAAGACTACAGTCAGAACTTACCAAAGCTGTTTCCTTTTCTGAGAATCCCGACCTCTGCGAGATGGCAACTCGAATCCATTAATTCATTTATTCACTTATTCATCCTTCACCGAATAGTCACTGGATCCCTGCCATGGTCAGTTACCATTCTGGGCACACTTTGCTGCTAATATTATAGCGGTAAATAAAGAGACTGAACTCCTGTCATCATGGACCAGCATTCTAGTGGTAGAAGTAGACCATGAATAAGATAAATAGGCAAAAGATAATTTGGAGAGTGGAAAGTGCTAGGGAGAAAAATGAAGCAAAGAAGGAGGCTAGGAGTTGTTGGGTGAGGAAGTTTTTGTTCAAAATAGACTGGTTAGGATAACTTCTCTGAGAAAATGACATTGAAGTCTTAACAGGAGGTAAGGGCTGTGGCCTGGGCAAATCCAGGGAAGAGGGGGGTACTTGCAGAATCCCTGAGCTGGACACATGCCTGGAATGTTTGAGTGGTATTAAGGAGGCCAGCGAGGATGGAGCAGAGTGAGCCAGAGGGAAGAGACAGGAAAGTAATGGAAGGCCTGATCAGAGGATGGTCCACGGTTGGTAACTATATTCTAGCCAGGAGCTTCCAAAGACAATGTCTGAATCCTACAGAGTGACCTGAAACTGGGAATTGAGGAGATGTATTTACCATCTTTTACTTTTGGGTGGGGCTTGCTCTGCAAGGAATCAAGTGAATGTCTGGGCACAGGAAGGAAGAGAGAAAACTCTGGTCCCCAAACACCAAAGCTCTTGTTTCATTTGGTGGACTGGTCATACGAGGGCGCTTTCTCTCTTCCTGCTTGTATTACTGTGGCTGGCTGGAGGCCTGGGTCTTTTTAGCAGTCTTCTGAGGCCTGATTCACATCAGAATTACTCAACATGTATATATATTTTTTAAAAATTTTTAAAAATTACTCTAAAAAGTATCCATGTTCTTTAACCGTTTAAATCACAAATTGCATATAGTTTGTAGCTTCTTCTTTTTTTTTTCTTAATACCAAACTGTAAGTTGGGACTGCAAGGAGGAAAACCATGCAGGCTTAAGTCCCTCTAATTCTATACTTAAATTCTATCTCCATGGCAGCACGACAGCCTCCTGACCATGTGGAACTGTCACAGGTTTTGAAGAATAGCTTTAGAGATATAATTCCTCACTTATCTCAAAGCTGCATTTGCTTAATGAAGAGGTTTATTATATCTCCCCCACAGTTATTTACCATCAAACTGGGGAGGGGGATATTTTCCTTTATTTCTCTGAATTGGGCAACTCACTGCTTTCTTTCTGGCAGGGAGCCTAAACCCTTGCAAGGGCAGAGAAAACACAGGAAGGGGGAGGGCTGGAATGGGACAGAAGGCCTTGCCCATGGTGGAGTCATATGAACTTGTAGATCAAAAGAGCAGTCCTAGCTTTAGAAGACTGTGGCACTATTCATGAACCCGGTGACTGCCCAAGAAGGAATACAACCACTTGTTGTCACCAAAAGATAAAAAGCTGCAGCTGGCTCCCCATTCCCCACCCCCAGTTCAACTTGGATCCCCCTACAGGGAAAGGTGCAGGCTCTGACTCCAGTCGACGTCTACTTACTGATAAATGACAGATCCGTAAAATCGAATGTGAAGTTGGCAAAGAGACACACCAGTGGTTTCCCTTCTGAAAATGCGCTCAGACCCACCGTTCTCTAAATTTCATACCATCTGCTTAGGATTGAAGTATCTTTGCTGTATTCCTTAATGCAAATGAATTCATTAGTCCCGAGACAAAGAGATTCCACAGTCTTTAATCTGGCAATTCCCAATGTGTTCGGTGCCTGGAATCCTAATTCTGCATGATGTCACTAGACATTATGAATACTGGGAAATGCTACACTTATATAACATTGAACAGGTTTTATTTACTGCAAAACTCCCTAGAACTTTTAAAACTCCTAAATGACAAGAAGGAGGTATCACGCCCACGACCCAAAGTTGAGTCACATATGCCATTTTCATGTGACACTTGGGGAGATTATGTGATATGCCCAGTGTCAGAGCTAGAACCAGAAGTCATATGACTTGGTGTCTCTAAGCTCTTTTCATTTACCTAAAGAAATATGGAACATAAGAGAATTTGAAAACAGAGATCATCATGATCCTTCATGGCAAAGGAAAAAGTAAATGCCACATTCACAATGTCAGGAGGTCAGTTCTGAGACAGCCCCAGGAACAAGGATAGAGTGTAGGGAAAAGATAAGGAGTCAGGGTTTAAAGAGCAAACAAAGCCATAAAAGACAAGGAAATTCATTCATTCACTCATTTGACAAAACCTTGCTGAATATCTGTTAACATTAGGCACCATTCTAGACTTTGAAAATAAGAGGTACAAAAAGGCACACAGATTGAAAGGCAGCTCTTGGGGTATTCCCATGTGAAGCTCAGTCTTGCAAGTGCTTCTGACGTACACTTCATCCTTAGGCAGCCTTCCTCCCTCACCTTCAGTGAGATCTAGGTTCTGCGAAGCATCAGGGAGGGCCTGATGGAGGTCTAACTCTTGGGCTTTGATTTTTCCAACTTACCAGCTGCAAAAGTCAAGCGAATTAATGGTTTGAGTCAGATTTTTGATGCTTTGATTATTGCTATGTAAGAAGTTCATGAAAAAGTTGGCTGGTCCTGCTGGGCTCAGCCAAAGCGAATCCCATGGGACATGGAGTACATACTTCTTTGATGTCTGGGGGAAGCACAGAAACTAGGAGGGAATGCCTAAAGAAGAATCTTTACTGCTTTCTCCTATATTTCAGTAAGTCTGGGAGGCAAGAAGATGGCCTGACCTTTAAGCAGCTTGTAAGGCCCTCTCATAAGAAAGACCATCTCAAATTTCAAACTGGTACTCATAAAAACATCACTGATTTAAAGCCCTGGGAGTAGAGCATTCCCTAAGGGAGAAGAGGTACTCCAAGTTCAAGCATGGTGGTCCATTATGATTACCTTCAGGTTTGGGATACAGATCATAAATTTGGCTTGGTGGTCAGGAGCTCGTTTTCCCAAAAGATATTTTATTCAAATTGGGGCATTTTCTTCAACTAGGAGGAATTTTTAAAAATTAGAAGTGCTACAAGGCAGAAATATGTGGTTTTAGTGTTTCCTTGGGATACAGAGGCATGAATAGTGATATCTGAACACTTACTTCTTCTATCAATGGGAAGTGAGGGATGGACCTTGGTGTGAGGTTGTATTTTAGACTCTGAGTTTTCTTTGTCCACTGGGAACACAGCCAGCCATCCAAAGGTTATAAAATCAATTGTCTGCAGAAGCCAGTTAGATCATGTAAATGCAGCAAGGGGCCTGGGTGTGACCGAATGGGGAAAGATGAAGACTGTGTCAATCTAGGGAGCATGTGCCTTGTTTCAACTGTTGACAACCAAATTCAAAGTTAAAACACCTCAGAGGGACATCATGTGACAAAACCAAACACATATGCAGGGCGGAGGCTACTTAGGGGACAATACTGCACAGCTTCTTCTGTTGGTCACTGTGAATTCCTTGCAAAAGAAGTGTCTTTTCATCTCTTTTTGGTGAAAGCCAGGTGGCTGGGAGCAGGCTGGAGAATGGGCCAGAAGGCAATAGCAGAGTGGCCCACAACAAGCCGGAGGGTGGTCCTTAGCACACAGCGGGAGAGGGGTCAGAGTCTGTGCTGAGGACCAGAGCTGCCAAGTGCAAGGGTTTGTGGGTAGTAGAGGCCAGGCAGCCACAGGCCCTCTGCTGTGTGAGCTGCATTTAAAGGACCACACAAGAACCTGCCTGCTTAGACCCAAGGGTGCTTGCTGCTATGATGTTTAAGACTGTGATGTCAGAGTAAGTTCTGTCCTCAAATTCTGTAGTTTCTTTCCCAGAAATTCCCAGGCTCTTTCTTAGGCCCGACAATCAAAATAGGAACCAAGGACTTTTTCTCTAGAATTTATTTACATTGAAAGTATTTCAAACCATAGCTAATAATTCACATATTAATGAGTTTTATCCTTTATTATCATTAATATTTCACATATTGATGAGTTTTTATCCTTTGTATAAAAGAACAAAATGAAACAAAGAAAATACAAACTTTGATATAAACAAATCTAAGATAAAACCCACTGAACTGTGTAAGGGTGACTTCTGGTCGAAAATGGGAATTTTAGTTAATAATAATGCACTAGTATTGGTTCACCAATTTAATAAATATGCCACACAAACGCCAGAACTAATAAGAAGGAGACTTGTATATGGGAATTCTCTATTCTAACTGCTCAGTTTTCTGCATATCTAAAATTGTTCTAAAAACATTATATTACTTAAAAACAAATGAAAATAAACCTGATTGCTGTGTTAATAAAAACAGTTTATTAGCTTCATTGCAGTGAATTGTAATCAGTCTTAAAAGTCTTGATATAATATGGTATCAGCTTTCTTAGTTTTACCATTTATCCAATAGTGACGCAGATAGTAACTTATTTTTCTTGCATTTTTTGAAGCTCATTCAATAACTGTTTATTTTGCCTACTTGTTTCAAATTTCTCCCCTGAGACTCTGAATACTTAATTTGAATACTGAGAGAGAGAGAGAAAGAGAGAGAGAGAGAGAGAGAGAGAGAGAGAGAGAGAGAGAG
>NW_004955425.1:16085439-16095547 GCF_000276665.1 Chinchilla lanigera | reverse complement strand
GAGAGAGAGAGGAAGAGAGAGAGAGAGAGGGAGAGAGAGAGAGAGGAAGAGAGAGAGAGAGAGAAAGAGAGAGAGAGAGAATCTAATCTAAAGGTGATTCATGGCGTATAAAATTATTTGCCAAAAGTTGCCTTTCCACCATGGTATACTTAGCAGAGAATGAATTTGCACTTTTAAAATAAGACTGAAATTTTGACATATGCAGGACAAAAAAAATCATTAGCATATTTCACTGTTTCTTACTTGTTGATATTTCCTTGCCCATTGGATAGTAAGTTCTAGTTAAACTGTAATTTAAGGACACAGTGCTTATTAAAAAGATCATTGCATGATAAGGAACAGGACTTTGAAAAAGATTAATGTTCCTCTATTATTTTATTTATAGTTTCCCTTGTAAATGAATCCAATGTAAAATGGTAGGCCCTGTGTAGGCCTAACTCTCTTAAAGTTTTGTGATTTAGAGAGTTTTATATATAACTCATGTATGTAGATATAGATCTAAATGGGAGTTAAAACCACCATTAGTGATGTCCTTTTACAATTCTGTTAGTTTGAAATGAAAGTGAAAACCTCGAATTATTTGTGATTTTTGCACACTGCCTGAAAATTACACAGCTTCTTCTTTTAGAAAGAGTATCATGTAAAATAGTGGAAGTGGTTTACTTAAAACTAAAGTCAATGTTTCAAATTAGAATCTTTAAATTTTAAACTGTTTTTGAAATCAGGAACTGTCTTGAAATACTTTTAGTCTTTTATAAGCAGGCATAAGTCTTAGATATTTTGGATTTCATGTAATGCTACTTGCAATGCACTTAGCTAAATCATTGAAACATTTTTGTGAGCTGTGCATACCATATAAGTAGAAAAATATTTTTATAAGAACAATTTTCCTCAAAAACTGGAAAAACATCAGATTTGTCATTCATAGAGTTGATGAACATACTATTAGAATCAAATCTCACTAATGTTTTGATGAAATTAGTCATTAATTTATAGAATAAAAGTCTTGGATTGGAAGAATTTCCAGTATCTGAAGTTAATGTTAATATTATGCTAATTATGTTATCAACTTTTCTTGCTGTGCTCAGAGCAAGAAAAGTATAATCATTGAATTGGCCAGTTGTCACACCTGGCAGGACATCAAGTTCAAGAACTTTTATGTTAGCTCCAGGAATTTTATTAAAATGTCTTATTAATACAAGAACAACTGTTTGATGTTTTGTGGTGAGATTAATATGTCATATTGCTGATACAGAAAGGTCCACCAATTTTTTGTTAAGTATTTTGAGGTCTTGGAATAGGTTTCAGGAAAAAGTTTTGTTTGCTTTTTTACTTGTACTTTCAGTTTGTGGTGATGGAAATTTAAGTTCAAATGCCATGGAACTGAGATCTGTGGTACACTAAAGATCTGAAACCGAGATTGTGCTCTGTGGTGTTATATGGAATTACCACTTCTCTTCTGAGCACCTTTTATGAATTGTGAGCTATTCCATCACTGAATCGTGGAAGCTCCAGATCTGACAGACGATGGCTGTTTCCTTAAAATGAAAATGTAGAAGGACAATAGATTTAGTCTCAGCATTTTTCTCCTGAAGTATCACATCAAAGCAAAATGCTACATGTGGACTGGCTCTCTGTTTTAGTACAAGTATTTCTTTTGCAAACTTCACTATGTCGTCTTTCTTTCTTGCCCCTTTTAGTCTTTGCTTTCATTTTTCATTAAAATAAAAGTTTAACTTTAAGCATACTTCACATATTTCTTAACTATAGGCAAGGGAAAAATAGCTGCAGAAATTTCCTGTGAAATGGTAATTGTCATCCCATATCACAGGAATCATCTTTGACTGATGACCACTTCACACACGCCAGTATAGACATCTGTCACCTAACAGAGGGGATATGGTCTAGGAAGTGCTTCATTAGGTGAGCTTGCCATTACTCAGACATCATAGAGTACTCATGCAAAATAGGATGATTATGACATCCCTCAGAGACATAATCTTATGGGCCACTGTGGTGTATGTAGTCCATCACTGACAGAAAGCCCTCATGTGGTACACTACTGCTGTATGTAGCTTCAGACCTGAGCAACATGGGCAAACGTCCACTTCTACATTCCCAGAAGCTTATCTTCTCCCTCTCTCTTTCTTTCTCAGTATCCTAATACTGTCTTTTTTTTCACCCTTAGAAGCTCTAGTCCCTTGCTTCTTTGCCCCCATCCCAACCCTTCAGTGCCCACAACCCAATATTAAACCCTTAGAATATTTTATACAATATTTACAAATCAAAGTAATAAGTTAATTCAATTTGGGATACCTTTTTTTTTTGTAGCTCTGCATCTTAGATTTCTTAATCCTTTAAAATGAACATTACCAACTTGATCTACCAGTCATTATTTTTTAAGATATTAGAAGTTTTATGACATGTCTATAGTTATGCAAGAAGTGAATAGAATATTTGAAATAGAAGTTTCCTGTCAAAAATCAACTTCTTTCAAAGCCTGTGTATCCTGGCTCACATAATCCCTCCTCTCCTTTCTTCTACTCATTCTAGGTCATTATTGTGTCTTCTTCTCTGCATTGCATTTATTGTTATCATTATGAAAATGTTTCTTACATTTTTGTGTGTCTTATATTACAATCCCTCTTCATATCTAGGGAACACTGGCTCCAAGATCCTCAGCAGATTCCAGAATCATTGGATGCTCATACAAAATGTATAAACATATAAACTATGTGCATCCTCCTAAATATTTTAAATAACCCACAGATTATCTGTAATACTTAATACAATATAAGCAATGTGTGAGTAGTTGTCATACTGTATTGCTTAAGGAAGGATGGCAAGAAAGCAGTCTGTACCTGTTCAGCACAGATGCAGCATTTTTTCTGAGTATTTTCAACCTGCAGTTGGCTGATGTAGAACTCCTAGATATGGAGAGCCGAATGTATATGATTACATGTTATGATTCCCTTGCCCTTAAAAACAAGGACCTATCTCCTTTCTACTGCTCCCAGTGCCTGGAATGTTTCCTATACAGGATAGATTGGAAGAGAGAAATAAACTTAACGTTAGCCAACTTTCTATTACTGCAACAAATACTTGGGATAATCAGCTTATTAATAGAAAAGGGTTATTTTTGCTCACTTCTGAAGGTTTCAATCAATAGTTTACCACCTTGCCTTTGAGTCTGTGGCAAGATAAGTATATCATGGTAGGATAATGTGGGAGAGGAAGCTGCTCACATTATGATGGCCAGAAAATAAGACAGAAGAAGAGACCCAGGTCTCACAGTCCCTTTCATCCTAACTTCCCAATGGCTCAACTTCCTCCCAATAGGCCCCACCTCCTGAATGTTCCACCAGCTCCCAATAGCATCCATAGGCAGGAGGCTTTGGGGAGAAATCTATCCAAGCCATAGCAAAACCTAAAAGCCTGTGATAGTCAGTCCCCATTTCCAGAATCAGGCTACTATGAAGGACTGTTGACTGCGAGATACCAAGGTTTCTTAGAATCTCTCTTAGAGTTCCACCACCTTCAAGTGCTAGCCCTTTTCTAAATTTGAAAGGGTTGCCTCCTGACTCCCATAGCACTATAGAATGCTTCCACAGATAAATAATTTATTTTATTTTCACATTATAAATGATTCAAAGAAGCCTCCCATAGGTCACATAAGGGGAATAGGTCAAGAGACCAAGCAGAGGCTTCATCATAAAAGAGAACTGAATAATTTTCCAGGATCTATATTGGATTGATGCATAAACATAGCTATAAAAGGCAACGTTTTAAAAACTAATAAATGGTGAATTCTTTTGGAGAAATATGTTGAGTTTTGAATTATGTTAAAATGGAGTGAATTTTTGATTCCACATACTCTGTCTCAATAAGTATTTTATTTATTTTTTGTTTGTTTGGTTGTTTTTCCCCGGTACTGGGAATCGAACTCATGACCTTGCACTTGCCAGGCAGGCGCTGTGCCACTGAGCTAAATCCCCAGCCCCTTCAATAAGTATTTTAATAGCTGCTACATTCTGGTCTGTTGAGAATATCTGGCTGAGGAAATCCAGAAAGCTGAACCACAGCATCCCTGAGTGTTAGGCAGATGTCTCATAATCAGCCCTCTTGATTTTACTAACAAATCCTGAGGCTCGAAGTGTAAAGAGATTGTCTGGAGTGATTGAGCTTTATCTTGTGCTGAGTAATCTTCATTTGCCCATTAAGACTTAACATCCCCCCTTTTCCTTGGCTCTGTGGATGATGTGGACAATGTCTTTCACTTTCTGGGTGGGAGGCTTGGGCAGCAAGTCAGAAGATCAGAGCAGAGCAAGGCTCAGTTATTTATTTCCTTCACAGTCTCTTTCCTGGGGTAGCATGTTGTAGGGGCTGCATTTTTTCCACCCAAGACCACACTCTTGTCTGTTATCATCTCCAATCCTAGTCACCGTCTCTTCCCCTTTTCCCTTCAGCCTTGTGAGCGATCTGGCATCTAGTTGTTTCTGGTTCCACAAGGCATCATCCAATTTTGCTGGATCCCCTTGAATCTGCCTATCCCTTGGTTTCAGAGTCCCTTTTACACTGATAGTCTCTTTTAATATGCCATGTGCCGCTTATCTAATCACGCAGATCTGAATCCAAGTCTTCTGACTTTTGTCCAATTTGTTCTTTTACATTCTCCCATTCACAAGCTGACTTGGGAATACAAATGACTGTGAATAAGTTTTGGAGAATACACAAGCATGGTGATGGTAGCTAGTGATATTACTTGACATTTGCTAAAAGAGTAGATCCTAAGCGTTCTCACTGCACACACACACAAACACACACAGAGAGACACATACTATCCATGTGTGAGTGATGGATACGGTAATTTACGTGTCATTTCACAAAGTATATCAAAACATCATGTTGCACATCTTAACTTTATATAATTTTGTCACAATTATGACACAATAAAACTGGAAAAAATAAAGAACTATATTTGACAAAAAAGGAAAAAAATACATGTATGACCATAAGTGCTCTGATGATATGGAAATATTTTTAGATACTTTGATGAAGAAGTACTGAAACAGAATCTAAAACTGTGAGTAATGAGCCACAGAGAGGAGAAAGGTTCACTCTAGGGAAGTTTGGCAGGAAACCTTGCAAAGGTGAAATTTGACTGGAGCAAAAGTAGAATTATCTAGACAGGCAGGAGGGCAATGTGATTCCACTGTGGTTAGAGGAACTGGGCCTGCAGCTTTCAGTCCTGCAACAGCTGAGGGTAGCCAAGCCCAAGCCTGATTTTATGATATGTATTTTTCAGCCTGCACAGCTCCTAAGCATAAGCCTTTATTTGTACTCAACTAGAGCAGCAGCCCATCTTTCCAACACTGAGAGGTTATGTAGACTTAGTGAGAGGGCCTGTGGGTCTCTAGTATGGGGTATTGACCAAGATATTTCTAAGGGCAAATCAGACCTGGCAGAGTGTTTGGCCCATATCCTAACTCACTGAAATGTTGTCCTTTCAGGTGTTTCATCTTACTCACTTCCACTTGGTTCTTCCTCATGAAAATGGAGAAATAACAAAGCCAGGCAGCAGAATGTAGAGGGAAATTCTCTGAATAGGGCTATGTTTCAGAACTAAAAATAATTTTCCTTTAGTTTCAACTCTGTAATTAACTTTGTGAGACTTTGTTGAAGTTTCTGGAATGTTTCTCAGAGTCCAATGAAGACCCTGGGGAAATGACACTTTAAGTCATGTCTGCTTCTCAGGTCCTGTGATCCTCTTGAGAGCTGTACTAAATGGCAGCATCGTCCATCCTGAGCTGTCTGCCTATGTGGTGACACAGCACACACATTCAGTGGAATCTGTTTTGCAGAGAAAACGCAGGGGTCCTAGTATCTCCAGACGCCTCCAATCGCTGCAAATAGTGTCAGGTTCAAAGATCCCAGGTTCCCAGAGCTTACCCTCTGGCTGGTGACCCTGGAGCTGTGTCATAGGAAATGCAAGCAGGGAGGAAGAAGAATCAACTGGTTGATAACATTGTTGGGAGGGCCTAGAGAATCATTCTGAGTTTTGCTGAATTATCCTAATCACTTTTCCATTCTATTTGACTTCATCTGCCAACCTGTGCAAAAAAAAAAAAAAAAAAAAAAATTAGTCCCATGCTTTTCTTTTTGGTCTACCCAAGATCAAATATCACTTTGACTGATTTCTCCCCTTATTAACCCGTTTTGTTTGTTTGTTTGTTTGTTTTTGTTTTTTTTAATGCTCTGTGGCCTTGGCCCATGGAAAACTGTGTAAATGTAACAGTCTTTTTTTGCATAGGTCATGTAAATCAAATGGCTTTTAATTTCTTTTCTGCTTGGCAAATTGCTTACTAACTTTGAAGTACAGCTCAAATAACATCTCCTCTGGGAAGCGTTTGCCCATTCTCCTTCCTTGGGGAGAATTCTGTGTTCTCTGGGGTTCTCAGGCTCTGTGCACCCTCCTCTTCCCTGGCATTTGTCGCCTTGTAGTAGAGTTACTCCTTTCTAGTAGAAGTGAGGGAGCTCCTGGAGGCCAGAGATCCACTTTTGGACATCTCTGCATAGCTACTGAGGGAGGACTCCTTAAGAAGAAGGAAAGGAGGAATGGGCTGAGGAGGAAAGGATGGATGAAGGAATTTTCTGTGCCAAATGCTTGCTGTAATCTCCCCTTATATATATTTTGAGGGCAAATAGCATGATTCATAGAAAATATATGAACATTTTTGAAAACAAGAAGAAAGCAACTGTGGCAAAGTACTACTGAATGGTTTGTTTTCTGTTCCACCCATACCCAACTCCTTTCTGGTTTGATTTTTGGTTTTGAGTTGTTCATTAGGGGAAGCAGAGATTGGGGGTGGGAGGCTGCAGTGAAATTTCCTTTGTCCGGCGTCTGGGAGAGGTGGGTTATTTTGTTCTGCAAGAACCATTCTCTACATTTTTCCAGAGACAAAGGTGCAAAAGAATTGCTGCATTCTGAATTACTTCTTCCCAGGGATAGGAGTTTTCTAAAGTCTCAGCCTTGCCTTAGGGAGAGCAATCTAGATTGATAAACAGATGCCATAAGACTAACTGGGAAGTGCTACACCCAGAAAAATTAGATTATTATCACTGCCGGAAGTTTGTTCCCCAATTAGCCTGATAGTCAACAAATGTAGGTGTTAAAAAATAGTTATTGACTTATGTAATCTTCTAGGGTCTCAAAAGTCTCTGATAGTTCTGTTTCTCTTCTTGGTGGCTAAGGCCACACCTAGACTACCCATCTAATGCTGCTATTTTAAAAATGCTGCCAACTCATATTTTAAAAAATGATACTGAACAACCTACTTGGCTGAACTTTTCACTAGCATATCTGAAGTGGTTAGTGGTTTTGGTGTTGATGATTTGGGGGCATTGCAAATAATGTGAGGTGCATTTGCACTGTCTGCCCACTAGGGGACTGCTTATCGAGACATTTTACAGAACCTTGGAGTTGCAGTTTTGGGGCTGCCAGATCGTGAAGTTATCCATCTCGTCTGGACTTCTACACAAGATGCAAATAAAGCCCCGAAAGATGGTATTGTGCTCATTATGATTACTGGGAAAACTTGAGCTTACTTGTTTTAACTCAGTCCTAGAAAATATAAAAATGTAGCTCATACAAGATGTAATTCATTCATTTGGAAAAATATTTACTAAGCGCCTTTTGTGTTCTGAGCATTAGTATAGGTGCGTGGAGTATACCAGTGAAGAAAACAAAGATCTGTGTCTTTATGGGGCTGACATCTATGTGGAGAGAGGGCAGGGAATAAACCACACACAAAGTAAATTATCCAATATTCTAGAGAATAGTTAGTGCCATGGGTCAAAGGAAAGCTGAAATCTGGGCAGGAAAGTTGAATACCAAACAGGTAGGGGTTAGAAAGGTAGTAGTGGGTGCTCAGGATGGGCCACATGGAGATTCTCTGAGCAAAGACTCAAAGGAGGTTAGGAAGCTAGCCAGCCAGATATCTGAGAAAAGAAATTTCTAGAAAGAGGGAACACCAAGTACCAAGATCCTAAGGTGGGAAGATGTCAGACTTGTTTGAGGAGTAACAACAAGGCCAGTGAGGCTGAAGCCAAGTGTGCCCAGAAGAAGAAGGTAAGAGGAAACAGAAGATAGGAGGAAGACTACAGGGATGGGGAGTGGCAGCCTTTACCCTGCGGGGATAGGGACCCATTGCAGAAATTTATATAAAGATGTGAGACTGTTTTGCATGTTTTAAGGGATTGCTTTGACCTCAGTGTTGAGAATAGACAAGATTATACTCAAACCTAGGCTACATGAGTAAATTTGATCAGGCAAAACCTAATAATGAGTATATTTCTCTAAGAAGAATCACAGGATACCACATTTGACAGAAGCATTTGTATTCTACTTCTAGAATCTCACTGTGGGTATGCTGCCATGCAGATTGCCTGAAATAACCACTGTATCCATATTTTAATAGGTACCACTAACTTCCCAGACTCCATTAGAGGGGTTGCTCTCCTTCATTCACAAATCACAATTCACATCTGTATGCAAAGCTCTGACAAATCAGGGGATATGAGCATTGAAGATACAAATCTGGACAATGTGTGGTTTCTGTCCTCTCCTAAAGTTTTCAGAGAGGAAATTTAGATATTTGTTCTCACAATGAAGTATTTCTCTGATAGATGTCAGGTATATGCTTTTTTCCCTCTTGAGATAATCAGTGTTTTTTTGTTGGGGAAGAAATCTGTTTAAGAACTAAAGTAAAGCTCTGACATTGTTAGGTAGCCTGGTGTTTACACAAAGTAGAGCTCAGTTTGTCCACACACTTCATAATGAGCAGATGAGCTTTAAATCATCATTGCCCTGAAGAGCTGGATTGTCATCACATCATCCTCCAGGAGAGATGTGGAAAATGGTACTGGAAAATGGTACTGTTTAAGAACAGAGAAGTTGAGGTTCTTAACTGATTTTCTCTAAACCCAAAGAGCAAAGTCAAATCAGAGAGGTGGTAAACACATTCAACAGACATAACTGGGGACTTCGAGAAATAACAATTTATGTGCGGATGGTATACCCCATCTTTTTGTTGTTATTTTTGCTGTTGTTTGTCTTTTTTGAGACAGGGTTTCTCTATGCAGTTCAGGCTAGCCTTGAAGTCACTTTGTAACCCTGGCTGGCTTTGAACTCACAGCAGTGCTCCTGCCTCAGCCTCCTGAGTGCTGGGATTACAGGTGTATGCCACCATGCCCAACTCTGGTATAACCCATCTGAACAAGACAGAGAAGCAGATGATCTATATGTTTGCTAGGATTAGCATAACAAATGTCACAGGTTATGTGGTTTAAACAACAGAAATTTATTTTCTCATACTTTTGGAGACTAGTAGTCCAAGATCCAGTGCTGGCAAGTTTCTCCTAGGCCTGTCTCCTTGGCTTACAGACAGTCACCTTTCCACTGTGTCCTCACATAGTCTTTCTCTGTAGGTGTCATCCCTGGTGTCTGTCAGAATTTTCCCTTCTTATACAGACATCAACATACTGGATGAGGACCCTCCAGAATGACGCAATTTCACGTAATCACTTCTGTTTCTAAATAAAGTCACATTCTGAGGTATTGCAGGTAAGAACTTCGATGTAGGAATCCAGCCCATAATAGCTAAGAGAGTATCATTATTAAAGTATAGAGCTGGTATCTTGGAAGTTCATAGGCATTTTCACAAAGCAAGCTCATTTGCTTTAGAGCCAACTTTCAGTGCAAAAATATGAGGCTTGTCAAGGGCAGAACATAGCTCTGAGTCAGTTTTCAAAGAGAAAGAATGGCTTTGTATATCTTTTCATTGAAGCCCCTTAGGAGCAAACTGTGGCCATGCAACTCATTTACATGGGGGATTGAACCAACCTTAGCCTTAATGTGATGTTCGTGACTCAGCAGACAAAGCCAGTGTGAAAACTGATTAAAGGCAAATGGTTACTTACTTTGGTCTTTTTTTTATATTTATAAGATCACTGTAGAAGGGGCTGGGGATTTAGCTCAGTGGCAAAGCGCCTGCCTGGCAAGCGCAAGGTCGTGAGTTCGGTTCCCGGTACCGGAGAAAAACCAAAAAAA
>NW_004955425.1:16083165-16085339 GCF_000276665.1 Chinchilla lanigera | reverse complement strand
AGCTAGATGGATGCATTTAGTACAACTGTTGCAAAAAAAAAAAAAAAAAAAAAAAAAAAGATCACTGTAGAAACCAAGCAGGAAAGGAAGACATTCCACAGTTAGACACCCTTATGGTTACTAATGTGGAAATTCAATTTGGAGTTTGATCATGGTCTGACAGATACGGACTGCAAGAGGGAAAATGTTTGTAGACTTTACCGTGCTCATTATTTACTCATTAAGATGAACATATTCTCATGAATACCAGACAAATACTCTGTTGTTCTCAGACTTTCAATTACTTTGCAAATATCTCATAAGTCATAGACTGTCCATCATGAAGCTATTTAGGAATCATTACTAAATAACTCAGATTCAAATTCAAAAGTAGCAAAGAAGCATGCCATCATGCCATATGGAGATGATAAGTTACCTGAGGCTGACTGGTGGTCCAAAGAACTCTCCACTTAAGAGTATCACCTTGATGGATCTGCCAGAACCCAGGGTTTGGCCTTCAGAATTTTAGTTATAAGGATACCTAATTTGTCATATTAAAACAACAGGATTTGCAATCATCGAATTCACAAGACCAATGTATACTGAAAACCAACTATCAAGAGGACTTGATGCTTGTGTCTTTTAAAAATCCATTTGGTTTCTGTAACATCCATGGGAAACTATGCTATAATCAAAGGTTGCCTGATGAGTCAGAGATCCAAACAAAAGAAGTTGCTTATATGATTCAAATATTTAAATGCCGGGATGAAAGATAGGCTTCATTTCATGAGGTCTCTTACTGATTGTTAAGGGTTGTCTGGAGTATTTAGAAGTATGAGGCCACATTTAGGCTAGGTAGGAAAGCAACGGTTGATTAGTAATGTCTGCAGTGGACACAGGATCAGGCAGAAGGGACATATATGCTATATTTGAGCCATCCCTAATAGAAACAATTAGGCCAAGATAGCCTTATGAATTCACATACACACACACGCACACACACATACACTAATTAGGAATAGGGGCTCAGACACTCTGGGTAGTGTGTGGATGTAACCATCAGTATCCTTTCTTAGTGTTTCTGTATGAGGTGGATCTTTCATATGAGCAGTCCATCTTTTTTTGTGCCTATGTTCAGTGAGTTCAAAGTCAGTGCTGTGGGACTGAGATGACTACAAGAGCCATTTGAGGGCTCATCTTCTTAATCCCAGGGAACAATCTTATTTACCAGAACTGGGACAGAATCGTCTATTCTAATAGTTTTCATAGTTGAGCCATTAGGAAGTTCCACATATTTACTAACTAAAAGCCACAGGTAAGTTTCTCTGGAAGTTTCAGACTTCAGTGTCTCATAGACATTATTTTTCAGTATGAAAATGTCCTGAAACATTTTAGTGAGCATCTAGGGAATCATGGGATATTATTTGAAAGCCACCCATCAAGTTCAATCCCTTCATTCTAGATGTGAGAAAATGTGGGCATGGGAGAGTAAATGTTTTGCAGCACCCAGAACGCATGGGACTGTGATAGTGTTACGGGGAGGAACCCAAATCTCTTCATTTCTCATGTGGTATTCTTCCCAGGAGGCCAATGCTTATGGGTTTGGGAAGATGATCCATTGACACCCCAGTGGCCCATCCTAGTGTAAACTGTGAACCACTGTGGTGACATGCTGAGGACCCTGTAGAGAAACACATCTTGCCTTTTCTCTCTCCCATTTCATAAGTGAAACCTGACAGCATAGATTAGAAAAATAATAAAAGGCCATCTCATCTGTGTTCCTTATTTATTACACATTATACAGGTATCTGGTTGCAAAACCTGCCCTCCTACTCCTCTCTCATTGTGAACAGCATTTGAAGCAGAACACACTGACCTGCTTCATCAGATAACATCGGCATTTTGGCGAGTGCTCCCTTTTCAGGTGACTTCCACTCTCCTCTCCATTCTCTTTCTCTGCACTCCCCCTAAAAGTTCAACAGGGGACCACTTTCCTAGCAGTGAGGCACCCCACCCTTACATAGTACCTACCACAGCTTCCGTATCCCGCCAGAGGGGGAAGTTGTAGAATTGGGAAGAAGGCAACCAAGTTTAATTAATGCAGAAGGGCTCATACTAATCTTCCTCCTCTGGTCCTTCTTAGTGAGTTTTTGTGCAGCCCAGAGAGGACACCAAGCCTAGTGCGAGAAAGAATA